>NC_045748.1:12610893-12669761 GCF_008692095.1 Etheostoma spectabile | reverse complement strand
GTGTGTGTGTGTGTGTGTGTGTGTGCCAAAACAAAAGACCCTCTCATGTCTCTCAGCAGTAAAAAGATGAGTAGGATTCTGGCTTCTGCAGCTTGCTACCTTTGGCTTCAAACAGCGTTGGTTCTGTTTACTGGAGCTGGAGTGTGCAGGCATATTTAAGCCTTTATCTTGACTGAGAATGACACTAACATAACATGTATATGTTCTCAGTGAGAACAGAAGAGGTTTGTCTGTTGGCTGACTTGCTGATTGGATAATAATAAAGATGAGGACTGTGAGCAGCAGGTGTACTGTATACTGAATAATGCACTCACCTGCAGACTGTAGAGTAACTGGGTCAGACTTTGGACACTTTGAGCAACCTGTTAAAAAGACAACATCACACACAACATGCAGGTTACCATGCAGCGTTTTGATTCGGAGGGTTTTAAATATCCCATTTTTCGAAATAACATTTTGCATCTACTCACAGAGAAGTCTACATTTTTTCCTCCCTTGTTATGCTAATGGTCAGTCAAGCTGTAAAGCTGCATTCATGCAACATTAGCGCCCCCTTGAGGCTGCATGGTGTCCTATCACACTGTTTAGGGTCAAATTAACAGCAATGAATAATAAAATGATTCTTTCCTATTGGAGTCATTTACCTCACAGGACACAAAAAGCTGCAAATGGTAGCAAAACTGTTGCATAGTAATTGTAATAAGTCTCCCATATGCATTTTTAATGGCAAATTACCTTTGGGAACTAAATGGACTTCTTCCTTTATTATGAGGTTATCAATGATTCAACACATTAAGACTGAAATGGTATTCCAATAGACTGTACTGAATTATTAAAGCAACTGTTGGCAATCTTGAGCCACACAGCTGTGAAGGACTGAGAAGCAGTGAGGTTCAGATGCAGGCTGTAAGAGACTATAATGACCCATAATACCTCTGCAATACCGCTGTACCTCCACCATCACAACCACAGTTAGGGAAAACAATACATCATATTTCTCCATCAATATTTAACGCCTCTCAAATCTAAAAATCTTAATTTATACCACAGGGTTTTACAAGAAAAGCTATGAGCTACATACATTTAATATAGCAGAAACGGCGCTGTACCTTGAAGTCGATGTCATTCGTGTTTGTTTTTTGCAAGAGAGGTGGGGACTGAAGCTCAAGGGCCTCTGAGAGCCAGTCTGAGGGGGGCTCTACAAGCGCAGCAGGGCTGACAGGAAACACAGAGTCGGTGTCCGAGTCCGGGCTGGGGCTCGATGGAAAACAGGCCTTGGATGACAGCGTCGCTTTCAGGTTCTTGGCTGGGAATCAAGAACAACAACAATAAGTGTAAAACTAAGAGTTCTGCTGAATCAATTAAAACTGTTAAATATCAGACTGAGAGTTCTGTTGGATGAACATACAGGTAATACCATATTTTGTGACTCAAGGGGTTCCAATAAAAAAAATGATGGAGGCAATGTAGTTATAACATGTTTTATATTGTATGGGCTTTGCCCTTTATTTCTTTTCATGCTGGCATGTGATTGCAGAAGAGATAACAACAAATAACCTACCTCTGGTCCAAATCCCAGATACATTTATACCACCGAATGAATATCTCTTTAAACTCCTTTTATTTTTTTTTAACAGTCAATGAAATAAACTGTATGGAGAAACTGACCTTTAGCATAAGATAACTACCCACACAATATATAAAATACTGGAGAAAACTATATGTAAATATATACTGATAACATGTATCCTTGAATGTGTTATTAAAATACCCAGTTCCTTTTACAGTGGTATTGTGATACCCATGCCAAGTAAATCATCAAGCTAGAAAACATCAATAAATTCTTTATTAAAATGGAAATATGTTTTGCATTATCTTTTAATTATTTACTACAATTAACTTTAACCCCCAATATTTTGTTTTCATAAGCAGCACATAAACATTTTAGGAATGGCTTATATAAACTATAGCTGCTCCTGTGGATACGCAAGTGAGGAATGAATGAATAGTAATACACAGTTGTACTAGTAGAAAATATGACATCCTGCTGTTATTTACTATGCAGCCAAAAACCTGTAGTATGGTATCAAGGCTTTATCAGTCCTTGGTGATATCTGGCCACTTTGCCCTTCTTATTGACAGGATCTGGGTACGTGATTGCCCAGGACTGAGTATCAATCTCGACTGGCATAATGTCTGGTCTAACATTCCAGGAGTATCACGCGATCCAGACCGTCAGCAGATTCACTACAATTTCATTCACAGGACATATCTCACCCCTGTGAAAATGCATCACATGAAAACAATTAACAGCCCTTTATGCACGTTCTGCCACTAAAAACTCAAGGTACAAATCACATGATCTGGGAGTGCTCTCCTGTTGGTCAGTCCTGGAAAAATATTGCATCTAACATGTCTGCCCTGATGAATGATACTGTACTTGTTACTGTCAATCTTTGATTCTGAACGATCTGTTAGCCCTTCAGCTATCTAATACTCAAAAACCTGCTTTTTTTTGCTGGACTTACAGAGGCCAAGAGAATGATTGCAATCTGTTGGAAATGCCATTCACATGGAGCTCCCCGCGGCTCGCATAAATGGAGAAAGGAAAGACTTTGGACCCTTGGCTCAGCATTGCTGAATCCTTGAAGTCCATGCTGTAGACTTGTACTATAGCCTTCTTGCCTCTATCTGTGCGTGTTTTTGGTCCCTTTTGTATTATGCCGGTTTCCCTGTCAATGCTTCTTGTTTGTCTGTGTCTGTTTCTGTACGCAAAGAGAATTAATATTCACTTAAAATGCCCTTATATCCGCTTACAACTACATTAGAGTGGGTTATAAATCATTTACTATTATGTTGCTTTTAAATGCAAAATGAAGGGTTAAAGTAAAGTGTATCTTTTTCTCACTTTCTTGTTCTGTGTTGTGAAAAAACAAGCAGATGTGTACTGTTTGTCTGTGTTTGTTCCTGCAGGGTACAGTTATATGTCAATGTCTCACCCTCTTGCAGAGCCGCAGCCAGCAACACGGTGGCCTGGGGCAGCTCCTCGGGGTGCGGCTGGACGAGCAGGCGCGGTGGGACCAGCGAGCTGTCCATCCTCCCACTCAGAGCAGCGAGCTCTGCGTAGACCTGCAGCTTCTCCTCCAGGCTGGAGCAGATCCGCTGGTCTTGGCTCAGCAGATTCTCTGATACACAAGTTCATCGGGTTCACAGATAAAGTGTTGGGAAATGTTAACTCCAGGGTAAAAAAATATTCAAGACAGCGTAGAAAAAGATAGCAAATAAATGATGCCACAGGTTTCACAAATACCTTGTAACTTATTGATCTTCTGAATACGGGCCTCGGCAGCTCGCTTCTCCTCTTCAGATTCACTTGTGTATTCTTCTTCTTCCTCCGGACAGCTGAGCAGAGAAATCAATAACTGAGGTTTCACAAATGGTGGAATCTGAATGTGTAGTTCTTATTACTCTCCTTTTTCTCAGTTCACACACCATAACAAGACTTATTACACACACACGCACACACACACACACACACACACACACACACACACACACACACACACACACACACACACATATACACACACACACACACACACACCTCTCTACAGCTTCTCTAATGAGCCTCATCCAGGTGTTTCGTTCCTCTTTGGATGATGTGTGGACCTCGTACATTTCGGGCCCGGCGGCTGATGCGCTGATCAAAAACATCCCCCTCTCTTCGTTTGCTACTTCTCGCACTATTAACTTCTGCAGTGCGATGACTGGAGGCTTCTGATCCTGAAGCACATTAAAAATGCTGAATATGTATATATATATTTACTATATATTACTTTTCTTTTTTTTTTACATGATGTGATGATGGCCAAAGATGAAATAGAACAGGTAATAGGGTGTAACAACAGAACACAGAGACACAGCTGAATGCCCTTACAGCTAGGTATTGGTCTCTTTAAATTAATTGTGTGCGTACCACTGTGGCAAACGTAAACTTCTGGTCTTTTTCTTGCAGGAAGATGAGTGCATCTGTGAGAAGGAGGGCCAAGACATCTATGGAAATGAGGATAAGCAGAAAAACACCAGTCACGTCATCAGCCTTGGTCATTTATTCACATGATGCACATGTATGTGCAAAACAATGCAAAATTAACATATCCATTGACAAAACAACAGACGCCCGTGTTACCTTTGAGTCGACCGGTGGCAGTCTTCCACAGAAGCAGGCCCTGGTGTTTGAGCGTTTGTCCCGGCCCCATCATGTCCTGCTTGCGGAACGTATGGCCGTTCTTCAGCTTGGCTGCGCTGCGGTTCTCCATGCGGTTCCACACTTCCTGTAACCTCTGCCGCCGCTCGTATTCGCTGACGCTGAGATCCACGGCTGCTATCACCTCTCGAATCTGAACCAGTGCTTTTGAAAGGTCTGCATGCTCCTCTGTTTCCTCTGAGGAAAAAGAAAACACAAAAACCCAATGAGATATCTTATGTTACTTGTATATTTTCAAACTGAAACATTGTGTTTTGGGCTTTTTTTGACCATATGAGCTTGTACCACCACCAGAGGGCAGTAGATAACTAACCTTGAGTATATTTTAGGATCCTCTCCAAGAGCACTGGATACTTTGTAATCCTTTGGGTTACCAGCAAAATGCACTCTGGGATCTCCCTCCGTCTCACCAAAGAATTATTACCTTGTTGCTTGAAAAGAAAATAGCATCAAGAGTTATCAGAGCTATAAGAGTTATACTACGTCTCCCTGAGCCGAGCAGTGATGCTTTTATTTTGGGATGAAATTACAAGTCAAGTCAACTTTGTTGTCAATTCTGCAATATGTGCCAGCCACACAGAGCAATTGAAAATTTGTGTCTCTTTGACCCACGGTGCAACAAGGAAACGTACAAGTATAATATAAAAGATAAGAAATATATACAAATAAAGATAAAAAAGAAAAGTAATATGTACAACTAAGATAAAGAAAGATAAGTAATATATACAATACAGTAATACATTCGAAATAAACACTTGCTCTGGGAAGGTTAAGTACCTTAATAAAGTTCTGAAATCTCTTGTTATGCTGCTGGAGCTCTTTGAAAAAGCTGACCGCTTCGTTGTGGCGACTGCAGAACTCTCCATACACCTGCTTAATTTTCTCGCTATTCTCATCTGAAAACTGCAGAGAAATACAAACACACCTAGTGATTCACACACACTCATTGGTTTCCATGTATTACACCAAAGAGAAAGGTAGCCCCTTAAAAAACAGCCAACCTCTTGGAGCAAGACGTCCCCTATTCGCTGGATGAGGTAGTTGCTGTGTCCCTGGGGCTGGGCGGAGCTGTGTCGCCGCTCTTTCATGGCGGCAAAGAAGGCGTGGTGGAAGAGGAGCAGCTGGTCCAGACAGGGGAAGACCCGCTCCACCGCTTCTGGATCTAGCTGCACTTCCTCCCTCATGCCTCGCCGGAAAACCTCGGCCATGATGTGTAGCGTCTGTAGGTGGTGAAGCTCGGTCTGCATCAGCTCTGGAGTTCAACAAAGACATTCAATACAAAAAATACACACAGCGCTAGACAACAATTACACACATATAGTATATTAACAGCCATGGCAAACATGTTTCATGATATCCTTGGATCCAGGTCTTAATTGGCAGCAAACTGATTTTGGTTTAGCAACAGGATAGGCTGATGTAAAAAAGGAGCCTAAGCCTGTTGCATCTAAAGGAAGGGACTCTAAATTGCCTGCTAGAAGGCAAAAGCTGGTATTCATAATTTACAACTTGCATGGAGTCAGAAGAGATGCTGTGAGCAAGTCTGAGCATGTTCTTTTTATGGATCGTTAGAAAGGAATGTGCAACAGGTTGACCAATGATCTTAGCACAAACTTTGAGTAGATTGTATAGTTTAGTAATCCAGGCTGTGCTGCAATGTGGCATGGCACTATGAATCGAGTTCTAAAAGTCAAAAGAGTGTGTATTATATCGTGCCAGAAATCTGTTACCCAATTAAATAAAACAATTGTGGGCGATTACAGCAATTTTATATATGAAACACGGACATATTTCAGTGATTTTCTTTTACAACTCTGACATCTGCTTACCATAGATAACATCCTGCCTCTTGACAGCTCGTTTGTCCTGCTTCTTGCAGAACTTGTGCTCCACAGTAAGACTCCACGACTCAGCCTCGTAATCCACAGCATCGGCCGAGATGTCACTGTGGATGCACGCGTCCACGCAGTCTATGAAGAGAGAAAGAGGTACACAATTTTCATATAACTATATGGCTATATTTGAAGCAGCCCATTTGTTTTTAACATTTTCCTGTTCTGTAACTTACATTACCCAGAGCAGTCATGTGTTTCTCAAACTTGTTTTTCAATATATTTGCTGTTTTAAGCCTGACCCCTAAAGAGGTCCAATACCGCGCCGGCAATTTTTTCTTAAACAAAATCATTTAAATGCTACATCTCAAATGTTTAGAATCAATTACTTATTTCATTCATTATTATGGTATAATTATTTTATTTTAGAAATTATGCATGACATATTTTTAAATTAGCATTTTTGCAAAAAAAGTCACATTTCCTGTCCAAGGCCACCCTAGGGGTAAACGCACCCCCATTTGAGAATTACTGACCTAGAGTCAGCAGCTCATTTGCATTTTGTTCTTCTGTTTCTTACTGGAAGATTTTCCAACACTCTAAAGTATCCTATTTGGCATCTTCTCACAGCAGGAAACACAACAACATGCACAGTTGCACCCTTGTGCTTTTGAATTTCCATTTCCGTGTTCTTGCTCGTCTTTTTGTATTCGGTTTTCATGTGAACCCTGGCTGCAAAACAAATTTCCCCAAATGGGACAATAAAGATAACTGTAACCTTGGAGGTTTGAAAGCATGAGGACAATTATTTTATGTACGCTAACTAGGGCTGTCAAAATGAATGCGTCATTAACAAGTGAGTCTATATCGACGTTGTTTAATTTCCGGGATTGTTTAGGTGCCGCTGGAAATTCCGCCGGATGTCCCTCATTCTGGCCAGATGTCTCTCACCTTTCTTTGGGTTGGCATTTTAAACTCCGGTGGGTTTCTGAGGACTATGGTTAACTGCTCCTCAGATCTCTGCAGGGTAAATCCAGACAGCTAGCTAGACTATCCGTCCAATCTGAGTTTTCTGTTGCACGACTAAAACAATCTTTGAACGTACAAAACAAGCTCCTTCCCGAGGCTATTTTGCAGCGGCACCGTTGCTCCACCCAGCGCCGTCCAAGAGGATTGTGATTGGTTTAAAGAAATGCTTATAAACCAGAGCACTTTTTTTCCCATCCTGGAATGCTGTGTGTAGAAGCCAGACCCTCCACTAAACAGCGCTGCTCTCTCCCCCTCTGTCCTCTTAAGCAGCACCACCGTGTGGGCAGTCAGTAGGGGGGTAGGGGGTATAATACATCCATGAATGGGAGTGGATGGCTAGCAGAAACAAAGCTTCTTGAGCAGAAATAGATGAATAAAAGGGTCTTTTGAATGGCAAGTTGAGATTCAAAGCCCCTCCAGATGGTTCTCACCACAAGACTAGTAAGTAATGAGCATGTAATGTCAATGGGAATGGAGTTACCAGCAGATTAGACAAGTCTGAATTACCACATGAGCATTAAAAACTATCCCTTTTAAAAGTACATTTAGAACAGATGCAAAAAATGTGTGATTAATTCTGAGGTAACTAGGACACTCATGCAATTAATTGCGGATAAACATTTCAATCGATTGAGAGCCCTAATGGTAACCCATCTGCACTTGTTTTTTAGGTATTATTTTGTTTTCCAGACCTTCTCCGAAGGATGAGTCAGTGGAAGTTGAGGAGAATGGAGTCGGCAGGAGCTCCTCTGATCGGCTAGTCACCTTCCCGACATCAGACTCTTTCAGTGAACTCTCACTGAAGTGACTGTTACACAAAGAAAAAAAATGTGGGTAAGACTACCAATTTTACCTACACAATTTGACCAATCTTCCCAAATAATTTTCTGCAATTCATAAAGTCTAGGAGCTTTATAACCTGTCACTGTTTGGGAAAGATCCAGAGAGTAGGCATAGGTGGGTCGCCGTGTCTTTCATGACAGGTAGAGAGGTAGAGATGGGGACAACACACTGAGGAGGACTGTCTCTCACTGTGAAATCTGTGGGCAGAGAAAACAGGATGTTATCCCCCAGAATGAAATGGTGCAGACAGGAAATTGTACGGACAACATAGTGAAGAGCTTGACACCTAAACTTCTGGTGACTTAGACAGCAAAATTGCTGGTGACTATTAACCCTTATTTTTTAAACTCACTCTGTGGGAGGGATGCTGTCCTGTTTTTCACCGTGGTAACGGCATACTTATCCTGAAGTTTCTAAGTGATACAAATGACAGAGGGTGGTTACAGCATTTAGACAACTGACACAAAGACAGACTCCATTAGAGATGAGTAGTTCAAACCATTTTTTAATTCCAATATTTCAAAACAATACTCACCTTCAAACATGGGGGGACAGATTCCTTACAGCCCTTATGGACAATAGTAGTGCAACCTGGGGGGAGGGGATATATATATATATATATACACACACACACACACACACACACACACACACACACACACACACACAAATATTGAATTTAGTATATTAGTTATATAATGTGTGCAACAATAAACTTCATTTACAGCATTACTAATAATTAGTATGTTTGGTTATCATTAAATTGTTTATTAACAGTAAAATAACAATTAACTAAAGATGAATTAACTTTTCATTTACCATCTGTTAATGATGGTTATTATAAAGTGTTACTGTGGGTTTTTTTTTGTGCAAAAATCCTTAGAATTAAGCTTTTACTTACTGGAGCAATGCAGCAGGTCTTTTCCAGATGCGGGTTTCTCACACACCACGCACACGGTGGGGCCCAAACAGGACCCGGTGTTGAACCGATGTCCATTCAGCTGCCCATCCTTGGCCTCTCTGTCCTTCCCCTTTGCCTTGGAAAACCATGACGGAGACATAAGCGTAAACATGGCTACGCAGACAGAGACGAAAAAGTGACAGCTACAGCTAAGAACTCTGAGCAAGTTCAGGCCTCAATTCATATCTCGCTAAACCAGTGTCTGTTTCTATTTGCAGAGTAAACTCTCCCACATGGAAGCTGACATTTGAGCCTGGCAGAAATCTCCGCCTTTTTCCCAAACCATAGGAATGTCCACGAGAAGGAAATGGCGTGTAGCATAAACAACAGACGCAGGTCGGGGACGGCTTCCAGTCTCCGTGCTTACTCAACAACTGGGGATTAATCATTAAAAGGAAAGAGGCTGGACACAATGTTTGGTCTGTCACTCTGACCTTCAGTTATTCCCAAAAACATTTCCTGGTTGTGTCTCCCAGAGAGTCACATATTCCATACCAGAGTCTAGAACTGGCATACTTAACCTTCACAAAGATTGGTTTTTTTAAATGTGAAATACCCTTAATACTTCTACGCGGATAAATACTAACATTGAATTAACCAGTGTTACATACACACCTGCAGCTAAGGAGCATTGGACAATAATTGTATTTTTAAACAATTAAACAAAGATGAGAGTCAAATGTTGCATGTAAAGCTGGCTTGAATGTGCAGTTTAAGTTGTGTTCCCCGTATTCTATAATCTTTGTTTCTGATGTGTGTGACAGCAGAGCCGTGGACTGCTTGGGGTTACCTTCGTCTTGTTGCGCGTACTGGACATCCTGTTCTTGAGGAAACTGAAGGTGCGAATGACTTTGTACTTCTCCGATTCCACCTTTGCTGGGATGTTGTATTTGTCCAACTCCTCCTCTTCAATTCTGAGAAAAAAATTAAAACAATGTCAAGTCCAATTTGTTCTATAACTTACAACACTAAAGAAACGTCCGTGTGTTAGTTGGCAAAGTCACACCATCCTGATTTTCCTCTTGCTGAGTCTACAGGACAACACAAGTAGCATGGTGGGTTAGTGTAGGTGCAGGCAGAGAGTCCATATGAGAGACTATAGTGCTGTTTATTCCTATATGCATACAGTACACACACATGAAACTGGTTCATGACTAGGGATGTTGTTAGTTTAAACTGAACCTTCCTGCCATGCATCTGATATTTCACAGCATGTGGTTTCTGGTGAAATAAATGTTTGAGAAAGCAATTTAAATAAATATGACAAAAAGAATTTGTTAGTTACTTAAATGTGGCAACAAATTAGTGTTTATTCTCTGCAACTCTGTGCTGTAAAAATAAATAATTAGTAGAACTGTTAGACGCTGGACACATGCAAAACAACAATGAGAGACTTTTGGTGGATATTAAAAGACAATAACAACTTAATTATTGTCCTGCTGAAAGGGAGAGTAGAGGAGAGGCAAAGTGTTGAGGTTGAGGTGAGGAAACAAAGAGGAGAGGAAACAAGGAAAGGATGGGGAAAAGGAGAGGAGAGGAAACATAGAGGGGAGATGCAACAGGATGAGAGGAGACGAGGTGGTGGTTTGTTGTCCATTGGTGCGTACATGCTACAGTATAAGTCTTGGTTAGGGTTAGTTTGTCTAAGCCGGACGGTTAAGGATGCTAGAACAGTCCAACGGGGGTCAACCCCCGCCTCTCACATACTCTTTGAGGAACTCAGACAGTGTGAGATGTTGGAGGGACTCCGCCAGCTCCATGCTGTCCTCATCATCAGCAGACTGGGCTCGCTTACGGAACCTAATCTCCCTGTAAAGAACAGCGCACAAACACGAATACACACACTGATGTTTACGGATGAGAAGCCACGGTGTAGAGCTGGGCCATGTGGAGGAACTCAAATATCACAATATATTTTTGTCCAAATACATCAAACGTCAATATTGAAGCGATACTGTAGGGTTGACTGTTGGTGCTTTCACAAAATTTAAACACAATGAGAGTTTCGATAAATAATCACCAACAATGTGGATACAATCACTTAGTGGGTAAATCCAATTCATAATCATCTGTATATTCATCTGCATATATATACTCCCCATCTGTAAATAAAAGAAGTGTTTAAAAGTGTAGTTGTTACCGTTTTTTTTTTTTTAATTACTTGTTATTCTTACTTTTTTCTATTTCCTATTTTAATCGTTGTGTATATTTCTTACTTATTTATATTTAATGTGGAATTTTTGTTATATGTTGTGCTGCATTGAGCTGCTGTGACAAGTGAATTTCCCCAATGTGGGACCAATAAAGTCTATCTCTTATTGCAAAGGCAAATGATAAAACAGCTAGTAAGTATGGTCAAATTACATGACTTTACTGTAATGCAACCTTTAAAAACAGACTTGAGTCATATCACAACATCCAAAATGTAAGACAATATCTAGCCTCATATATCTATGTCAATATAATATCAATACATTGCCCAGCACTATCTCAAAGGCCAAGGAGACATGCTAAAATTAAAGATCCAAATCTGGATTTTACAGCTTTTTACACTATCTTTAGCCCTGATTATCGTCTTCCATTAGGTGACGCTGCTGCGGTAGCAGTTCGGTAAGGATACAATTTTTTTATATGTATGTATGTATGTATATATATATATATATATATAAAGTGTCAGAGGAAATATCTTTTGGCATCAGTGAAAAAGGGTGAGTAAAACAGAAAGAGGAAAAAGCAGTTCTTTCTTTTAATCAGTGCCCCCCCATAGAACTGACAGAGACCATATAAAGCAGCGCCGTCACTTTTTGTTATTAATTTATACTATATTCTACACTCTTTTAAATCATAAACTATAATCTGCCTGTGCATTGTATAATACCAGCAGCCAGTCATATCTGAGGTAAGATGACACTGTTAGCCATTTACTGTATGAAAAGCACAAAAACAGGGCTGGAAGTAGATCAGGGACACTGATATCTGTACGTCATTGCCTCTGTTGCCACTAGAAACAGAAACATACAGGATCAAACACCAGCACTGCTTCCCAAGGACAAAAAAGCTTTCTAAAATATGGCAGCAAACTTCACAGAGTGCCTGTTGTCACGGAGCAACTTTATCGTCACGGTTATCCAAATATGTTGCTCCCGGCGCTGGAGGATTACATATTTGTTGAAAGGTACTGTCATTTTAATTGAGAGAAAAAGCCCCAATGAGTTAAGTCAATGGGAGAGGACAGAAGGACAGAGAAAGACTGAAACTCACGAGACAGAATAAAGGTAATCTGGAATACAATGTTATCCAAAATAAGACCTAATAAGACAATTCGCAAAACAAGCAATTCAAAGTAAAGCATAAATACCTGTTTTCATGTAACTGCTCGGATATACTGGATGCTCTTTGCTCTGTGAACATAAACGATGAGGAGAAGTTGTTGAACTTATTGTTCAAGAACCTTACAACACATTTAAAATTGACAGCCCCCCCCCCCACGATAACGCCAGGCGGCAGAACAAAAGACAGGGAGAACATATTTAGGAAGCTTCCTTATTAACTTCACACTGTTACAGAGTGAATATTTGATAATGCCTGTCAGGTTTCATTTACATGCCAGAGCAGCCGTTCATATTTAAGCACCTGAATAAAAACCACATATGCAAAGTAGCTGATGATCCGCAGTATGCGTAACCCAGACAGAACAAAACATATGAAAGCTGTAGCGCAGACAGACACAAAGTGCTGACCCCTCAGAGACACCTCGTATCTCTCACAAAGCAGTCAGCTGTCTTTTCATTTCATCACAGCCATTCGGATTACAACAAGGATGCATCATGATTAGGAAAGACAAACACACAGACAAACACATGCCAAGGTTATCACAGTTTCATGATTCTAATCAACTTTTTTTTTTTAACTCAAATTGTTGTTTCAATCCCCCTTACTTATCTAACTTGTTTTCCCTTGTAGTTCAGTTTCCAGGGTTTTGTATGCTTCAGCATGAGCCAGTAAATATTTACAGATTTTTACATTTGAGGAGAAGAATGAAATAATTGTTTGTTGGAAAGCATCTGGCAGGATGACAGGATTAAAACTAAACTTCAGAATCATGTTTCTGTTAAGGCAGTTATATTTGAACCAGTTTTAGTTCACATATACTGTCATTGTTTTTAAAAGATGCAAAATTACTTTTTGGACACTGAGAAGCATTGGAAAGAGACATGCTATTCACAATACAACTGTAAGTTAATATGGTGAGGCTGGCAGTTGTTTTTTGCTTAGTCACACATTCAGCAGTTACAGACAAACATTATTATTCATTGGAGTCATATTTCCTGCCACATGAAAAATGTAAATATTCACTCTCATTTTAGCTCTATTTTGGTCTGCAGCTAGACTGAGTAAACGCCGCCCACTTTGTTGGCGATTTGATTTCGCCCTGCAACTCGGTCTGGAAACCTGCACGTTTAATTCTCCTGCTTCAGTTCATAACTTTGCGGGAACCAATCACAAACTGGCTTATCTACTTGGCACGCTATTGGCGGGTTTAACATGACAACGATAGAGAAGCAACCAATCAGCTTCTTGTTTACATTCAACATAGCGACAGCCAGTGAAGCGCAGCAACCCGTCGCTGCTACATCACCCAGATCGTTGGTCTGATTGGTTGAAGGACTATCCAATTGCGTACAGAGTCATTTGAACTATGCCCATTGGTCACGCCTCTTGTGTACAAAAAATACAGAGCAGACTCCTCTGACCAATGCTCAATCTCAAATCTATTGAGCTTGGCTTGGTCCGGTGATAGCCAGACTAGTCTGCACCACTTCTTAAAGAAAAACTGGCATTTTTGCTGCTAAATGCTCCACTATGTTCACTAGCTGGTTGCTGCCTTTGTCTGTCTGCTGGTGCTGGGCAGCTAGCATACATTTGGTTTCTCAGAGCTTTTCCATTAAAAATCTGCCTGTTTTAAATGAGTTAAAACATGCTACAAATCTCTGTAGAGCAGAGGGGAACTGCAGCGTCAGGTATTTTTGTCTTTGAAACAAGTCAAATATTTTAATCAGTGTACAGTAATAACCAGAGATGTTTCAGTACCAATACCAGTATCAAAAAAGCCTCCGATACTGCCTAAAAATGCTGGTATCGGTATCTGCAAGTACTGGAGTATATGGACCGATCCAATGCCACGTAAAATAGGAAATCTACCTTAAAGTAGTTTATGTTTTTCCGTTATGACTGACTGTCAAACTAGATAATAAATGAAAGTTTTTCGGCGTTTATTATTTGTGTTTTTTCATGTTTCACAAAGTGGTTAACAGCAATGACAGCAATCATATCACATCCATGCAGGGATAGTGGTATACAGCTGTTAAAACATAAACATGATAAAATATATGCATTTTTTTTCAATACACTGGTATTGGATTGGTACTCAGTATTGGCCAATACACAAGTTCAGGTATCATAATCAGGAGGGAAAAATGGAATCAGAACATCTCTAGTAATAAACTCCCCCTCCACCCACCCACACACACACCCACACACCCACACCCACACACACACAAACAAGCACTGACACTGACAGCGGCGTGCTGGCCATGCTGGGCCTTAGCGCAGTGTGACGGCTGCAGGTGTTCAGTACTTACTACCAGGGTGGAGAAGAGACAGAGATTTAGACAGAGAGAGGGCCTGAAGGAGAGATCGGCTGTGGCTGACACTGTGGAGTACGGCATCTACAAGGCACAGTGGACAGAGGGCTGCTCACACATCAACTACAGACGGTGAAGCTATCACCACGTACAGTACAGTCAACTCCGGAATCAGAGCTCATGAATCATTTTTTCCTTGCAGTGGTGTAGGCTCATTGTGAAAACGCTGTTAAATGAGTATTTCAACATTTTGGGAAATATGCTTATGTGCTTTCTTACCCAGAGTTGAAGATGAAGATTAATACCACTGTCATGTCAGTCTGTTGTGGGTTTTTTCAGACTTCTATTCTTTATTCTAAGCTAAGCTAACCGTCTTGTTGCTGTTGCTTCACATTTAACGAACAGACAAGAGAGTATTATTGATCTTCTTTTAACTACTGGTTAGAAAGTGAACAGGCATGTTTCTAAAATTTGACAAACTATCGCTTTAAGCACATTCCTTTTTTGGGAGTTGACTGCACTTTATATTAGTAGTGAGACTACAGTTGACAGGTGGTTTAAAATGAAAAAAGTCAGCTCTTGCACCAACCATTAGTTGCACACCAAACAAGTGAAGTTAGTTCATGGAAACATAGTTAGTTATGTGTAAGACTAAGTTTCTAACTATGTGAGGGAGTATTACAGTCCCAGTGTTACTGACCAGGGCTGATATCGGAAGTGTTGTTGTCCCGGGCAAAACGAGCAGGACGGAAGCTGATTTTGGGGGAAGAGTAGGAATACGAACGCAGCCGAATCCCCTGGTCACCCGATTCCTAGACAAGTAAAAAAATAAAAAATAAAAAATAAAAAATAAAACTTCAAAACTTCTTTTGAAATAACGAGAAGTGGTTGAGAGTCTGAGATGGTATTTTACTTTTGTGGTGGGTTCACATGCTGAGGCCGATTGGCTGCGAGTGCACGTGAGGTCAGGGGAGGGACGAAGGATTTCCCTTTTGTCTTCACTCCTCTCAACATCTGACGAGAGCGGGGAAAGCGGAGACTTTGGCTCAGGGCTGTCCTCTTCACTGTCCACTTCCAGAGCCACCAGACTGGAGCAAAACATTACCAGTTACACACAGAGACACAGGAGAACACTGCCTTCTGATTGGAGAAAAGCATCTGCTCTTTTGGTATGTCACCATACTGCCCTACAAAGGCAAAAGGGTGTGGAACTGAGAAAAATTACTTTAAAGTTTTTTTTAAGTTGTCCAGTCAAATAAATTATAGGTAGGACTCAAGACTTTTTGACTTTTGGCCTCTATTTTGAAGTTACTGTACTCCGCCTTTGTATTGTCTGCAAAAAGTGAGAAGTCACCCCAAGGCAAAAGGCAGTAACTTCCACATAATCAATATTTGGTTGCTGATCACCATGTACGAAATCATAAGAGTAGCACTTGTATAAAATGTAGTAATTATGGCATATATTTCTGATGATTTACAATTATATAACCATCAACTAATTACTATCTTGTACCTTGACTCAATTTGAGCATTCTGCCTTGGTTTCCCCTGGGCTATTGGAAGTTACTGTTACCCATGGTTTTCTCGAAAAAAAAAAAAATTGACTCAAGATACTTATCCACGTGATAAAGGATGTCTTGAATGTCCCAAAAATATCATAACCAAATGTTTGACCAACAACAAAGTCATGGCTTTTTCCTTTCCACGGTGCTATACCTGAGGTCGCAGGTGTCCATCGGCGGACTTTCTCTCGGATCTGTCGGCTCAGAGGAGGCGGTGCGGCTCAGCCTGGAGAGTGCCTGGCCAGCGGGTGAGAGGGGGGGAGAGCAGGGTAGAGAGGCAGTGTAGAACTCGTCTGAATAGGGAGGAGGAGTGTCAGTGGCTAGCAGCAGGAGATCATCTGAATCCACCGTGTCCCATAACCCGCTGTCTGTCCCTGTGCTGTCCCTGGTCACTTCACTGATGCTGTACTTGATGTTGTCATCTTCTTCCTAAGGTAAAAACACAAGACGGGAGAAAAAAGTGCTAAAGAAAGAAGCAATGTGTTTTCAAAAAGTAGTTAAACAAAAAAAGTAGCAAAATAGAAGAGATGAAATGATGAATCGGGGCTTAAAGAGAGCAGGTGATGTCTGACCTGTGTTTGAAGTGTGAAGGTCTGATCGCTGCTGTTGATCATGGAGAGCAGAGGGCTTGTAGCACGCTGCGTCGACTGACTCTGGACTCCACTGGACGGCATGGGATGCCCATTCACTGTGATAAACACACAGACAGAGTATAATCCCCAGGATAGCTTTAGTATAGTTTATAATCATTCAAACAGACTACTTCTCTTTGTCTCCCCTCTCTTTGCACTCTACAAGATGTCTACTAGGAATGTGTTTTTATCCTGCTAAATGATTTACCGTCACAGAACGCAGGGAGAAGCCACTTTTCATTGCCAATATTCATCCCAACATCAGTTAAATGTCAGAGATACAGAGAGCAGCTCTCAGAGGAACGAGAGGTAACCGAATATCTTAACCAGACAACAACACCCCGATTTAAACAAAACAACCCTCCAGAAGATATGCCAGAAAAGAGAAAATAAGTTCCCAAACCTACATGTCATATAGTCGGACAGTTAGGTCACATTTTCTTCCGTAATTTTTCTGTTCTGCTTCATACTTGTGACGTAGGATCACTGTATATTATCATTATATTGATCTTTCATCGCTTAACTGTCAAGGCTTAGAGAAAAGAAAGGAAAATGTGATGAGACACTGCATACCCACTCCCTGTTTGACCTTTAAAGGTTTGTTTTCATAAAACCTCCACATACCTCCCTTACAGGTTTTCTTTTGAAAAACCGACCTGAGTCATGCTCTCTTTTATCTACCACATCTGCTTAACAATATTCAGGTACACTCTGTCTTTGTGATATTTATAAATATAATAGAAAGACCAGGATTTGAACCCTTGAGTTAGGTTTTCAAGACTCTTTGTAGACTCTTGTAACTTTATTGTCATGAGAAATCTAACAAAATGTGAGGTAATATGGAGTGATGAAAGAATTATTTATAAATTATATTAGAATCAGAATCAGAAATACTTTATTGATCCCCGAAGGGAAATTCTGTGTTACAGTTGCAAGAAGGATATAAATATCAGAGAAGAAATATAAATAAAGAAATAAAAGGAGTGTGGCTATGTATGGTATTTACACAGTTAAAGGAATTTTAGAAACAGTATTTACATAATTAAGGAATTGTAATGAACAGTAATAATAAATAAATAGTAGCAGCAGAGTATTGCAATTATATGCATTTTATTATATTGCATATATATAGCTAATTAATATATTTATTAAACTTGACTTTTTAATTACTTAGGCATTAAACTTTAACTACTTTATATAATGATGGGTATCAGACGGCATTGTAGATAATTACATGTTTTGTGTATAAAATCTAAATTTGTAAAGTAACTAGTAACTACAGCTGTCAAATGTATATAATGCACTAAAAGGTACAATATTCGGTCTGAAATGTAGTAAAGTAGAAGTACAAAGTAGAGCTGTAACAATTCCAAATGTTGCTGCACAATGAATTGCCTCACAAACAATTGCGATAAACAATATAATTATCTCCTTCAGTCAAATTTAAAAATATCTATTTAAGCAAAAATGAAATAAAATAAAAATAATTAATTTAAGTTTTGAATGAACTCCAGAATACATCTTTTGTTTATTTTGCTGTCATGTGACCCAGATAATGTGCACAGGTGCACAGCGTGTGAAGAAAACCACGCCTGTTTATTATCATAAAACATTTTGTACTTAAATAAACATAAAACTGACAATTACAATCAACAGTCATACCCCTTAGGACTGTAAAAAAAAAAATTGTAATAATAATTGTCACAGGGCTAGTACAAAGTGGCATAAAGTAAAGTTAAAGCACCACAGAAACGTAAGTAGAGTAAATTCAAATGTGTACAGTATGTGTACAGTTATATGCACCACTGCTGACATGAGTGCGTATCTACAAGAGTAGCGGATGGTATGTCTACCATAACAATGTGGAAAATGACCTCCCTTGATGAGGAGTGGTTTTCGTAGCACTCTGTACACTTTCCACTCAGACTTTGATGTCTGGACCGGCCGTGCCTGCGCTAATGTATGGGAAATCCTGGGCATCACGGAGGCATTTCCTCTCTGCTGCTCTCACGCAGTCAAGATATTATAACGGAACTCAAAGATACATGGCAGATTTCTTACATGTCCTTAATTGTATTTATCTTATTTTCTCTATGTGTCTTTGTCTGCCTCGAGTCAAACTGTCAGTGCGTATGCAGCTCTACACACAGACACAAAAAAAACTCCTCTCTGTTTAATTTAAAGGGCGGTGAAGGATTGAAGGAGCACCAGTCTCAGCTGGTAGACTAATTGTCACACCGGCTAGCTCCAACAATAACCGACACTGCTGAGTTATGTCAGTGTAACCAGGGAAACCCTGTCATCACAACAAGAATATTCAGCTCGACAGTGAGCTTGATGACTTGAGCAACACTGAAGAATCTGCAGTCTGCTTAAAAGGGGAAACATTGGGATTAATGCCCCTCATCACTACTTCACATTATCATAAACACACTTCAGTTTACGGTCACAATGTTTATGGTTCCACAACAACACACAGGAAATTGGCAGTCAGACAAGTAACTGTGGCAACACCTGAAACATTTGAGCATCCTCCTCAAAGTCTTTTACAACCAAGTGAGTGTTTGCGCCGGCATAGCTTAAAAAATACTGTGTGCCTGTGTGTGTTTAAAGAGACCTCAAGGTTAATGTATGTGGCTCACCAAAAATGTCAGCTTTTGTACTTCCAACATTTGAGCTTGTTACCATTCCCCCTCTAAATTTAAGTACAGAGCTCCACTGTCCGATCCAGGGGGAGTCGGGGGAGGGGATGGCAGAGTGACAGGGCAGAAAGGGTGGGGGGTGGGTGGGTGGGTGGGGGGGGCATGGGAGTTCTCCCAGCTCAGACGCAGTTTGAGTGGGACACGCTTGACCCCATTCCTGCTTTTGTCCCAGTGACAGGACAGATTCCAGGACCTCCAGACTGAGTCATTATGGAAGCCAATGGGTATGGACCCAATACACAATGTTCGTAGCCAGACTCCAGGAGGATAATACATTCATTCAATCAAAAGAAAACGGATCATTAACCTGGAAGCCGATGGGTAAAAGACCCAACCTTCACTGTTTGTAGCCAGACTCCAAGAGGACAATACATCCATTTAATCAAAGAAAACTGCTCATCAACCTGGAAACCAATGGGTAAAAGACCCAACCTGCACCGTTCGTAGCCAGACCCCAGGAGGACAATACATCCATTTAATCAAAGAAAACGGCTCATCAACCTCAGACAGAAGTGAATCTCTGGCTGTGTCTGTGAGGCAGTTAGTGTATTGATTTACTATGCTGTGATTCAAAACAGAGCTCTGCAAATTGTGCCCGAGCCACAAGAGAAAGGCATCCAGTCAGGGCTTCTCACCCAGCTTATTATGCGTTGTTCCCACACCCTGCTGTTCAGTTCAGCCACAAATATGTTGTTGTGTTTTTTTTTATGAAATACCCATTCATTATGTAATCAACATGGAGCTATGTGCTAATTCCTTTTGGAAAATACAAAATAAAAAATCAACATTTAACCAGAGGTTGATACATGACATACTAAGATCCTCCTCCTCCCAGGAAGAGTAGTAGGAGCAGCACAACATCAGGTCTGCTGGATATAACTAACTATTCAGGAATGAAAGACAGATGCCATATTATTATTGCCATAATAATAATAAAAGGGAAACAGTATTTTGGTTGGGATAGGTTGACATTGGGTTTCCTAAAACTTTGAGGTAGATGAATCAAAAAAAAATTTACCGGATAAAGAGGATGGGTACTCTTCTTCATCGTCATCATCCAAAGAAAGAACAAGTTGTTGTTCAAAAACCTTTAAAGATACCAGAAAACACGGAGAGACAGCATGGCTCTTAGGGAAATTGTTTACTTGGAAACAGCACAGATACAATCACAGTCGCATGCAAAAAAATAGCAACAAACTTAAATCTATAAACATTTACAGCACACAACACACTCTGTTCCACAGACTCGCGTATGCATCTGTATGTATACTCACATTGTCCACCAGGGCGGGCTCTTCCACTCGGAGCTCCGTGCTTATTCCTGTGCAAAATAGAAATATTTAGTCAGAAGTTGATGTATGACACACCAACACTTCTTCTCCCAAGAATCGTCGCGCAAACGGAACAACATCAGGTGCTCTGGGTTTGACTCTACTATCCAGGAATGGAAAACTGGCCAATAAGATGTTGTGCTTGTGCGAAGCAGCAGGTCCAGAGGAAGAGCACGTACTCCCTACTGTGAGGCTGTTATTTCGAGAGGATTAATGGACGGCTGCTGAAGTCGGGACAGGGTTAAGGTCAATACTGAGGTACACTTCCTGCTTTCCTTTAGTAAGTCGATACTGCCCTCTGCCATCTCTATGGTTACCAAAAACTGCGGTCACAAGTTATGTGAGAGCTACCAAATATAGGAAAGTGTGTGTGTGTGTATGTGTGTGTGTGTGTGTGTGTGTGAGAAACGGACAAAAAAATAAAAGAGGTAGTGGCAGCATTGCCGATCTACAAAGGTCTCCTTCTGTGTGTGGTTACATGCTAGCCTGAGCACGTCACCCCAGGTAAAAAACTGTCTACCCCCCCGCCATTTTCTACAAACTCTCTGAAGGTAAAACTAACATGCGGGTAAAGGAGAGTGTGCCTTTTATGGTGTCTGCTGGTAGTGTTTTTGTAGTCATTTTCAGTTGTAAGTGATGGATGTCTGACCACACAAATGTTTGCTCAACTGAATCTGTGGTGGTTCGTTTTCCACCGCCGCACACAGACAGACAGCAAATAAGAGCTGTTTGTGCGTGCAGAGACCCCTGTCAAGGCAATACTAGGGCTGCAACTTATGATTACTCTTATTATTGAGTAATCTGTTGATTGTTATTTTAGTTATTAGTCTCTATAGTGTAATTAAAGAAAAGTGCCCATCCCGATTTCCCAGAGCCCAAGGAGACCTCTTCAAATTGCCTGTTTTGTTGAAGAAAACAACAGTCCAAATCCAAATTGTTTGTTTGTGTGTGTGTGTGTGTGTGTGTGTGTGTGTGTGTGTGTGTGTGTGTTGTTGAGAGTGTGTGTGTGTGTGTGTGTGTGTGTGTGTGTGTACACATGTGTGCGTGTCTGGCTCTGTGTGTGTTGTTTGTTTTTCGGAGCTCATGTTAAACAGCTGGTACCTCCATGTGACAGCTAACGTGTGTTACATGAGGGAGAACACAGACAATGCAGGTGTCTGAATGTCTCACGTAGGAGTGGCATGGGTAAAACCATGTGTACAACTAGGTACATGTAGTTACTTAATCAATGTAATTGGGTACTGTTTCAAGTGCTTAATTCCACTGGTTGCGGAACGGCTGCGGATCCGCTCCGGATCGGTGGCAGAGTCATTAGGTTTCCGTTAAAGTCGATGTGTGTATTTGCACTGACTGTGGAACGGCTTTGTTCCCACTCCGTCCCAGCTTCGGCGATCCGCAGCCCTCCGGAGCAGATACCCAGAGCTTCTCTTTTTGCCGGACGCCGAAGAGATCCGCATCAATTCAGTAAACGGCAGAAGTCAAGCGTAGAAACAAAACAAAACATCTGGTTCATTTTCAAAATAAAATAGAGCATGCTCACTGCGGATCATATTTCCCTGCACTACACCTTGAAAACACAGCACAGCGTTGTTTCCCTTCTACTCCTCTGGATGGAAACAAACTGTTGTTGGTTTTCTGGTTCTATTCTACATGAATTTGCAAGATCTCGTGGGTCCTCGTGACTTCAGCTATCAGTCGTGGCCAAATCCGGACCTGGAGTGTAATGATGGACGGCGGAGCACGGAGCCGACACGCAGCGGAGGCCATCCAAAGTCGTTCTGCAACCGGTGGATATCAGGTCCTATTTGATACATTTGGTTTTTGATAACCAAGCCTCATTACGCGAGTAATGCTGATAGGTCTGAAAGTAATAAATGGCTGCTGTGAACAGGAATCCAACACTTCATATTGCACTTCAATATAATAAGCCATCTTACCTCCATCACTAGGAAGGAATTCCTCTTTGCCTCTCTTGTCTGCCTCACCATCAGCTTTGAGCACATTGATCTGGAACAACAACAGATCTTATGTTAACACAGTCACACTGTCAATAACACAAAGACATCACTTAATAACTATATTATACCGTTTTATGGCCAAACTGTCGTAATTACTGACTAATAAAAGCCAAACTCTGCAGAGTAACTAATGTGATCACATATTTTAAAACTTCATCCTGACCTGTCTGTTCATGTTACACCCTCATGCCCTCTCATTTCCTGCAGCTGCAATATCTGCAGTCTTTTGTTTACTGCTGCTTGCTCAACTCTTATCAAAATGTCTGATTGCACGTTAAAGGGTGTGGGAGTGGAGGGCTTTTTGTTAACACAAACCTGAACAAAACCTGTGCAAATGGTCTTATCTCAACAGCAACGACACATTACATCATGCGAAGAGACAAATGGGAAAATTGATCAGCCATTTCCGTCTTATATCACGTAGTAGATGGGATTACGATAGAGATTTTAAATAGAGGTGTTCCCGACGGTTTGTTCTCACCAGTTTGAGGATGTTGTGGTCTCCCCGTCTGTCTCGGAGGATCAAGACGCCGTCCTGAGGGCGGCTGCCAGGTGTCTGTCGCACAGTCAAGCTCAGGGAGTCCGTCCCGGGACAAAACCTCAGCATGCAGGAGCTGTCGGACCACACACACCACACACCTGGAACAGGGCCGTCTACAGGACCTGGAGGACTAATGAGGAAAAAGAAAGATTACAGGAAGTGAGTTTAACGGGACAGAAGGAGCCTCCCATATGATAAGCCATGTCTGCCTTACGTCTGCTTTCTGTCCCCAGAGTCAGAACTAAACAGAGAGAGGCAGCGTTCAGTTGTTGTTAGTGCTGTCAAACAATTAAAATATTTAATTGCGATTAATCGCAATATTGTCATAGTTAACTTGCAATTAATCGCACATTTTCATCTATTCTAAATGTCTCTTGATTTCTTTTTGTCCCATTATTTTTTTTTCATTCAAACATAGAAAAGTGGATCGGCTTTGTGCAAATGTTTTTTTATTGACAACATCATTGGCATATAGCCTACTGTAGTGTTCAATTTCATACTAACATTCTCACTTGAAGCAAATAATCTCTCACACAATGTAACACTGTCCATCAATAAAAGGGTGAAAAAAATACTTTGACGAGGGGGGGAGAATTTGCATCAGTTGTGTGCTTGGCCATCAAGTGGTATTTCAGACTAGACGTGCTGCGATGTCGCTCAGTTCACAACGACAAAACACACAGATCACTTTGGTCTGGTCAATGGAACCATTTGGCAAAGTAAACTTTCCATTCAGAATCTTATTGGCGTCCATTTTGGCGTCTTGCACTCGCCATTCACTCAAAATGTAACAATACTACTCGTTGGCCGGCTCGCAAGCCCAAACAAGTGTGTGCGGCGTGCCTGTTGTTTTGTTTCTGGTCTAGCTAGATCCGGCGTGGTGTTGTAGTTTTTTTTAACGGTACTAGTTGTTGCAACAGCATGTCAAAAAAACTACAAAGTTTGCTAGGCCAAAAAGACCGTTAATCTTTTGATACATTTTTTTTTTGATTGCATTAAAATGGGTTTGCGTTAACACCGTTAATAAAGTATATAACTGACAGCGCTAGTTTTTATGCTCCACATATATCGAACAAACTCCCAGAAAACGGCAGGTCCACTGCAACTCTCAGTTCTTTTAAATCAAGGCTGAAGACCTTTCTTTTTGATGCTTCCTTTCTTCAAATAATTGTTCATTTCTTACACTGCACTCACTGTTCGTATTTTCCCTGTTTTTATTGTTTTTAACTGCTTTTTAATGTTTTCTGTGACGCACTTTGAATTTCCTTGTTGCTGAAATGTGCTATACAAACAAAGCTGTCTTGCCTTATCAGAAGTCTTCATTAGTCATCATGTGTCAAAAATAAGACAACAGATAAAACCATAGCCTTACGCTGTCAGCACTCTGAACATGGCATGCTGTCCGTCCTTCTGAGCCAGCTGGAGAGGCGCGTCTCCCTCCTGATTGGGTAAGGTCAATGCCCTTTGACCTCTTGGTTGGTGGATTAAGAAACGGGAGAGACGAACCAAACCCAAACGCACTGCAAGGTGAAGGAGGGTTTCTTTGGGCTGAAGCTCAGCAGCTAGAGAAAGAAACAAAGAATGCAGAGCTGTGACAGAATGTCTACTGCAATTTTACCTAAATTTATGGAGGAATTATGCTGAATTACATAAGATTTTTGGTAATTATGTTAAGGCTAAACACACAAGGAAATCAGTGTCTGAATAATGGATACTATAGGTATCAATGAACTAAAGCTTGACTTATATAAAATCTACGCCGTTGCTACGTACGTAGGTATGTTGACTCATGTCCCGGTTCTCCTTCTTCATAAACATAAGGAGAAATCAAGGAAAGTTAACTTTCCTGCTACAGAGTTCCCACCTTGGTCAGAAAGCACAGAGGCAACAATTTGTCACTACTCGCTTCAAAGCTAATCGCCGTCACTTTCTCTCTCTTTCTCCCTCGCTCTATCACCTACTCCCTACACACACATGCCAGCTCGACGCACACACCAGCGCACAAGTATAAACATCAGGCCACTTACGTATGCTATGCGTGGAGCCTCCACATAACCATAAATCAAGCTTAAGTCCCCTAGGACCATACTAGCATATACTGTAGGTATTCAAAATATACTCTAGAGGTTGTTGTTTATGTAAAAAAACAATTGCTATCGGTTGATATACATTGTTAAACTCCCAAATGTCAATATCAGTAACAGATTTAAAAATCCAGTATCAGTCACGTTGTTCTATACTTTACTTAGTATGTAAAGTAAACCTTGTGTTATTCTACAGATGCTCTCTTAACTCATGGTGCAGACGTACAGTTCATCTGCTGCATATTGTATGTACAGAATGGTAATTAACTGAGCAGGTGAATGAATAAAGAATTCTGGGTTCCGCAGACGTTGGTAGTGGGCCTAACAGTGGTTATAGGTTATTCAAGGGTTATTTTTCATAGGTCATTTTCATCATTTCATCCATAAGTAACACAGTGACAGATTGCATGGCTATTTTGGTCATGGGCTTCCTACACTTTCTGTAATAAAAACATCTAAAAAGCACAAATTACATCTGGTGGGGGAGAAATGGAGCAAAACCTGCTTGGTATTGTACTTTGACCAATTATTCATAAACATTTAATCAAAATGGCTATAATTTGATGGTTTGATTCTGTAAACTCTGTAATTCTGTTTTGGGAGCACCTTGATGAGAAAAGGTTTTAGAAACACTGGCCTAGAAAAGAAGATGTTTCACACAGCCAACACCTGCTGCCAGACAGTTGCCACCTTTTTGCCGCATGCGCAGTGGAGTATAAGGGAGTATAAACAATAAGTATAAGGGCATATAAACAACCCTGATTCACTGTTACGTGCACTATCATGCAGCAGCACAGGACGGCAACAGCTTGGCCCATTTCTGCTGATCACTGCACTGCGCAAATCCTCCATATACACCCTTGTTGTTTTGTAAGCACGGGATGAAAGGCTGTTTTAGGTACTTCATCTTTGGGCCTTCCCTCTAAGTGTTGGTGAGAGCTGAAGGTTGCCATGGCGCTATCTTTCGAACCCAGAAACAATGTGCAAAAGAATCCAAAGTCTTATTTTCTCCTTTCCCTACAATTTGTTACTGAAGGCCTGAGATGAACTAAAACTCCCCGTCACCTCCACAATGGCGCCGCTAATTGTGACCCAGTTTGACTGAGAGGAGGAAATACTGAACATGCTCTTCATGCAAAGTTCAACAAACAAGAATGCCATTGTCAAATAGGCCAGTAAATAGTGCACGGAGGGACTAAGGGCCGACAGCTACTTTGCATTTGTACTTTGCCTGTGTTTTGCATGGACATTTGCTTTTTTCCTAAGCAGGCAATGGACATATATTATTCTGCTGTCCAATGAGAAGACACCCTATAAATTTATGTGGCCTTCAGCAGCGGGCTGAACAGTACATGGGAATTTGCTGAGGGATCTTGTCTGGTGTCATTTTTTTTTTTCTTCCAATGCTAAATCATCAGCTCAGTGTACTCTCCATACTAGGCCATGTAATCTCTGAAACTGCACCCATGTTCAATATTTAGTAATACCTTGGCATACTGTGTGTGTTTCGCTCTCATCTCTTAGAAAAATGAGGGGCAACTTCACAATCTTTAAAAAATGAAACTTTATAAATAACAAAAGTCTGAGGCCAGACGCCAGAAACAACTCTGTCACAGATGTGGTGTAAAGGAGTGAGAGTGCAGTGCAGAGGAGGATTGTGGAAGTTGATTTAATAGATGCAGATGTCTGCAAGACAACTCTAATCTGGCTGTTGAGGAATAATGGCAGTAATTGCTCCATTTTAGGAGCACACCAACCTCTGCCCAGCTGGCGGGTCCTGCACATCATGTGATGGAAGAGATGGGCTGTGCACAGTCAGGGTTCATGTTGGGTTTCAAACCAAGTCAACATCAGAACACCCCGGTCATGATAAGGAAGGACTAATATTGTTTGTTTGTTAAAGGGCCAGTATATAAAAAGTACTAAGAAAACTCCTAGTGGTATCAGGATATGATGTTGATGATGATGTTGATGATGATGATGATATATATTGTTCCCAGGTTTTAAGATATCTGAGGTTGTTATAAAATATTTCCTGTTTACCAGTAACTTTTGTCAGGTTAATCAGTATTTATTATTTAGTTTTTACTTCAGAAAAAAATGCTATTACCAACTGAAAGTTGCTTGGTATAAGATTTACACTAGGTTAATCCACACACTGGTATTTTTATACTGGACAAAATATGTATTTTTAAACTGGGTGACTCAACCCTTAACATCTCCAGGATGTAATAAAAACAGCAATGACAACTTTTGGAAGTTGAAAAGTTGAGAGCCTTCATATATGCTGAGCAGAGGGGAATAACTGATATTTGACCTCTGTAAATGATCCAGGAAGGAGATGAGCACAAAGTAGGACGTGAGTGGATGAGGTCTCGAAGATCAAACATCCTTAACTCCTCTGAGAGAGTGAAATAAATCTACGTAGATAAACTGTAGACGAATGTGCTTTGTTTTGGTGAGACTGGTTTGGTTTTTGAAGTTGAACTGATTCATACAGCACACTATGCAGACACATCTGTGCTCTAGAAGTAACACAAAGTATCAATGAGTGGCTGCAAAATCGCATCTGGCAAACAAAAAACCAACAAGATCGCAGCACAATCGCAAGACTTACACTCCCAGGTCATATTTTATTACCTTCTCTCGGCTGACTGACGGTGTTTTTCCACTGCTGAGGGTAATCCATGTTGGCCATAGCCTGTGTGATCTTCTCGTCCAGCTGCCTGAGACCAGCTTCATCACCTGAACTTTGTCTGAGCTGCACATCCTCCTCATTGCAATCCAGGCCTGCAGCGAAGCGCTCCTCATCAGCTTCCTGCACCAACGCGGAAAACCTCTCCAGGACTTCTAGGTAGCTCTCGGGGCCAAGCTGGTCCCTGTTTGCACTCAGGTATTCTGCTGCCTCCTGGGCAACGTCTCTGAGGTATTTAAGAGATGCTTCGCCCTCGCATGGCTTGACTTGGTCCTCTGCGTAAAAGTAGGATGTGACAGAGACAACTTCCACAATGGAATGGCCTGTGAGAGACAGAGGAAAGTCATGAGACGGTGACAGAGAAAGTGAGTGTGTTTTAATAGTTTGACCGAAAGACTTACCGGGAACTGTGAAGCTAAGGGTCAGCCCATCATCTCCTCTTTTTGCTGCAGTCACATGTGTAAGGCTGGAGCCTTGTAAAACTACATAAAACTCTGCATCTTCAGGAGCGTTGGCTTGTAACCTCACATTTGCCTGCACCTGTCCCTGAGATGAGAAAAAGGAAATCCATCCGTTGAATGGCCTTTACAACGCAACCAATGTATTAGACTCAAAAGGCCTTAAATAAACTGCATTACCCAGGAAGAAAATGTATTCATTTTCACAAAGTTTACAAAATGTTCTGTATTGTACTGCATGGAAGGAGCAAAAATGGGGCGGCAGGGAAAAAGGAAGAAAGAGAGACACCAGTCATTTTCTCACAATAGGAGTGAGCTGCGCCCCACTGAGCGTGTGCTTCATGATCCGCCTTTATGATGACATGTATTATTTCTGACCTGGTTCTTTTCATTGACCTCGTTTGACCTGCATCACCCCAAAGACACCCACACCACAACTCTTATCCTCAAAGATTTTACTGAGTACAAGTTAACCCCGACCAACAGGATTTGTGTTCTCTCTTATCACTCACATTACTCACTGCAGTCGATGTGTTACAGCAGAATAGAACCACCGATGCAGGGATGGCAAAGCATTTGGTTACAGATACAACATGGCGGATGAGTGAATGTAGTGCCACTTAGTCACTGACCATGCAAAGTAAATGTTTTTGTTGTCAATATCAATATAGATTACCAAACAGGGAAACCACAAGATAAACTGTAGCTACCCTGTGTAAGAGACTGACCTGATCAAGAGGGTTAGCTCACAGTGTATCCCTCATGTTCAAGAAGGGTACTTGGCTTTCCATTCTTGTGCAATCTCCTCATCTTCTGTTTTCTAGTTCTGGTATAAATCGTAGGATTAATGGGGTCATCCTTAATTTATCCTTATTGTCAATGTGTTTGGCTAAGGCATTCATTATGTTAAAGTGTATATTTTAGGGTTTACATCAGATTAACTTGACATTTGAAGAACTGGGGCGCCCGGATAGATCAGTTGGTAGAGTGGGCGCCCATATAAAGAGGTTTGCTCCTTGACCTGCAGCCCTTTGCTGCATGTCATTCCCCCTCTCTCTCCCCTTTCATTTCTTCAGCTGTCCTGACAATAAAGGCCTAAAAATGCCCCAAAAAATAATAAAAAATATATTAAAAAAACAAAATCTGAACAACTATTTCTTCTTAAGCCACCTGCATTTTGTGGCTTCTCAACAAACATAAAGAGTCTTTATTCTTGTAACATTTTTGAGGGAGAGCAACTAAATGCAAGGGGCCGAAGCATTTGTGTATGGATTCAGAATCAGAAATACTTTATTGATCCCCGAAGGGAAACTCTGTGTTACAGTTGCTCAGATATTAGAAATATAAGTATAAATATATAAATAAATAAATAAAGAAATATGAGGAGATATATTATCATATATAACATTATCATTATTGATCAATACGCTGTACTTTCGTTTCAGCCGCCATGAGTTAAAAGGTCAGCATGCTAACGTGCTCAAAGAGACAAGGCTTGAATGCTGATGTCAACACTATGATATTGTTGCGGTATCAATATCGAGGTATTTGGTTAAAAATATCGTGATATCTGATTTTCTCCATATCGCCCAGCCCTACGTTCAAATAGGTAGTTATATGGAAATGAAAATACATCTACAGTCGGGGCCTCAATATCATCTCCCGACATACTGTATGTTTAACTTCCTGCAAAGTAACACAGCTTCTTCACCAACAGGGTCGTCGACATCAGGAAATGCCATGTTAAAGAAAAAAAAAGTTTTATGACCTGCCTAACAAAGTTCATATAACAACCCTGTTTTTTTATTCATGCAGATAACAAACTGCGTTCAAATGCGCCTGCTACAGACTGAATGAATGGATGAGGAAACGAAAGAGCGCTGTGTCAGAGGGAGGAGACTGAGAGAAACTCAAGGTTTATTGAGGAAAACCTGCTCCCTACAATGTTAAATTCACAGGCTCAGTTACCATAGAAACTAACTCTGAGGTTAAGTTACGTCTATTTCGGAAACGGACTGGAGTTACCCCTCTCTCTCAGGTTTGACTTACCTCCTTTCTGAACAGAAAACCCAGAGTTTCCCTAATCTCAGGGTTAACTAACTCGGAGTTTTCACTAAACCTGCTTTCTAAACGGACCTCTGTTCACCTGGGTGTTTTGGGCTTTGACAGCGAGGGGGTGAGCCTCGGAGCACTTTCTGTTGACGGCCACACTAATGCACTTTGACTCACAACGTTACTTTACATTTGGTAACTGCAGTACTAGTTGTATTTTACGTGTGGAGGAACAAATCATTGCAATACAATCTTGAGCGTGTCACAGTTTGTTTATGCGCCTGAGTCCAGTCCATAGTGTTTCAGAGGTAGAAATGAAACTGACCTCTTGTGTTGGCAGGCTGTTGGTTCGGGCTGATAACAGAGGTCTGACTCAGGCTGCAGTTTCTCAGCCTGTTGTGTGCGCTAAGTGGTTAGCGGCAGTACCACTTAGCGCACACTTACCGCCGTTAATGTTATCGCTGATTGTTTTTCCACCTAATGAAAAGATAAGATGTCAGCCTTGGGTTTATACAAGGGTTAGCAAGACCCACTGCATTTGGAGTTGTGTTTACATTTCTACAAACACAAGTAGAATTTCATGAATTGTATTAAAATGTGACAGAATAGATTTATATAATAAACTGTCAACGGTTCCCTGCACTTGTCCCTTACAAATAAACTACATATGTTTTAAAAGTGACCATGAAATTTTAAAAAATTTGCACTGGAGGGACTTTGCTCCGCTAAGGTTTTGAGAAAAATCATAACCATTATTGCAGCTATTTTTTTTATTTAGTGTCACAGGACAAGTAATATTTTTGACATATCATATTACCGTCAAGGAGATTTATCCATTCTCTGCCATTGCCGTCCTCCAGCTATTAGATTTAAACGTCTATGAAAGACACAGAAACCTATGTGAACGCTCATTTTCAATTTCTTTTGATTTTGTTTACACTCCTCCGAGGAGGCTGTGGTTTCCACTTTTCTGTCCCTGTCGCAGCCTCAGTTAATATTGGTTTACACAGGTACAATTGGATCAGACAGAATTTGCTTGATCCTAACTGTATCTCCTCTGACTTGGGGACGAGGAAGGAGGACGGCTGGCTGGTGATAAGACGTCAGACTGATGTGATATGGCCTCTTCTCCGCAGCTTTATCGTTGACACAACCTGATCCAAGAACAATGAAATATTCAACACCTTGTGGTTTTACCTCATGCCTCCTATATGGCCAGCTCTCAGGTCAGGCATACTGTGTAAAATGTGGAACATGGAGGAGGTCTATCGGATAACCTTAAAGCATTAATGCGTAACTTTTTGATATTAATGAGCGTCTGTTACATTCAAGCCATTGCCAAATTAGTTACTACAAAGCTAATTAAGACTATCAGCTCCACACAACTTTCTCTGTATTTCTCAGCATGGCTGTGTTAGAAGATTGTCGCCTGGTGACTTTCACATGCTTAAACTCAAGAGAAGATAATTTCCTCTTCAGAAGAGTCAATCCATCATGTTTTTTTTTAATCCTTCGTGTCCTGCGTGGAGGACGGATGGGGGCTGTGCACGATCACAGAAGGCTTGTATCATATGGACACGACAGTGTTGTCGTCATTACTAAGAATTCCTCATGAGGGCGACAGAAACTACGCACTATAGCTTTAATATGACACAAAAACTAGCGCATATTAATATTTGTTTTTTTCTGAAACTACCAGGATACGCCAGTGGCCTGCTTTTATGATGTCCCCATGTTGTTGTCCATTCAATGGGAGGAAAACATTGTCAGATCTGCTACCTGTGGTCTCCAGGAAACCAGCAGTCATCAGCTTTAGAGCTCTTTGCTATGATCTCCAGAGTGCAACACGTAGGTGACGTCAAGGGAGCGAGATCACTGCTACTGCAACAACAAAAACAGCTCCAATAACAGAGTCAGTTCCCTTAGTGGGAAGACAGCCTGAAGTCAGCAGTGACAGAGTATTTTTTTTTTTTTTTTTTTACATTGTTCACAGGATAGTTTTTCAGCTAGGAAACCAATACAAGTGACATTTTGCCTCATTAAGAAGAGTTTTACTGAATAAATGAAGTGTGCTTAAACCCTCACACAGACACTATAACTCATAACTTCATGGTTTGGCTTTGAAAAACCAAGGGCTGAGAAAAGGCCAAAATACTACCACATTCTCAATCTATTTCATAAACTTTCAAACAAGCTAACATTTCAGGCAAAGCCTTTTTTCAAACTCCTAGGAATGTTTTTAAAGTGAAAATATTATTACTTTATAAAGTCCCAAGCTACTGCAGTGACATGTAAGTACATGCATACATCTGAGCTACAAGAAACTCAGTGGAGCAGAATATCATTTGAGTCTTGAGGGTGGCAGCTAGAACTGTGGTCTGTGCCTTTTCTCATACTCAGCTGAAACACATACCTCTGATTTAATCTGCTGTGCAAATGAGATACTAATAACTACTCAACATGTCAGAAGATACTATGAGTAAAGCTGGCGTGGTGCCTCAAGCATTTCCTTTTAAAGAAGGGGGTAGCCAAGAACAGACTCCTTGTTACATACAGTTATAACATAATAATACCAAGAATAATACCAAGAATAACCTGGATTTTGTGGAAAACGTTTTCTTAAATTATAAGACTGTTATATATATATATATATATGTCATATTTGAGAAAACGGCTGTGATAGGAGCATGAGTCTATTTGTTCAAGTAAAACAGATTTTTCTTTGTTCTTTTGGGTTTGACCTGCTTATTGAACATCAAAAAATGACTGTCAGGGTGAGGTTTTGTGTGTTTGACATGTCAACAGCATGGCAAACACAATCACCACAGTACCTAGAGGGAAACAAAATCATAAATCATAACGCAGTGGTACGGACCTACTACTAGCTCAAAGAGCACTGTGATAACTGTCACTATCAAACCATAAGGGCAACAAGGATATAGCTAACCTATTGCCATTTGTGAACATGAAGTCGTACTGTGGTGAGATAATAGCTGCTGTAAAAGAAACAAAGATTAAGGGACCACAGCCATGCAGGCAGCTCTGTGAGACTGTGTGAAACCAGTGATTTAAGCAAAATTAAACTAAATGTAATTGATGTAGCTAATGATGTTTACTATGATCGTCATCTTTGTTTAGTGTATTAGCACGCTAGGATTTGCTCATTAGCACTTAGCAGACAGTACAGGTGAAGATACATTTCTTTTCTGTCATTGCGATGTCAACTGATCTGCGATATTCAACTCAGGGATTATTCACTTTTTTTTTGCCAAAGTTAATGTTATTAGTGATATTAATTAGCAGCACACTTTAAGAACTGGACCCAGGATGAACACGGAGTGATAAAGAAGACGCTCACAGCAAGTTAATACGATAGTCTCTATTCGCTTTAGTGTCTGCAAAAATGCCTTTTTCTTGAAGTTTCTCTAAGCGAAATGATCCAAGGAAATTTAATTGGGGCTTTTATTGTGAATGGTATAAATGTATTTTTATTTTGCTTCCTCTTAGAGAAAAGATGGACCTTTATTGTAAAGGGTAGACACGGAAGAGCCAGCATTATGGCAGTGCTTTTATTCTATTATATAATTTTGACACACACACACACACACACACACACACACACACACACACACACACTAGCACAAGTGTGGGGAAAGATGATGCATGTTATCTTCTATCTAGCTTATTAGGGATAAAATAATGTTGGAAATAATTTCCTTTTATTTTTTTAATGTATTATTCATCCTCTCACATGACAGATTGTACAAAAAAATCATGTCTATTCATCTAATAGTTGTTAAGGTATTTCACTCATAACAGGAAATGTCCACCTTGTTGGCTGGCACTGGAGGAAAAGTTGGTAGATTAATCATTTGTTTTTTGGTATATTTCTCTCACACGAGACATGGACTTCTCACATTTCAGCTCACAAACATGAGAACACAATCGTCTTACAGGGGGATCACTTTACTTTTACTCACACATTCACACAAAACCACTTTGTCCTGCTCTGGAGCTTAATAAAATCTCAAAACTACCACACTTTCTGCCTGCAATTCAATGCAACCGTTTATCCATTGATCTGGCCGGACTGTATCTGCTATGGGGTATGTTGTAAGTGTGGAAGGTGCACTTTACTAAGGGTGTTACAATAACAGCCTTTATAGCCTACAGCAGTGTGCCGTAGCCCACCTACACAAAGCCTGGCATTGAAATCTGGATCTCATTCAGCAGTGAGGGTTGCTCCTGTTGAGCTGTGACCTTAGAGGCTGGAGACGCCACTTTCTCTTAATGGAGAGGTGTATGTGTAAACGGTAGAGCCCGTTATGATTCACATGGCTTGGTTTCAGACCGGTTCTCAATCAGTTCTCTATGAGCGAGTGGAGGCAAAGGTTTTGGAGCAAGCCCCCCCTCCTCGTAAACTGGTGACACAGCAAAACAAGCAGACACTGCTTACTAGAAAACTGGCAACGCTCCAGTGACTGGCCCACCCAGGTTTCCACACAAATGGGAGAATGAGGGCGAGAGAAAGAAAGAAAGAAAGAAAGAAAGAAAGAAAGAAAGAAAGAAAGAAATAGAGAGAGAGAGTGTGTGTATACAGGGGATTGAAGGAGAAAAGGAAGACAAATGGAAAAAGTGAACGTAGCAGAGAGAAACAGAGTTCTACTATGTCAAAAAAAACCAATATATTCAAACACACCTGCGCACCCTGCACTCTAACATGCTTCCAAATAAAAAAATGTGTATTTGTTCAATTCATAAACTGACGGGTGCATTCCTCTCAGTAAAAAAAAAGACAATAAACAAATGGGTATATTCTCTGGTTCTGGCTCCTATGTCCACCATGCTTTTAGAGTGCTTTGTCGTTTGGTGAACAGGTTGTGTGAAGCCTGGCTTCCCCAGGGACTGAAAGCCTCCTGGCTTGGGTTTCACCTGCAACACAGGGCTTGCCAGTCAACCACTGCACAGGGGGAGAAACCGGACTGAGAGAGCAAGGAGATGGCTAGAGGGAAAGACTAGAGTGCTTTCATTCTGGTGAGAAAAAATATAACGGGGAGATTGCTCCTCAGAGTACACTTTTCACCCAACTACATATATGCAGTATATATCCAAATAGACCCCTCTTCTATACCAACCAAGACATCAGACACACAAACTGGAGCAAAACATACAGGCACTTACATATAGAGGCACCTCTCTTCTGTCCACCTCCATTTTCTCTCCATTCACCAGATGCCTAGGGAGGAAATAGTCATGTTACTAAAATGCAAGAGGAATAACAACCAGAACTTTCAACATTTTCTATATCATTCGTTGCTTCACTTTCACTGAAATTCTTTATAAAGTTTTGAATACAGTTTTTTTGTTTCCTATAGCCCAACACAAGATGGAAAAATGGATGCTGCAGATCAACTGAGATGCTGTGTGTGCTGTGATGCTGAAGTGATAATTGGTCATGGTTTTATGAGTTAATACAGCGGAGGACATTTTCTGCTCGAATATATGTATAAATATAGTCTATATCTACACAATGTCCGAGTCTTCAGGCAGGGTGCAGCAGATGAGGAAAGGGTAACTGTGTAATCAGCACACGCTGGCTCTGCTGTGACTTCACGCTCAGCTGTGAATAGTGCATGACTTCAAAGCTGCCCAGTGGTGTCAGCTCTGCGTGCTGCACTTTGTCTAGACACTCGTTTGCATGAGCTGCATGGTGCCACACAGAAAAGCCATAACAGTTTCCATTCTGCGGCTCAAAGGAAGATTATATTTGTTTGTTCTGTAGTTTCTGCCAAATACTTTTCTCTCCTCTTTCAGGTCCCAATTTAGGTGTGCAAATCCTTATTATTTAAATTATTGATTAATCCGACAATAGTTTTGGCGATTGATCATTTGGCTCCCATCACACAACCCTAGCCCAGCATGACAGTCTTGCAATGTGTTGCTTTGTCGGACCAACGGTTCATAACCCAAAATATATTAAAATTTACAATTACATTGAAAAGGGAATATCAGAAAATCCTGACATAGAAGCTGAAATCAGAAACTGTTTGTCATTTCTGCAAGAAAATGATTAATCAATCAAAATAGTTTCCGATTCATTTTGATGTAAATCAGCTAATTGTTGAAGCTCTAATCTCAATATTCTCAATATAACCCATCATTCCACAAAAACAATAAGGCGCCCATATATAGAGGTTTACTCCTTGACGCAGCGGCCGCAGATTTGCCTCCGACCTGCGGCCCTTTGCTGCATGTCATACGACTTCCCATGTCTTCAGCTGTCCTGTATAAATAGAGACCTAAAAATGCCCCGAAAGAAAAGACGTTAAACACATTAACGTGTAGGGCAGCCTAAAGCCTTTCTAGAGAATAGAATACTATGCTATTGAAATAATAATTGTTGGCATGGTTTAATAAATCCTGTTTTAATGTTAAACATACTGTACATGTGGCTCAGTGAATTCCTCTTAACTGGATCTGTGAATGGCTACCTTAGTGACTACATACCTATAGGCCAGTAAGCCTATCATTTGTGTGTATATTTCAAATATATATAATATAATGAATATGTAATGGTTTTTTTTTAAAGGTCCCATGGCATGAAATATTTAGTTTATGAGATTTTTTTTAACATTTATGAGTTGCCCCAGCCTGCCTTTGGTCCCCCAGTGGCTAGAAATGGAGATAAATGCAAACCAAGTGCTGCGTATGCTGCTCTGCCTTTGAGAAAATAAAGCTCAGATGGGCCGATCTGGAATCTCCCCCTTATGACATCATAAGGAGCAAGTCCAGAGAATTTGGCTCGCCCATTAGAAAGAGAGAGACATCATGGCTTGCAAACAAGCAAAGCATGGAAGTTGGTCAAGGCAACACCCCCACCCTTCTCCCTTCACCTTGCCCCTACCTCCTCTCATCCTCAATAGCATTTAAAGCTACAGACACAGAAAAAGCACGTCCTAAGGAAAGCTCATTGTGGGACCGGCTCTAGCGGCTGTAATTCTGCACCAAGGCTGAATTTCGGGAAATAGACTTCAGATACAGTATTAGGGGACTACTAAGGCCTATATAAAAGCATCCAAAAAGCAGCATGTCATAGGACCTTTAAAGAAAACCCCTTGTTGATTTACATTTAAAATAAGGCAACTAACTTATAATCATTTTGGCAGAAGGCACAGACCGCTGAATCTGGGTTAAAGTTGTTATTTTATGAAAATAAAACTGCAAATCGACACAGAACCGGATCAGGTAACATTAATTCACTAACTGATGTCCTAAGGGATGATCTAACAATAATATCACTATAATATTGTGTCCAAAGCACATTTTATCAAAAGGAGCGCAATGCCACAGGCCTGGGCGTCTATGTCTTGTTTTTAATGCTACTCATATCAATGGGGCTACACTATTGTAATGGGGAACTATAGGGAAAGTTGACGTGTCACATTGTGGATAAAAAAAATTGTCCAAGGTGCAAAGTTGCGCCCCATAACTCAACAAAGGTGAATATTCTGGTGTGCTGTTGTTTGTGCAAGGTTTAAAAACATAATCCAAATCCACACGTAGAAAAGGATGTTGATTTGAGCTTCTTGAGTTCAATGACTTTTTGAATCATCTATTAGTTAAAATAAAAGCAGTACTTGTAAGAATGATCTTAAATCCAGATGTCCAGTTGTTCTAAGTTTGCACAGAATGCGTGTCTGTCACGGTCCTTCCGACTCTGACACCTTCAATGTGAGTTAAAAACCTGGCCTGGCTTGTGGCCACGTACTCCAGAACAGAGCGTGAGAAAAGAGATTACGCATAACAAGAGAACGAGCGCTGTCTCGAAGCATTTGGGGAAACTCATTTTGACATCTTTATATGTGATGCAAATATTTTCAGACGGGAGCAAGTTGATCCTGTTGTCCTTGACATTTTTTTCAGCTGATGCATGATTGAATAATCTAATTCCTCTCACATGACAAGCTGCAATCAGTTATAGGCGATACGATATGGTTCACCTTTCTGCTTTCAGCACTTATTCCCATGAATGTGCATGCGTTTGGTACATGGAGATACATTTGGAACTAGTGTTACTGCTTCTAAGAAGATGATGCTTGTTGCAATGATGTAGGCTACATAGCTGCCACAATAAGCATCATCACGCTCAGAGCCACAGTCACATGTGAAAAAGGTGTGAAAACTTTCTTTAAGTTTCTTAAAGTAATAATGAAAAATAACCTCAATGCTAAGCCACTGACTGAAAAAGTCCCACACAACGAAGTGAAAACAGGATTTAGATCATTACTACACAAATTATCAGCACTCAAACACATCCTTCAGGTACGATAATGACTTGTGCTGCTTTCAGCGGGAAGGGAAAACTCCTGCAATAAAATCCAGCCAGTTAACCCATAAGAGCAGCAGGGGAAAAACACACTTATTACTACAAGACCACACACAGTAGGCGATGAGAGAATCAGTAACATTGAGGGTGCATGCGTTGAAGTCGCCAGGCTTTGTTTTTACGTTTTAGGCAAGCCTACCTGTAAACGCACCAGCATTGGACCGTCATTAAAAACGAAGATAGCCTACAATCACCCCAGTAAGATCACTGCACATGTTTTATTGTTTGTTTCATCAAAAGCTATTTGAAGGAGACTTTTTTAACTGAGGAAGAATCAGCGTGTCATTACCTGTTGTTGTCTCTCTCCCTCCCTCTCTCTCCCTCTCTCTCTCTTTCTCTCTCAGCCCTCGGTTCTGTCTGCCGTAAACTCAATTCGCACGACTCGTTGTTATATTTCAGTGAAGTTGCTTGCTTCTCAGCGTTAAAACACTCTTCACGCCCTTATTCCGCATTGATGTTCGTCTCGGCTTCATGTGGATCTCCGCTCCGGGTGACAGTCGGCTGGCTGGTTAGGAGTTTGTTTGCAGGTGTCGCCAGAGTTGTGTCTCCTCTCTGCAGCTTTGGGCCAGCCCTCCCCCCCTTCTCTCTCTCGCTCTCTCTCTCTCTCTCTCTCTCTCTCTCACACACACACACACACACTCATGGGAAGCGGCCTTTGGGAAGCATAAGGGATAAAGCAGTCAGGACAGCACAGAAACATTCCCATGAATCTGTTTATATTTACCCTGAAAGTTTAATTCCCCTGAATATAGTGAGTTTATAGCGAGACTGAATGCTTTATATAATATTTCCATGGGCTATATTTACTGTATCACCTGCATTTTATGGCGTACAAAGGCGTTTTGTGGTTTAAATTTTCTCCAATCAGAGACAAGCTGGAGTGACGTCACTTTCACCGATGCTGAGTTGTATCAAAGAGGGTGTTGTTGACTTTGCTTGTACACAAAAGAAGCAACACTCACATTTTTGCAGTGGTGTTAACTAACTAAGTACATTTACTATTTACAAGTAGCCTACATATTTGATGTACTTTTATTTCCCTTGACTATTTCCACGTAATACTACTTAATACTACATTTTAATGGTAGATATTATACTTCACTACATTTAGTTTACAGTCAGTTGGCCTACAAGTTTACACCCAAAACATCTGAATAGAAAATATAATGGATTTTTATAAGTTAAACAGTATGTAAAACAACATTAAAATGCTGCTTACACATAAATACATTAATAATAATACAATAATACTGTGGCCTACTTCTAGTTTAGTGTTGCCCTTCCTAAAATTTAGGGAACTCTCAAGAGATTTTTAAAATGTAGAATGTATTTTTAAATGGTCACAATCGGAGCAGCAGAGGCCATGATCCTACTAGGCCATGATGTAACACAAGAATGCATTTTATTTGACCTACTGTCTTTTAATGTGAATGTGTTGTCTTCTTTAAAGACCCACACCTCTGGTTTGTAACACAGGCTTTCTGTTCAAATCTGAATCCAAAAGAGCCTAACCCTGAAGACAAAAATCCAGAAACACTTCTCGGGACTGATAAACTGAAGTTCATGTGTCAAACTGAGTCCTCCTTTAAGGTTCGGGGCTAGTAAGCAATGACCCAACACCAAATAAAAGGAACACCATGTGCATATAGTTATATTGCCCAATTTTGATACCAAAAAATATGAGTATTGAAACAACACATGCGACTGTTTAGTAATGAACATTCCTTCTAACTTGTTGTACCAAAAAGTGTTAAAGAAAAAAAAAGAAACACAAAGTACCTCCAAAATATTTTAAAGCAAGGCTATAACTTTTGAATGAAGAAATAACACAGTATTCCTCCTTACAAATGAGAATTTAAATTCAGTAGAAAGAAATGCTCCCTTGATGAATTCAGTGCATTCCAAGGTTTTGCATGGTCAGTTAGCTTTATGGACATGCTCACTGTTTTAGCATTTGCCATTATCCCATAGGCTCCCACTTTAACTGAACAACTACAGTATTTAACGTTTACTGATTGCAGATGAATGCCAGTGTGGTACTGAAGGGGACATTCAGCAGCTGTCAATAATTATAGGACCTTATAGTGACTCATGTCATACCACTGCTTCAGTTAATCTGAGGGGTTTGTATCCTGTAATATGAGACAGTATAATATAATTTATTCTAGTACTAAAGACACTTGTCATTAATGTAATTTGTTAAAGTTGTAATCCAAGTATAAATGATTTGGGCATTTAGGGGAAAAGACAGCACTGTGTCAGTGTTCAATTTGCATGAAATACTTCCTAATGTTCTTCAATTGGACAGAAATCTCCCAGGTCTCAGTTGGATTGGAACCATAATCACACACAGGAACGTAACAGGAAGCGAGAGAAAGACTTTCCCACCCTTCCTGCTCCCAGTCTTCTCTCACTAACTGATAATGAGCAACAGATTACATGAGTTAAATGAGGTCACAGCTAATGGTCTGCAACAATGCTGCCTTATTTCTAAGTTACAATACTGCCATCATGTGGATTTCCCCCAGATAACAGGCATCATCTTTCCCCACACTTGCTATTGTGTGTGTGTGTGTGTGTGTGTGTGTGTGTGTATGTGTGTGTGTGTGTGTGTGTGTGTGTGTGTGTGTGTGTACTTTATACTTTATAAATTATAGACTGTGGTCTATACTCTATCTGTAAACTATCTCGAGATAACTTGTAATGATTTGACACTATTAATAAAACTAAATTTTTTTTTGTGTTTGTGTGTGTGTGTGCACATTACACATGTGTGCTTGTCTTGTCTGGTTTGTTTTTCGCAGCTCATGTTACACAGCTGGTACCTCCATGTGCCAGCTAACAGGTGTCACATGGAGGAGAACATAGACAATGCAGGTGTCTGAATGGAACTGTGTCTCATGTACTTGTCTGATGGGTAAACCGATACTTCCAACTGATTACGGGACCTTACTTTTTTAATATAATTGGGTGATGATTAGTACTTGTACTACTTCTGTCTAAAATCTAACATTCTTTATGTAGCATTGCACTTAACGGCTTTCTCATGCAGTTGGATTATTGTAAAACACCTCTTGGGACGTGTCTGTGAGTGTGTGTGTGAGTGTGTGTGTGTCTGTGCCCTGGACACATCCACTGTAGCAGAAACTACCACAGAGAAGTGGTTTTGAGTATTAATACTTTGTCAACACAATGGAGTAACAACCATGTAAGATGCAGTCACAATACTTTATAGGTGTGTGGTTGAGATCAAAATGGAGGTCAAGTTTGAAGATGGCTTTGGTCCGACCAAGGGCGCCGGAAGTAGGGGGGTAAAAAGTAGGGAAGGGAAATAGGCACCCCCTAACTTTACACCCCTGGTCTAATTGGCTGGTGTGGTCCCATCACATGGTCATTAGTTCTAAATAAATTGCAAAATGCACCACAAAGTATAATCTGGTTTATTTTCTGCTTATCTTGCTTTCAGTGCATGTGATCTAGCTGTCCTGTAGATGGCGGGAGCAGCACACTGTGGAATTCATCACATGCTGTCAAAAGAAAGCAGCTGAGATATGCGCAGGGCTACAAGTGATGCTGGGTCTCTACAGAATGAGACAACTTCCTCAATGCAACTGAAACTATTTATCCCCGCCGATTATCATCGCAGCAGCATGTACAGCCCTCAGCCCTCCTTGACCCTCCTGATTTAGAGACTCAAAAAACAAACAAGTAAACAGAAAAAACTACTGCTGCACAAAGAGACCGCAGGACAAACACGTGTGTCTCTTTTTGCACTGTCTGGTGGTGTGATGACAGCTGGTCATCTGACTGCTTCAATCAGCTGTCTGAAAAGACATTCCATACACAGTCCTGGAATAACAGCTTATGGAACGCTGTGTGGTCATTTTTACTTGAACAAACTGAGCATCCAAAGCTCCTTTTGACCTCTCAAACACACTAATCATAAGAAAGAAACCGGTCCTTAAATTGAGATTGAGGGTTTTGAATTTTGCAACACACACCCCTCAGTTGAAACAATGTTTTTAACTGTTTTCTTTGTTCTTTATGAAAGGAAGGTTTCTCACAAGACGTAAAAGTATCAGAAAAGAGACGTTCTAAGTTTAACCTTGCATAGTGAAATATAGCGAGTCTAAAGATCACTCGATATATACGCTTCAAAACATTTATCAAGAAAAAAGGTTTACCAACATCAGCAATCAACACACTGTAGAATTACTGAATTAAGGACTGGGATAAATATTTCAGGGGGTTTAACACTGTTAATCCTGCAAAGCCTAATCGCTACTTTACAGCTTTTCAGGCCTGAGACAGTCATTTCAAAACAAACAAAGAAAGTCATGATACTTGACACAGTAAAACAAAAGATAATTTAGACAGATAGCCAGACACACAGTAGATATGCATTGAAAAGTACATGAACTATATCCATACAGCCAGTTAAGCATGACACCCTTACCTCCTCATCTCTGACTTCACCACATTAAAAAAGAAGACGGATGCCATGTTTATAGCTCGCGATAGAGGGATTTGACAGATTCCGAGGAAATATTAGCTCTAAATCAGATTAACATTTTGGAGGTTTGAGCAAAGATAATAACCCCTGCTGGAACGAATTTGTAAAAAAGGAATTGTGTGATTTACTGTGGTAAACTGATCTAAAATCTTGTTCTCATGTACAATAAGCCCCTTCTCGGGGATGAAGTGCAATTATGTGAGTATTATTTGTAACATCTGGCCATCAGTGACCTCAGGACACAAGATCAATAATCATATAACAGAGTTGGACTGCCAGACAAGACTCATAAATACACCTGAGCCAGTAATTAAGTCAGTCAATGATAATTAGATGACTTTATACAATTGTAATATTCAAGATTATTAATGACTGAAATGTTACTTTGTCAGTAGAGCTGTTCCTTTTCATTTTGTGTCTGTTTAAGCGTTGTCATCTTGAAGCAAGACCTGCCATTCCACATTAAACACTCATGTTGGCTATGGGTAACTTTATCCTCACAATCCAAACACAAAACCTGAATCATTTAATCTTACATCTAAGCTAGTGACTGTATGAATTGACTATAAAGAAGTGATTTTTCAAACTCCATTCGTTTTATCTGGTAATTACTTGAAAATCATTTCAGACTAAAATGTACTCTTTTATTAGGTAAAAGGCTCCTTCATTATTTCTTATTACTATGTAATTAATGGCCTGTAAAGGAAAGGGTAAGGACATTTTCTTTGTATGAGGAAAATACAGGAAAAGGTGCACATAAACAACAGTTTTTGTTCCGTATCACTATCTGTACCTGCAATGTTATGTGCTTTTTTTTTTATTTATTTTTTTAGGCATTTTATGCTTTCATTTGTGACAGGACAGCTTAGACATGAAAGGGGAGAGAGAGAGGGAATAACATGCAGCAAAGGGCCGCAGGTTGGAACCGAACCCACCGCCGCTGCTTCGAGGAAAGAGCTTCCATACATGGACGCGCCTGCCCTGGAGCTTTCTTCAAATGTTATGCCAAATGTATTTATTAATGTTTGTTAAATCCTAAAAGAGAATTTTAGAACAGAAGTTGCATTTAATTATGTTAATTATTGAATATAAAGCTACAGAAAAGCTATAAAAGCTATAAAGCTATAAAGCTATAAAGCTACAGGTGACTGTGGCAGAGAGGAGGACATTGGACAAACTGCTGGACATTACTGACAATGCCAGCCACCCGCTGCACACCGTCATCAGCACCCAGAGGAGCCGGTTCAGTGGAAGGCTGCTCCTTCCCAAGTGCCGGACCAACAGACTCAAGGACTCCTTTGTCCCTCATGCCATCAGACTCTACAACTCCTCACTAGGGGGGAGGAGGAAATAGGGCAGAGAGGACAATACATACATACATACATACATGCACACCTGGACTTAAATTCACACCTGGTCACTTTATAATAATTTTTTAACACTGGACTCAACACTGACACTTTAATAATAATTTATGGTCTTTTCTTTGTTTATTTGACAAATGTTCTTATTGTTGTTATTATTTTTATTGGTATTTTGTTGATTTTGTTGTCTTTATACTGTCTTTTTATCTATTTTTTATTTCTTTGTTCTTGCTAAAAACTGCTGCTGGAACTTTCAATTTCCTGCGGGAGTCATCCCAAAGGATCAATAAAGAGAAGTCTAAGTCTAAGTCTAAGTCTAAGAATAGGTCACACTTTACAAAAAGAGCCACAGAATTTGAGAAGTTACCAAGGAACAAATGAGGAACGATTAGGAAACTAACATAAGTAATTCATTAGTTAATGAGTAACTCCTAATCTAATCACATTTCAATAGAGTAGCTACTAATTATTGATTAGTTAATTGAGTAACAAGTGAAGAAATCAGGAACAACATGATCATTGATGACTGGACTATATAGTAGATAATGATGAGTAAGGTACTAGAGAACAGACTGGGAGAGGAAAATTAAAAGTGGAACTGTGTCACGTGTCAAACTAACAACGATGCCCACGAGGATTTACACTACTGGATGTTTAAAGACAGAGAGGAATGTATAAAGAATGACAAAAACCCAAGACAAGCATCTATAATGTAGACGGCAGCCTTACGGGTGGGTGCATGGTGGGGTTTTACACAGGAGTAATCTCACAAAGTACCCTTGAATTAATAAGCAATTCTCATACCCTTGACTACATTTAGACACCAGGACATGTCATAAAATTACAAAAGCTTGTTGTTGTTCATCCCATTACTTTCAGCTTTTCTGCACTTTCTTTTATGACATATGCCCCAGTATTAAGTATTTTGTTTTATTAATACTTCAGATCATGCTAACCTGGGTGACTATGGAAAAGTTTTATTTTTCCCAGCGAACAATATAGGTGAACAAACATGTCAGACGGCAATTGTCAACCCGGCAGAAAACGTATCCTCTTTCTATTTGCCCTCCCATGGAGTATTGTATATTGTACATATTTTATTTTTAGTTGTGTAGGGACAAGTATGTTAAACTAATACCACACAGCATTGTTAATCTACTGATTTACTGATTTACTGTCCCCAGATAGGCCTGTGTGGCTACATAGAACTTAACAAATACACAGAGTCACACAAACTCAACAACAGATTCACACGATTAAACATTACTGCAGATCATGCTAACCATGTTGAATACGGAGACGTTTCTTCTTTCCCAGCAAAAGAACACTTCCTCTCATAGGGCAACTAGCACGACAACGGAACTAAAAAGGGGGAGGTAAATAGTGGATGCACCCGGTTCTGGACGCAACCAATTGCGCATGCGTAAATATATCAAAATACCCAAAAAAAGAGGATTGACCGCATGAGGATATTTAAATAAAACAATGACTTATCGAGTAAGACCTTTCTTAATTCATCATTAATAACAGCCCTTTTAAAAGAAAAATGTGCTTCCATGTTCAAATGCGTTTAGCACGGTTTGTTTACGTGACTAACGGGAAGGTTAAGACAACAACAACAACAGCTAGCCGATAGCTAGCTAGCAGACAGCCTATTAGGCATTTAATATTACGACCTGCTGTGTATAGATTAGCATTGTCAGCCAGTGTTAGGCAACGTCAACGCTATAGTTAATGTGAAATGAGATTAACGACCGATTTGTTTTTGGTTTTCAGGTGTGCGCTGGCTTCAGTTCAATCTCGGTGTGACAGCTCGGTGAGTAAATCCGAGGATGGACAACGTTACCGTGTCCGCCTCCGGTGGGTCCGCAGAGGACATGGAGGGGATCTGCGTAATGCCGGACTTGAGTGCCATCAAGACTGAGCAGTCGGTTGGAGCGAGCCCAGTTGACACGGGCGCCCAAAATGTGGCCATGGGCATCAAGTTCATCCTGCCCAACCGCTTTGACATGAATGTTTGCTCAAGATTTGTCAAGTCGCTCAACGAGGAGGACAGCAAGAACATCCAGGACCAGGTCAACTCAGATCTGGAGGTGGCTTCCGTTTTATTCAAAGGTAAGAGTTCAAATTGGCTATCTAGTGATAATGTCTGATGTACGAAGCTGGAACTTGTTTGAACTTACTCGACACTAAATTCAGTGGGGTATGGTAGTGGCTATACTGTACAACAATACATGTATATGTATGTATATATATATATATATATATATATATATATATATGTATATGTGTATAGGCCATTCATACTGGCCTACAACACTCGTAACCACTTGTGTTTAAACTGCAACTAACCTTATTCTAAGTTGATTATTATTATTTTAAATCTATAAAATGTCATAAAATTGTGAAATGTCTACTCCAATTTCCCCAAAGCCCAAGGTGATGTCTTTAAATGTCTTCTTTTGTTGGCCTAATAATAATAAAAACAGATGCAGTTTACATACTGTATATATACTGTATGTATATGTAAACTACACATTTGAATGCAACAAATTACGGTGGGAGTACCTTTATTTAACCTATTGGAAGGGGAGAAAACCCCCAAATGACAAATAAAAACCTATTAAATTGATAATGGAAAGTCTGTTGTTGTGTGTCATTGGGCAAGTGGGTATATGGAAATCCTGGAGCTTCCTTAGTGGGTATACTGCGAATACCTGCGTATCACGTAGACTACACCACTGACTAAATTCTTCTCTTTCAGCTGAGTGCAACATCCAGACCTCACCTTCCCCGGGGATACAAGTGCGCCATGTTTATACGCCATCCACCACCAAACATTTCTCCCCCATCAAGCAGTCCACCACCCTCACCAATAAACACCGTGGCAATGAGGTTTCTTCCACACCTCTTTTGGTGCATTGTAAGTACCACAGTTGTTTTGACTTTATTTAATATAATGTCTCTAACAAGAATCAAGTCAAAATGTTAATCAATACATGTATATTTTTCCTCTCAGCTTTGTCCATTCATCAGCTTGCAGCTCAGGGTGAAATGGTGTTTCTGGCCAGCAGAATTGAACAAGGTAATCAGCCCATTGGGTCGTCAAATGGGTAGAATGTCTCATAGTCACGCAGTGATGATATTATCTAAAACAACACTCATAACCACTGGTGTTTAATGCTGCAACTAACTAACTTACTTATTTTAATTTGATTATTACTATTTTAAATCTATAAAATGTCAGAAAATTGTGAAAAACAGCCTCTACAATTTCCCCAAAGTCCAAGGTGATGTCTTTAAATTTCTTTTGTTGGCCTAATAATAATAATAATAAAAACAGATGTACTTTACTGTCATATAAGATTTTTTTTAAAAATACTCAAATTTAGGAAGCAGCAGATGCACTTAAATGATTATTTAATTATGAAATGGTTTTGAAAAAACCTCTGACTTATTGTTTCAGCTCTGATATATTTATTTCACATGAATCACATGCTAAACAAGAAATGGTATTTGATATATAATGAAAGTAATATCATGTAATTACATAGAAGATACACTGTCTAATAATGTTTCCTAACACCTACATAACATATTTTGAAGACAGAGTAAACATTAAGAAAAGTCATATCTTCATTGCATTTAAAATATTACAGATATTAGTCTTGCCCTGCTGCACTCCTGCACAGGATACGTGGGTATGAGGATGAAAATACATTTTGTGATTGGTTTAAGTAAATCTTTAATGTATCTTTTTAACAGAGACTGTTATCAACCTCCAAGATGAAGAAGGCTTTACCCCCCTGATGTGGGCAGCTGCACATGGACAAATCGCTGTGGTCGAGTTTCTGCTCCAAAATGTGTGGAAAACATTACATATCATTCATAACTCATGGTTTCAGTATATCAGAGCATGCTCTCTTTATTTATTTACTGATATGTATCATTCTTGGCTGTAGGCTGCCGACCCCAACCTCCTGGCCAAAGGGAGGGAAAGTGCTCTGTCCTTGGCCTGCAGTAAGGGATACACTGATATTGTGAAGATGCTCATTGACTGTGGGGTCGATGTCAATGAATACGACTGGGTATGAATACAAAGCTTTTGTCACATGTTTACTGGATCTGCTTAAGTAGAATAACAACCGCAGCAAAAAATGCTATAATGTAGATCCTTCACTCACTTTGTGCTAGGGTCTTAATGTTGAGGATGTGAAATGAAGCTCTGTGATCATCGGCATATGTGGCCTGTTGTAATATTCCTTCTGTGGGCTTCAGAACGGAGGAGCCCCTTTGCTGTACGCTGTCCATGGGAACCATGTGCGCTGTGTTGAAATCTTGTTAGGTGAGGAAGACACTTTTTTTTTTTTTTTTTAATTCAAAGTAATACCTATTGCCAGAATTATCCAGCTGTGTTACTATTTCTTACAGAGGATAAACGTAGCAATGATTTTGGTTGTGGTGTGTCTAACATGTACCATAATAAAGTTGTGGTATGTTGCTTGTGTTCCAGAGAGTGGTGCTGATCCTACCACTGAGTCAGATTCTGGATTCAATGCGATGGACATGGCTGTGGCTATGGGCCACCGGAATGGTATGTGTAAATTGAACACATAGGCTGCATCCAAAATTCCATACTAACATGCTATTTAGTAGCTGAAACAGCTTGTGACATTTTTTAGTATGTCCTTAGTATGAAACCAATAGTACGTGAATTTCATACTATTTCCGGTAAATAATGTAATGTAATGTAATAGTGTCCAGTAATGGACACTACGCCGGCATAAATATTCTCACAATGCAATGCGTTAGTAACGACAACGTTCAAACAGAGAGAAACCAAGGCGCGTCAACGCCAAGGTCGGCAGGGGTTTCCATGGTTACTTGTTTTCAATTGCAACGAGGCTCACAGGAAGTGATGATGGAAATTACAGCTTAGTGCATCGGAATAGATACACAATACTGTACGGCTGGGCAATATAGAGAAAATCAAATATCACGATATTCTTGACCAAATACCTCAATGTAGATAATGCGACAATAATGTATGGTTGACTATTGGTGCTTTAACAAAATGTTATTTACACAAATTATTTAATGACTTAGTGGGTAAATTTAAATAATAGAACAGCTAGAACAGTCTAAGTTCAGAAAATTACATTACTTTACAGGTAAAGACAACACTTACCATATTACGATATTCCAAAATCTAAGACGATATCTAGTCTCATAATGCAATATCGATACATCGATATATTGCCCGGCCCTACATTACTGTTTATGTACACAAAAGTATGTTGAACGATAGTATACATTGTATGTAGTGCAGAATATGCAATTTCAGACGCAACCATAGTCTGAGCCTAAATAGTTCTTATGTGGACAAGAGAACTTTCTCCACTGTTCAAACTGAGTTATCAAACTGTCATCATCCCTTGAAACATCATGTCTACTCATAACTCCCCACCACAGGCAGTGGTGAATCATGTCATTGACTATATAATATAATCTTAGACATTGACTTTTTTTTTTCCCAAATAAAGGCTCACTAAAAATATTTTACTTATTTACTACTCAATAACTAATCTCACAATTCTGCCAAAAAATATGTTTCATCCTCCTGATGAAACATCAAGTGGAAAGCACAGATTGAGAAGGAGGCAGCTTGGAGCTTGCCAAATCCCATTTTAAAGTGTTCATACAAATTCACTTTGAAAGGACACCGTTTTGTTCAAGAGCTGCAACAATTAGTCAACAAATCGATCAACAGAAAAAGAACCAACAAATATTTTGATAAGCGATTGTCATAGTGATTTTTTAATGCAAAAATGGTAGAAAATGCTGCGTTTAGCTTCATGTGTGAAGATTTCTTGCTTTTATCGTTAGCATATATCAGTATCATTTTAAAGTCTTTAGTTTTGGACTGACAAAATACATTTAAAGACATCACCTTGGACTTTGGGAAAATAGGATGGACATTTCTAACTATTTTCTGACATTTTATAGACCAGACGATTCATCTAGAAAATAATCAACAGGCTTATCGATAATGACAATCATTAGTTGCAGCCCTGTTCTGTTCAATCACATACTGCATGCTTCTCTGTTCAGTTCAACAGGTGATGGAGGCGCACTTACTCAAGTTACTGATGGGAATCAGAGAATGAACTGTGACACTTGAGGAAAACAAATCCTGAAGGGGCGATGCTCGGCGCCGGGCAATCATGTAGCACCCCCCCGCTGTCAGCCAACAGGAATATTTTGTTCCATTAAGTGATATTCTAACACAGTTAACATAATGTTATTTTGTTGCCATAATGCACATGAAGCTTTGCACTGCGTGAATTTTCAATTTTAACTCTTTCAAACTGTTTTACTCTTTACACTTTTCACATTAAATGCAGCAGTAGCATATCTGATCTGGACATACAGTGGTGCTCATGGTGCACATCCATGCTAAAGTTGACTAAAAACAGGAATTAAAAAGATCTCTTTTGGAAATTGACCTTAATGCCTTAATTTAAAAATTTAGGAAAAATACAACCTTTAAGAACACCAATTTTCTTTGTGAACGAATTATGTATAGTAAATTAATAAATCTTCCTTAAAACATAGGGGCATGAAGGATGTCTGTACTCATGCCCCCTGTATTTTAAGGAAGATTTATTTACTATACATAATTTGTTCAAAGAGAAGATTTGTGTCCTTAAAGGTTGGATTTTTCCTTTTTTTTTTTAAATTAAGGAATTATTTTTTTATTCCTCTTTTTAGTCAACTTTAGCATGGGTTCATACACTTATGAGCACCAATGTAAAACAAAGCTTCAACCCAGCATGCACTGCACTCCACCTTCAGTGTGCTGCCAAATGTGGAGAGCAGGGTAGGATTAAGTTAGCTTTACCTAAAACACGTAGGGTTTGTTTGGACTTTTAATATCGTATATTACATTACATGCAATCATTGGCTGTTCCAACCTATTCTCGTAGTGGCAAGTGTTTTTTTTTAACTTATTAACCATTATAAGAAACCGTTTTTATGAGTAAAAGAATATTAATGTAATCTGTTAAACTGCCTCGTGCTCCTACCGTCTGGTCTTCATAGTGAGCCCAAGCACACGTCTGTGGCTCATTCACTTATGAAGACTGCAGTGGGTGGACTGGAAATCCGTTCTTACAGACTGGAATGCACACAGTACCGGCTGTTTGCTGATCTTGAACATCTGTGTTTTGGTTATACCGACTTTATTTATTTTTTCTGTTGTAATGCGGTAGAATTCTCATATTGACGCATGTGTATTGTGATAGCAATGTCCACTGATGTGTAGTGAATTTTAAAAGACATCATTTAAAATGTCCCACAAGGTTATTGTGGTGCTGTTAGCCACTGTATGATGGTGCTAGTGTTTTACACCAGTCAAAGGTGGCGTATCAACAAATAACTTGTACTGACCTCTGTAACACCCATCCTGTACAGATATTTAACAGACAGCAAGTTGAAAAGGTCAAACCACTGTTTGTAGTCACTGATATTTAATTAAAAGATCTTTTTCAACTGCATTCAACAGAGTCACAGTCATGGGGAGACTATAAATATGTAATAGCTGTCAAGTGGTTTTATATAGAAGCAGGGGAAAAGTCTATCGCATAATGTAAAGCTATAGGATTATAGTTATGAGCCAAGAATCTGATAACATACCAAAAATGTATTTTTTTTAAATTTTTTTAACACAATTTTGTGGTTGCATATTTTGTCTTTCTTGTAATGTCTTATTTGGATCTACATCATTATAGTGTTTGAGAAAATAGGTAACATCTATACATTATCTGACATCCTTTACCTCTCGATGCATTCGGGATTCAAGCAGTGAGAGGAACAAAATTGCTTCACTTATTTAAATTTACGCGAGATATTTCAGTTAAGTGCTCATTTAACTATGGTGGCCGACGGGCCATCAAACCAACTTTATTTTACACATGCAACTAGACAAAGCAAATTAAGAAAGCATTCCTTTTTAGTATTTAGCAAATGTGCTGCATACACACACACGACCAAATACACAAAACGCGCTGCAGATATAGAAACTATGTGAAAAGAAAAGCACACAATCAGTCTGGCCAGAGATCAAGCTTCACACTTGATGATGCTGAGCAATTAACAGAAGTATAACTAAAGTATTTCAGCTGTGGACATAAGTGTGAAGTGAAAAAAACAGAAATTTGGGCTATTAATTGACAGTAGCAAAGGTTTATTTGATTCCAGATATGGTGGTTGGAGTGAGGCCACAACGAATTAAGGTTCAGTAAAATGGAGGAAAAAGATGCACAGCGGGAGACTTGTACGCCAAGTTTTACACACAATATCTCACTCTTACTGGACATACACAGCACAACAATGGTTTGGGGAGTCGGGTGGAAAAGAAGTGGAATGAGTACTAAAATACATTCGGCTTAAATACTGCTACTCCTGTTTTTTAATAATTAAGAGTACTATTCTATAAAGGGTACTCAAAAATAATTCCCTTAAGAGTAGGCAAGTACTTTTTTCCCCCCCAGGTGTTGCACATTTGACAGAATGCTCACAGCCGAAAGTTGACAGATTATCCATCTTCTCTCAGGTATTTTAACAATCAACTTTCCACCTCTCCAAATAGAACAACATCTCATGCCTCACATGGTCCTGTCAAGTTTTGACACTTCAGGGAGTCCCATTTCCTCTAGTTAGCCTCATCCTTAGACGCTTCATCAAAATTCTCCACCAGGTCTGAAACAACAAAAGATTCAGTGGTAAATTGATTTGAGTCCTGGAGAAAGCCATGTCAATCCACACAAATGACAGTGAGGTGCCAAAGCACAATTCAGGAAAAGCGTGTTTATCCGAAACGTGATACTAGGTGGAATGCAATCCAAATGATTTGCTCATCCCCCCCCCGGCTCCACTCTTACAATGTGTTCCACAGATGAGGCCCTCGCAACTACTGAGAGCAGCTGTAAAAATGATGGCGTGAAGCATCCAAAAAATTGGCTTCAATTGCTCCATGAAATGTGAGAAATCTGCCTTTCAACGTTTTTGGCTCAAAAGGGTCGAGGGTTAAAATGGAAACAATTCAAAAGGTCTGAGTAAACATGTTCCTTCAGTGGGAGAACAAAAAGGAAACTTAACTCCAACAACAACATGATGGGGATGACTGTTAACCCCTGTACCATCAGGCTTCAACTGCCCCATTGCTGAATACATGTGTAATTGTCTGTTACGTTAGTGAGAGCTGGGGCTGCAGGGAGAGATGTCCTGGGAAAAGTTGAGATTATTGTAATGGCAACCTCATGTGTGTGATCCAAACCTCGATCTTAAGATCTTATAAACAACAGACATGAGATTCAAACACAAACCATTTTTATTTTAAAGTCATCGATGAATTCCCTTTAAATGAACCCTTTCACAAGCCAAAAGAAAACAAACCTGCCATGCTTATTGAACTGACAGAGGGGAGAAAGAGACCTTGCCTCATAATGGAAGAGTGCGAGGGAGCATTTCCACATGAGACCACAAAGGCGTTTGACGCAAGACAATGAGGGTGGGAGAATGGACAACAACTTAGAATTTAGGCAAGAGTACAGAAAAAAAAAAAAAAAACACTAAAATGTCCAAAAGGAAAACAAAATTAAATGTATGTATGTATGTATATATAAAATCTAATAGGACAAGCATTAAATAATTAGGCAAAACACATATAGGCTGTTCATCTACTTTATCACATTACATCTGACCACCTCATGGTTCATGTTCTAGGAACTGGGTTCATACGCATTTTAACCAATACTATTCCATGACTTTGCGGCAAGTTTCCCTGACTGAAAATCTCAGTCGACATTATACAATAAGAGTAAAAAAATCGGTTAACGTTTACCCTCAGAGGTTTAACAATAAAATGAATGACAATGTATGTGTTTCATAGTGGAATTTGTAATATTGCGCCCCGAATAGAATGTTAAGGTTAAGACGAACATATTACTTTGTAAAAAAACAAAAAAAAAAAAAAAAGAATTAAAAAAAATCCTTGACTTTTCCAAAACTTTGAGTCTTCTTATTTTCAAGTTTTTTCAAAATGTATGACCCCTGTAAGAAACCAGTCATCCACCTTTAAACATGACTGAGCCTCTGACATGGAAGATCACTGTGAGAGAAGGGGACTTTCACTAGCATGTTTAACGCTTAAACATGAAGTGATAAAATAAAAACTCCAGTAGACAAAACATTTCATTTCATCAAACGTGTGTGTAACAAATGTGTGTCAAAATCTAAGCTTGATCTAGCTGCTTTGTCTAGGAAGTGATTAGCAAACTTAGTAACAAACTCAGATTTATATGACATTTTTAAAATCAGGCATGGAAATGTACATAAATAAATATTGAATCGTGAGGTGCCAAGAGATTCCCTCCCCTACAAGACGACCACATTTGAATTATAACATGTTCAAGTAATCGTTTATTGTTAATGGTGGAACTGATGCATGGACAGTTTAAAAGGCAGAGTCCATCTGCGTTATTTTTCTGGGTTTTCCAAATGGAAACGCCCACTCGGCCTTGGCTAAAAGCAGGGATGTGGGTTACCACAACGAGTTAATCAGTTATGAATAACGTGAACTAGCTGAGTCGATGTTAGCTGTGCCAAGTTTGGACATAATGCCGGAGAAAAGCAATGTAATATTACTGCTGTGGACGCAACACTAGGCAACGGTAACGGTAGCAGCTAGCTCCCGTGTTCTGTGAGGTCTAACTTCTGTTTTTGTCAATGGAGTCTGGGGGCTTTAGCTTTAGTTCCCGTCGTAAATGGACAATGGCAAGGTAAAGCAGTGTTTCCTCAATAGTTATTTTGTAGTGGCGGCTGGCCATGGCAAAATCTCTGCTGCCACGGTATCAGAAATCAGGCAGACGCACAATGTAGTCGTGGTTGCTTTTAATATTATCCAGTTGACATAATACACCTCCTGTTGATGGCCGCTCATGTTGCAATTTAACAACAACGAGAACTATTCAGAGGTCATGGGGGCCGTCCAGTTGAACTCCACATACTGTTGTGTTGATGTAGTTTATCGTCAAAACGCTGACCTTCTTCCGAGTCGACTATTAAATGAACAGCTCCACCAAAAACGTCACCACGGTGGGTCAGTTCTAACGTTTAACTTGTCAGTTCTGTCAGCTCATCGTCCTGATATCAAACGTCCGGAAACATTAAAACGGTAAATGAGTCAGTGTAATACAATATTAATTGGAAATAGTGTAATGGCTTCAACAACTATAGATGTAGTCATTTGGGTTTTGGTTTCCCTATTAAGAATGTCTTGTAAGATTTGGTAGACCTGTTGTAGATGTTAAGCGCCTTATAGTTCCTCAAAAAATACAGTTCAATCACAACTGAAAATAATGAACAAAAAGAAAATGAATATAGGTTAATAAATATAATTGTTTGGGGCTGAGGGGACGACGACACAGACCTGCCCCCACTGCTAATTTAAAAAAAAAAGTAAACACTGTAAAGGGGTGAAAATCTTGCGTAAACTTAAATGGATATACTATTTTTTAGGTGGCTAAAACACATTTTTCTCTATTCAAGGCCACCAGACTCCTTTGACAGAAATGGTCGTTTTACCTTACAGAACACAGGAGCTGCTACGGTTTGTTTCTAAAACCGACCAACGAGGGCGCACACAGCTGTACATTACTTAGCTTCCTGGCTGGTGTGTTTGTCCGCTGGGAAGCAACAGAATGATATTAAAAGGACCCGCCACATAAGCACTCACCTGGAACGTCATCATCTTCATCTTCTTCTTCTACTGTTGCAATCGGCGCCTTTCCATCTGCAGCTGCAAGAACAGGAAACATTGGTAAGAAGTAGGGAAAATACGTATATAACTCTACTCTAACGATATTACTTGAAATAAACAAATATTAAAGTGTCCTTGGTCATTCTGCTAGAACATGACAAATAAAAAGGAAATCATTTCTAACATTCTTTTATTGAACACTGATATAAAAAGGCACCACTGAAAAAGATTATTTTTGGGGCATTTTTAGGCCTTTATTGACAGCATGGCTGAATCAATGAATGGGGGGAGAGGGGGGGTGGGACATGCAGTGAAGGGCCGCAGGTCGGAGTCAAACCCCAGCCCGCTGCATCGAGGAGTACACCTCGATATATGGGCGCCCGCTCTACCAACTGAGCTATCTGGGCGCCCTGACAGTTACATTTGTCAACTAACAGGAAAAATCTTGGCGTGCAGCCTTTCGCGATGTGTTTATTGAGCCAGTTAATATTGCCATGGCGATAAAAAAAAAAAAAATACTGTGCCGCCCTAGTAAGTAGCATGAAGAACAGTTTAAATGATCAGAATCAATGGAGGTTAAATTCTGAGGGCAAGGTTCTTCTCTTTAAACGAGTTTGACTAAAAGGAAATTCCAGCCATGAATCTATAGCGCGTTAGGTGCTGGGACTCTATTCACCATGTTTGAACACGCTTCAGCATACGAGTGTGCTGAGACACCCAGCTCACGAGATGAGGCCACACAAGACTGGGTTCACCAGATTGAGACGAGACTTTAACGCTACTTTTTTTTTACTTCACTAAAGAAATGCCTGTAAAAACTGTCCTTTATTCAATTAAAAGTCACAAAGTAAAAAAAACAGCAAACTCAAATGTGTGTAACTGTATAACTAACAGTTACATGGTCACAATATGTACGGTGGAAAGAGAGTCTCTTCACTCAGAACCAAGGTTACAACATAACCAAGCGTTTTCTGGCAGCAGTTGAGACCAGCTGTTTTGTACTTGAATTCGTCATTGTACAGTGACAGAGAAAAATAATCTCTGTTATTGTTTCACAGTGATTCTAAAGCACAAATAATTACCATCAAACACCCAACAGACAATTTTTTTGAAGACGGATGCTCTTTTCTCCTCCTCTGCATTTTATTCATTGCAGCAGTACAATAATAGGCTACTCTAGTATTGATTTATGACCCTTATAGGACAAACAGAGAACATTTATTTGTTTAATATCAGTAAAAATAAAGTTAGGTTTTGCTTTCCGCTTCCCGACTCATTTTAAAAAGGACAGAGAGAGAGAGAGAGAGGTCTGCACGAGACAGTGCCACAGTGAACTGCACGCAGACCACGGATGTATTGAGAGAACAACGTGTGTGTCTCGGGAGAGAGAGAGAGACTGAGAGCGCGCTCTCTAATGCTGGGTCTTACAGGCGGCTTTTAATCTGACGAGATCTGGTCACACCTCTACTTTAGCATGATTATGAGGTTACTGACCCTGTTTGGGCAGGGCCTCAGCAAGTCTCCTGAGGCTGGTCAGGCTGTCGGCTCCCAGCTGGTTCAGGATGCCCGGCAGCATCTCGGTCAGCTGCTTGGTCTCAGCGTGGCCAGTGATGGTGAAGGTGTTAGCTGCGAGGGATGCCTGCACTTTGGGATTGTTGAAGTGGATGACTGTCCCTTGATTTGTAAACATGTTAACCTGTAACAGACCACCGTTTTATACTGTTAAGGACAAAATGACGGGCAGTGCTGAAACAGATGCACCTGAGATCACAGTGGGCCAAAGCTGGGCCAAAAGGTTGCACCTACCTCCTCAATCCCAGAGATATTGTTAACGCCGAGTTTCTTTAAGGAGAACTGGAGCTTCTTGTCATCTGCGGTTGCTGTTCTGTGTACAACCTTCTTCTTTCTGCGGGCACTCCCCTATGGAGACATTCATACAAACAACTTTCTGTCAGTTCTTAATGATTTATTAATGCATCATCTTCTGTATCCATAACATGTAGGCTGGACTTGGGACTTATGGGATATGGGCCTTAAAGCTGAGTAGCTCTCTGGCCCACAGTACACTTCTTCATAAAAAATAGACTGCTGCTTTGTAAAGCAAAATATCTTTTATATATATATATATATAT
>NC_045748.1:12608845-12610883 GCF_008692095.1 Etheostoma spectabile | reverse complement strand
ATATATATATATATATATATATATATATATATATATATATATCTTTTTTAAACTTGCTCAGGAGGTTAAAAGGTCCCATGATATGGTGCTTTTATAAGGCCTTAGTGGTCCCCTCATACTGTATCTTTGCCGAAATTTAGCCTTGTTGCAGAATGACAGACACTGGAGCTAGTCCCACAGTGAAGGAGGAAGGTGGGGGTGTGGCCTTGACCAACTGCCACTTTGCAAGCCATGATGTTTCTCTCTCATGGGTGGGCCAAATTATCAAGTATGTAATAACTTGTTTAACTTCCTTTGAAAGAGTAGTTGATTTGACCCCATTTATAAAACCCTTACTTTGCATTAATTATCAAGATACAGCAGAGAAAGCAGAGTGCATGGCAAAACGCATTTCAAGGAACCTGTGAATGTGCGTTTTATATTATTTTATTACTGTGTTACTTACTTTTCCGCCGATGCGGACTTGTGCCTGTAGTTTAGCAAGTTTTTCTTGATTCATAATTGATTCTTTCATCTGAAATAGAAAGTTACATTAGGATTATGTGAGTGTCAACAGCCCAACACTTTTGAAACTCATTTTGAATTTTTAGCAATTAACACATGTAATATTGTATATCTTGTAAACATTACAAAGTGTGTGATAACATGAAACTGCTAAAAATGACACGGTCAAGACAGAAGAACATGTCAGGGGTTATTCACAATACTTCATATGGTTGCTGCAAATACAGCGCAAAGCAGGCCAACAAGAGAGCACAGCATGCAAGTAAGGAGATTTTCAGACGGCAACGCCATGAAGATGAGACATCTGTAAATCAAAACAAACTGGAAATCTTAGATGTCCGACATCAAATAACATTTCGAGGCTAGTGCATTTAGTGACGGGTATTTGGCGTGATCTAGTCCGTCTGTGTGCTGACTGAAGACTCTGCAGACACAGTCAATGGCTGCATCTCCTCATGGCCCTTATTTGATAGCTCCTCGACTCCCCGGCTGAACCAGAAGGTGTTCTGTCCCTCCTCAGCGAAGGCTGGCTCAAAACTCTTATTTCTGCCATGAGGGCCGAGCATTGAGAAGGGATAACAGAGGAGCAGTAGTCGAAGATACGCGAGAGCGGCCTTCCCGGAAGCCGTGAAGCTAATGGTGTTGCTAACCCTGCCTGACAGCTGGCAAATGCATGTGATGCTTCAGGTGAAAGGACGTGTCATCCCTCTAAAAACACATCTGCTCATTGCCTCTCTCCTCCCGTGATTTCCTCTCGTGGAAGGGAGGCAATGAGATGCAGCTTGTGTTGTGGGTAAATGTAACTCAGAAGACTAACAATATGGCCTACAGTGTGTAAAGCAGGGGTGTCAAACTAATCTTCACTAAGGGCCACACTGAAAAATGAGAATCACATCAAGAGCCAGACATGTATACTGTAGATTACGGACATGTTTTTTTTTTATTCAATAGTTTTCTCACTTAGTTTGGTTGACATAAAGCCCCAAAAAAGTCAAAAACTTTCCTCAGCTATCATAGAATTTAGCAAATCAAAAATAATTACGTTATTAAAAGAGTCAACACACAACAGCCCGTCTCACAGCCTGATGCTGCCGTTATGCAAACTCATTGCCTCTGTGGGACCTCTGTGTCGCGTAATTACAGTTTAAAAAACTGTTTTTGGTTCGGTCCACAACTAGGTGGCCAAAATTTAATGTGAACCTAAATTAATGTGCGGGACGGATCAAAGTTTGCGAGGAGCCGGATTTGGCTTGCAGTAGGGCTGCACTGTATATCGTTTTTGTACTGTCATCGCAATCGACTGTGCAACTGCCACACATTCACCCTGTACTAAACATTACAACTGTTATGTTGTTTCTATTTTATTATCAATGTAGCCATACATTGTCAAATTGGCTAATATGTTACCTTGCACACTTATTATAATAATGGGAAACCCAGGCTCAATGACACACACATGTAAACACACACACGCAGGGAGGAGAGGCTTTGACGTGGGTGTGGTAACGTTAGTCGACGGTTAAACGGTAAAAAA
>NC_045748.1:12585258-12608835 GCF_008692095.1 Etheostoma spectabile | reverse complement strand
AAAAACGTGGAGCTGTCAGTGTCACAGTTAAGTGCGCTAAATTAGCTAACAGTTCCCCTTCTCGGTTGTCCGTATTGTGCACAACAAGCGAGGACAGACACAACAAAAGGCTCAGGTGGGCCAAACAAAACAAACCAGAAGCCCCATGGGTAACGGCAGGCGGTTTTAAGCTAACGCCTGCGGGCTAATTCAACCAACCAATGCACCGAAACAAGGTGTGGTTTAGCTTTTGTGAAAGAACTTGGAAGCTAACTTTAGCTAGCTTCTTAGCTAACTGAGAGCTTGTGGAGTGGGCGGCCTGTCACACTGCGTCAGTAATGTTAGACCCAAACACCGGCAGATTTCAGCCATCTAGTGAGAAAAGACTTTCGTTTACCTCTTGCCGTCGTTTCGGGGAGAAACAGTGCAGGGAAGAAGTTATTTAAAGCTCCTCACTGACCTGTAAACTAACAGCAGACACATGCGGGGAGCAAGATGGAAGCGAGAGAGGAGGGAGGAAGTGACGTACGGCAAAAAAACTCTATTTAGAGGAGGGGTTTCCTAGCCCTGTGTTTAGCTTTGCAGGCAACACTTTCACCCCATAAAATTGGGTTTTGGGCTGCATCTGCATCAGATTGAGAAGACATTCACTATTTGAAATTGTAATGCATGTTAAAAAAAAAAAAAAGCTTATAGAGAAGTTTAAGTTGTGTATTTGTATACTGTAGTATTGCTACTTTTATTTAAGTAACATATCTGAATACTTCTTCCACCACTGACTGCAGTATGATGAAATCAAAATGATGTTTTTCTTTTTTTTAACATCATAAATAAAACATATGATATAATATAGCCATTGTGCTCACCTTTTAATGGCAAATAGTGTTAGTTCAATCAGTCTGACAAGCATGCCGGGCTACCCCACACCCTTCTGTCATCTTCATCCATCTGCTTCACTGTAATAAGCCCCCTCATGGTAATGCTTCCTTACTTAATGAATTGCTTTTGTCAGATTCTCCATCTCCAAGAGTGAAAGGCTTTTACTGTGAAGCCCATGCAGGTTCACAATGTGCAGAGATGTTTGAGATAGACAGGAGCCTGAACAGATTACTTGCTACAGTAAGTCTTGTAGTCATTTATTTTCAGTGTTCTTTTGGCAGGTCATTGTGATCCATGGCCAACTCAGGGAACCAAGACTCCCTGTTCTCCTCAGGATTATTTGCAACCTGCAAAATGATAAATAGGAGGGATCCTTGATGGAGTAATACTACAAAGTGAGAGGTGCTGCTAATAGGTGGACACCCCAGGGTGTAGTGTGTCCTGCCCATTTGGAGCAATAGTATGGCACCTTCATCCTGTTCATTCAGAAGACTTACAATTCAGAGGTGCTCTGGGCTGTAGATATAAACATGCGTAACTCATGGGATGGAGGACCAACCAGTTTTATCTTGAATCTTTTGATTTGAGTTGACTTGATTCTAAGGATGACGTGGCAACTTTGCAAAGGGCTCTGGAATAAACCCTTTGTTAAATAAGTTTTCTGGTCAATCATATTTTTAACTCGCCTTAAGTCTGTGAGCATGCCTCAAAAGGGAGGGCAGATCAATATGAAAGCACTTTGTTTCTTTGTGTTGCTGAGGCGACTGCTGATGGAAGACATGTACAAGAAGTTCAGGCTGCAGCTGATAGTTCCAATAGTTTTACCTTTAGACGGATCTATATTGCACTAGTTGAGTGGCCATGAGACATGCATGCAGAAGGGATTTTATTACGTCACTACCCTACTAAGTGTGCTGATGAGGAAGCATTTGCATATTACAGTTCAGTGTTGGCGTGTTGCCTGTTTTTACATGATAATGGCCGTGCCCATTTACCAGACACTATTGTTGTGTGATGAACACCAGTGGTGTGATAAGGAGGACATGCATCATATTTTCAATCAACTGTTGTAACATTTGACAAATTGATGGCTAGATCTTATTCTAGTCCAAATTTAGGTTTAAAAGTGCAAGAACACCAGTATGACGTTGATGTGATTTATATATGAATATAAATTATTGCCTAAATAGCTCTCACATTTGTTCATTAATCACAGTATCTTCACACCTACATGATTTTTTATGATGAAAAATAACAAAAAGACATAAAATTATCCTTTTGCTATAGTCTCCAATAACCATAAACTAAAACAAACTATGTTCATCATATCCAAATGAGCACTAAACACTGGTCCTCGGGCAAAAACTTCCGGCTGTACGTTAACCTTTCACCTCTTATCACTGAGTCGAAGCTCAACCATTTGACGAAGTGAAAGGGACATTTTTTAGATGAAAAAGTAATAAGAGTGTGTGTTGTACTTGGGGATATGATATCATTGTGCACTCTCTTTGAATTCAAAGGATATTTCACCACAGATCAGCTTTACTTCGGTAGATCCAGTTGTTTTTGTGTGTGTGTGTTTGTGTGGGGGGGGACATTCAGATTCATCTTATTTTATATAACAGCATAGTGTTTAGTCAAAATGTCCTTCTGTTGTGTATGTGTGTGTGTCAGAGTGTGTGTGTGTCTGTCTGTCTGTCTGTCTGTGTGTGTGTGTGTGTGTGTGTGTGTGTGTGTGGTGTCATGGTGTCATTTGTGCATTGCATTCTGGTCTATTGAGGGTGCTGTTAGTTGGAAAATTGAAGATTTTAAGGTGAAAATGTAGTAAGATTGGGTGCCCTACTTGCCGAGGGGGAGATGATATTATTGTACCCTTTCTTTGAATTCAAAAGGATATTTCACCTCAGATCAGCTTTACTTAGTAGAATCCAATTGTTTTTCTGCTGTGGTGGTGTGTGTGTGTGTGTGTGTGTGTGTGTGTGTGTCATGGTGTGCATGTGTGCATTGCATTTTGGTCTATTGAGGGTGCTGTTAGTTGGAAAACTGAAAATTTTCAGGTGAAAACGTAGCACAATTGGGTGCCGTACTTGCCGAGGGGGAGATGATATCATTGTACCCTCTCTTTGAATTCAAAGGAGATTTCACCTCAGATCAGCTTCACTTCAGTATATCTGATTGTTTTTCTGTGTGTGTGTTTGTGTGTGTGTATGGACATTCATGTTCATTTTATTTATTGTTATAGTGTAGAAATTTGTCAAGTTGTCTTCTGTCTTTTGTGTGTGGTGTGTGTGTGTGTGTGTGTGTGTGTGTGTGTGTGTGTGTGTGTATGTGTGTGTGTGTGTGTGTGTGTCATGGAAGATTTCTGTCTGTCTGGATCATCTTCTGACTTTCGGTGCAGTTTAAGGAACTTTTGAAAGGGCTTTAGGACATGTGTTTCTAGTCATTGGCTCTAAATAAGTGACCATCATTTCCCCCCCCCACACACATAAAAGTAAAGCGTGTGAATCTGGAGTTGAATTAATTGATGCGCCCAGGTGAAATTGTTCCAAATTTTTACCTCACAGTCACAGGGATAAAAAAAGTAGAGTGAAAACCTACAAAACTCTGGAGTCAGCCAATGAGAACCAGTTGAGAGTTTGGTTGAGTAATGTGACAGGACACATTTGAATTGAGGCATGAACAATTGATTGCACAAACGAGGTCAATATGGCACTCTGAGAAACGTCGACTATCAGGTATAAAGCAGATCAGAGGCACATTTTTGGAGATATTGAGAAGAAATCATGACTACTGTCATTTCAAGGTTTTATCCTTGTAGTGCAAGAATAGGAACTGCAACATGTTTTGACATTTTAGGCCTATACTGTTTCTAAAGTATTCCCATTGAGTTCTAATGCAATTGTGAACTATTTCAAATGTTATAAAAAAGCTTCTTTTTTTTCTTTGTTTAAATCCGGATGAATGTTTATGTATTTACGGAAGAGGATTAGGGTCACATGTGAAAAAAATGTATTTGAATTCTGAGTTCAAAGTCCAAATTCTGAGAATAAAGTCCGAATTTTGAAAACAAAGTTTTAATAAAGACTTTTTTTTTAAACCCTGTTGTCCTGGGGTCAACGTTGACCCGTTCAGTAGAAATAAAGGTTTCTTTCACCCGGATCGCCCAAAAATAACATGGATAAATAACATGGATGGTTCCATACAACATTCTTCAGGTGTTTTATTCAGTTTTATAGCATTTTCAAAAAATGTTTAAATGGTTTCAAAACAGCCTCCTGGTCAAACTTTGACATGCAGTCTGTGATCCACTCAACATCCTCGTTCATAATTATTGCCTCTTTTTTTTTTTTAAGTAAAAAAAGAGGTATAGATCCATGCAAATTGGGTTTGTTGACCATGATTTGCACACAAAAGTGTAAAACCAGGGATAACAAGTTGGTGTTATATAGCCTACTGGTGGTACTGAAGATAAAACTTTTTTCTTTTTTAAAGCAACGAAAGCACATTATTCTGAGAATTCTGACTGTAGACTCACAATTAAATCATTTTTTTTTCACATGTGGCCCTAATCCTCTTCCGTAGATATTCTTCGTGTATAGCCTGGATTATACACTTTTTCTCTGCAGTCCATCTCACGCACAGCATCTCTGTTGGTGTGGTACTTTGTCTCGCCTCTTCTGCATGTGATCCACATCAGTCACATGGCCCGTGCACAGACCCCCCCCCCCCCCCCCCCCCCCCCCCCCCCCCCCCCCTCAGACGGACCGTTTCGGTGACACTCAGGGGTTTTAGAGGGGGAATTTAGAAACGGTTTGGAGGCGGTTTACATGCGAGTGCTGATGTTGTAGACCAGGTCTACTAGGTGTCGGCTCAAGAAGAGAGGAAGAAAATCGCCTAGTCTTCACTCATTTAATGCGGATTTTTTTTCTTCTGACGAACATGACTTGTGCGTAAATTGAATCTTTTTGGCTCCGCACACTTCACTTTGTTCAGTTGAAATACACGCACACTACTTTTTTGGATCTTGTTCGTGAGTCAATGACCATAGCGTTCGTGCATTCTGGTTTCAAATAAAATCAAGAGGCCTACACTCATGTGGAATTTGCCTATCTTCAACTTTTTTTTAACATTATTAAACTTATACTAAAAAATTCATAAGTGAAATAAACACCAAATACAGAAAGCCCAATATAGCCCATATACAAAATGACTGTACATAACTGTTGTTAAAGGTTTGAAGAAAAAAGCTAAAGTTTTCCAATGCGCGTGCATGTGTAGGCATAACTGTTGAATGTCCATGACGTGCTTTTCTAAACAAAAAGAGGCACGGTAACCTCTTTGCAAAGATGTTGAAGTTTTATTTGATAAATCCGTGATGGCTTGTTCTAGCCTTCTATCATTTCTGAGGAAACACAACACTAAATCACCGCCCAATCCATGCGGACAGCTTATTGATTATTATGAACCAAAATCAGTGAGGCGAATATGGCCAACGGAAACTGATGAGTCAAAATGATTCGATGAATACATCAGCCTGGTTGCAAAAAAACCCTGTTTATTTGTAAACAGCTGATTTATTCACTTTATTTTCAAATAACATCATCAAAAGCTCATTTAATCATTAATGAATTCATACAACGCTTGGGTAGCGAGTTTGTCTAATGTTCTCTGTTGAAGTTTTTCCAACAGATTATATTTTCTCCGTAGATTAGAAACCAATAATTAATATAGAGTAGGCATGAGTTTATAATATCAATCAATCAATCAAAATCGATTTGTGTAGCACTTTACAGGAACCAGCAGGGTCCAAAGAGCTTAACAGACTGAGTAAAATCCCATCATACAATATGAAGAGTGAACATAGGAAACAGTAAAATCAGAAAAAGTTACAAAGAAACAAAAGAATGAAATTGCCACAATATGGTGATAGTGCAGAGTGTGTCATTTCAAACGGTGGTGTGACAGAAGGAATGAATAATAGATCAAATACAGCCTACAACAGCCGGTTATGATCAAAGGAAATAGCAATCAGAAGTTGGCAGAAATGACAGAAAATAAATAAAGTATTTTTTTTTCCCCTTCTGAATTTTCTCATTCATTTTACAAGTGTGCGGTTATTATGCAAATAAATGCAATTATTGTTATTTACAGAGGCCAGTAAAACATAGTTTAAAACCTTTCATTGTCAGATAAACTATCTGGGCTACTCTCCTACTTTACAACAAACCCAAAAAAAAATGTTAGTTTAAGGGGAAGTTAGCACTGAGCTGCTGGTTGTGACACATCCAGCAGCCGTATTTAACTTTTATGGGCCCCCAAGTATTTTAACTGTGAGACACATTCACCGCTAGATGGCGCTGCTCAAATGGGAACCTCGGAAAAGTTCCTGAAGGGCCACACAGCAGGCCTCCGGAGTCCGTCTGTCAGTCTGAAATCCCGTCCCAAGGAAAAACCTCATGCATTGTTTTTTATTAGAAGTAAATATGATATAGGTCAACTGCATCTATAAGAAATTGTCTTCTCTTTTTAGAACAGAAAAAGTGTGTGTGTGTGCGTGCTTGTGTGTGTGTGTGTGTGTGTGTGTGTGTGTGTGTGTGTGTGGTGTGGTGTGTGTCGTTTGTGTCGTGTTGTGGTGTGTGTGTGTGTGTGAGAGAGAGTTTGGGAAAGTTTTTTTTCTTCTAGAATATTTTGATTCAACTCATTAGAGGGAGGTATTTTGGTATATGATCTTGCTCTGTTTGAATTGTTATTGCAACAGCAACCAAAAGGAGCCTGTCTGCTGTTTCCTGTGAAGGACAAAAAGAAAAACAGTTCAGATCATTTTCGGCCAACAGTATCAAACACTAAGTCACATGTGAAGACAAAGCTGAACGGCAGCGAGATGGTCGTTCAGGATACAATCATTCTAAATCATCATATAGCCTATATTCATGGTTTATTACCTCATTCTCACGCACCTTGATTTAGATAAACCGACAAACCGATTAATAGTGTAAATCAAAGCAACATGAATCAGCTTCATGTGTTCGTTTTTAGGAGGCATTTTAATCTAGACAATTAGATACATTACGTATCTATGATTTTTAATGACCCCACCACACACTCTTTTTACTATTCACTAACTTGAGCTGAGCGTTTTTGTTTCTTTTAGGCCGCATGATTAACCTGTAAAACTTTTAGATTTGCTTTGGTTTTTTTGCACACCTTTTTAAAATATTCATTCCATCCTCCTAACGCCATAAAAAAAAACAAGATAAATATGAATGTCCAAAAACAACACACAACACACACACACACACACACACACACACACACACACACACACATACACACACACACACACACACACCAGCAGAACCATCCAGTCCAGACGCACGGCAGAGGCCTTATATCTGGGGCTTGCATGCTCTGCGTGACCCGTGACTGATTCGAGTTAACAGCTGACTCTTTTCCATTACAAATGGCTCGCGGATAATCTAGATAACTACAGGATCACGCAAACTGAGTGCAGTCTCCGGCACTATTTCAGAATGCATTCATATTAACTACAACATTTATATGTTTCATAGGCTATACAATGTTATATTTTATCTGAAACCTTTTTTTAAAAATCCATTAAAAAAAAGAAAAAAGGTTCTGCACATTAAAATGTGAATGTGCTCCCTTAATGTACACGCTGGTAACTATAGTCTTAATCAATATCCCGGTTGTCGCGATATCTGCTTAGCATATGCCATAAAACTCCCCTTAAGATCTTGTTTCCCTCCAACATTTTGGCTATTTTTTTGCATTGGAATAATATAATAAAAGTGTTGGAATAAAAACTTTAGATTAAGATTAATGCGGACTATCAGGCCACCGGGAATGACCACTAAAAAGATGTAGGCCACATCAAACTTTTTTTTTTTTTTTTTTTTTTTTTTTTTAAACCACTCAGTTAATTTTCAAAGCCTTTTTGTGTTATTTATTTTTCTCTCTCTCTTTTTTCATTTGCCTCGGTGACGTTTACTCCCCATGTGATCAGGGTGGCGGTATAAATAACAGGAGAAGATCCGCCCCCTCTGTGATTCAGGTTTAGCCCTTTTGCAGGTTTCCCAGCACCCTTTCTCAGTCTGACATCGACGGGACCGTTCGTTAGTCGGCGATAAAACCCTTAAAACCATATGGAAATAGGGAGAGAAAACAGGGGGGCATCTCTCAACAACGGCCACACTTGCTCCTCTCCTCTCCCCCTCCTCATATGAGCTTTTTAAGAGGGAGGGCAGGGCAGCTTGTGCATCTCATCGTTTCCTCATCTGGCGTCCGAGGGCACAGTCGTGTGTGAGCCATGACTCTGAGCTCAGAGATGTCGGATGCCTCTATCCTCTCGGAGGAGACCGACATAGACGTGGTCGGCGAAGGGGAGGATGGAGACAACCAGACGCGCTCCTACGTGGACGAGGTGGCGCAGATGCACGACGGCATCCTCCTGGACGGCTCTCCTCCTCCGTGCCTGGACAGCTCCGGCTCCTCAAGGGATAGCTACAAACCCGCGGGCAAGAACACCCTGGTGAAGCCCCCTTACTCCTACATCGCCTTAATCACCATGGCCATCCTGCAGAGTCCCAAAAAGAGGCTCACTCTCAGCGAGATCTGCGACTTCATCAGCAACCGCTTCCCGTACTACAGGGAGAAGTTCCCGGCCTGGCAGAACTCCATCAGACACAACTTGTCTCTCAACGACTGCTTCGTGAAGATACCGAGGGAGCCCGGGAACCCGGGGAAGGGCAACTACTGGACCTTGGACCCGGAGTCGGCTGATATGTTTGACAACGGGAGCTTTCTGAGGAGGAGGAAGCGCTTCAAGCGGCAGCAGGCGCAGGACTTGCTGAGGGAACACAACACTTTTATCCCCGCAGCCGCTGCGTACGGGTACGGACCGTACGGCTGCGGAGGATACGGCATCCAGCTCCAGTCCTACCACACACACTCTGCACTTTTTGCGTTTCAGCAGCAACAGCAGCAGCAACAGCAGCAGCACTCCAGGCATTCACATGCACACACGGGAACCATTATCCCTGCACCGTCTTTGATGCCAACCAGCACGGACTTAGCCAGGAGCAGGTTTTATCCCCAGCTCGGCTCCAGTCTGGGCTCGGCCAGCGTGCAGGCTGCAGCCCCGGTGCAGAAATCCAGCTCTCCGGTGCAGCGGTCTCCCTTCTCCATAGAGAGTATTATCGGGGGGTCACTGAGCCCCTCCAGGACTTCTCCCGCCGTTATCCCGGTCTTACCGTCCTCTTTGGGGCCTCCATCGGCCAGCCAGGCGCAGACCGTCCATCCCGGAGCTGTTTTACACCCGGTAGAAAACTTTCCAAACAGAGCTGTCAGCGGCACTAGCGACTGTTAAATGTCTTAACAAACTTTTCAAGACACTAAAAAAAAAAAAAAAAAAAAAAAAAAAAAAAAGAAAAAAAAGAAACTGCAACAAAAACAAAAAAACGCCCCTCTTTGAAGGTAGGATTATTTTTGTATGTTTTTTTGATAGCACGCAGCTGAATGATGGACATAAAAAAAAACACTATTTGTGCCTATATTCATGCTGTTAAAAATATATATTTATGTTAATTTTTTTCAGTGTGAATCAGACTTTTGACCACGAACTTTCCTTATATTTTCCATGAAGCAATTCGTTCCAGTCACTGTTTAGGGCGTCTCAGGATAACGACTTAATGGGCAGGTTATAAATGATCACATGTTTTGAAAATAGGCTAATAATGTATTTGTGTCAAACACATAAATGTTTCTTCTTCTTTTTTTATTAGTTTGGCAAATCAAAACTTTTTTCACGGTTTCGATTTGAACTTTGTATTAAAAACACAGAGCAACGTCATACATTTATATTAATATGCAGTGTGTGTGTGTGTGTGTGTGTGTGTGTGTGTGTGTGTGTGTGTGTGTGTGTGTGTGTGTGTGTTTATTTCAGTAATAAAACATTGTACATTTTTGGCAAGTATTGTGTAATTGAAGTGTGATATTTTTACACGGTGTGTTTTTCATCAAGAATAAATTTCGTTTTGCAAAAAAGGGTATTTTGTTTGGAAATACATTCAGTGAATAGCGTTGAGCTTGCTGGATTTATACTCCAGGGTTCATATTTAGGAGGAAATTAGGCTTAATAATTTGCCATAAACCTTAAACTGCAAGTGTTTATGATCGTATTTGGGTCTTCATACACTGGAATTGTGCTTATTAATCAGCTGATACACCCATTATAACTGTATGGCTTTGAGTGGGGGACTGGGAAGTTGTTGTTTTTTTCATTTCAGAAAGCGTGTGTAAGCCACTAAAAAAATAGTAATGTAGCCTATGTATTTGTATGTGTGATCAAAACAGTTAGTTCAGATGTTGCATAGGCTACTCTAATGTCAGTGCTGTACACTTTGGAACATGCGCACACGAGGCCTGCGTGTCGATCTGACCTCTCCCACACTCATCCCCGTAATTACGGTGAGCGGACAGGAAGGTGTCAGAGGGCTGAGACAGGGCTGTGTTCGGCCTGCTGCAGGTCGCTGATTAGACCGGTGCTGATGTCGACAGCTGGTCAGCTCTTGAGAAAACACTCCTCTTGTAATATTTCATTATCTGCTCTTATTTGACACAGTCCCCCCCCCCCCAGAGAAAATGAAATGTTTGGAGTCTTCGCTCTGGTGTGCCACGGGGCCAACAGGGCTCACGGGCAGATATGTAGTGGAGGTTAAAACCACCTAAATCCACTCACCATTTTTAGCGTTTACTCATCTCTCTTTAAGCCTCTACATAGGGCACAATAAGAGCATGCCATTTGTAGGCTACTACGGTGACAAAACAGCCAAATAGAGGTGTCATTTTTACGCAGAAGCACGGAGAAATGTGCAGATAATTCCACACCAGATTGAGATATAGTTAAGAAAGACCTGTTATTGAATCACATACTATTTATTAATAGGTCTATTCATTTCTAAAACACATTTCAGTCCGAAACAGGTGCTGAGGAGGCTGCAGAGCTGCAATATGTCAGACCCCTTTGTTTTTAATATTTCACGAGCTCTGCATGTAGCCTGTATGCTGTAGCCCATACAGCCCCTCTGCTTCCGTGACTGGATGCGTGCGCCCGTCGACTGCGCGTGTCTGCATCCCCTGATTCAAAGCAACGTGTGTGTGTAGTAGATGGCTAAATTGGTGCAGCGCTTAGAGCCAGTTCACTAGGCCACGGGAGGACAGCTATTGCGTGATGATGTAACACGCAACGAGTCAGACAGGCGCGCGCACACACACACACACACACACAGGAGCAGGGAAGGGGGTCAGTTGTAGCCTACTGTATAGACTTGTTTACAAATGTAGCAGCGCGAGATTTCTTTCCAATTGCTGGACTATCACAATAATAGTTCTTTGGGGATTTATTTGGGTCTGTGGTTAATTGTAGGTTTCATTAGCCTACTATCTCAGTATTATAGGCTGCACCAGTCGTGTTAGTAGGCTAGGCTTCATATTAGAGGTGTTGAGTTCACTAGGGAAGCCTGCGACCCTGTCATGGTGTTTTATCGCAGACAGTCTATAGGCCTGTATATCTGGAAGAGGCCGTTACTGTGTCTACAGTCCAGTGGTAGGCTGTTTTAGGATTTCCTGTAACATAGGCCTACTCGACGTAGCCTAGCCTAGAGATATTGAGCTGTCTTTTCTCTGCGTGTTGAACTGGTAGCTATATTAGCTTATTTAGCGAATATTATTTGCCAAGAGTTGGGGGGTTGCTAATGCTAATATGTAGCCGCATCCTGTGATGGGCTTCGATTAATTCATGAACTTCATTTGGAAACATTGCTTTCATAATAAGCATTCAAACGCCATACAGGCTACCGAAAGCGTGTTCCGTGAAGAATGAAAGGAGCCGAACTCTCCCCTTTATGTCTCTCGGGGCCACTTAGCTTATTGAGCTGTTGGGCAACATTGTAAATCAGGTTATAGCCTAGGCTATTTTACATGGGACTGTGTGCTCTCGCTACCATGTTGTAAAATAAATAGGCGGATGTAGCCTATCTCAGAGAACCCCTGGTTAAACGAAGAAAGATTCAATAGGCTACGTAAAGAATAAATATAATAGGGCTTGCACAGTATCGAGCCTGCCGATCTATCTATCTATCTATCTATCTATCTATCTATCTATCTATCCATCCATCCATCCATCCATCCATCCATCCATCCATCCATCGGGCTGCATGCACTTCTTTGGTTACATGGTGTAGTAAAAAATTGTGACATTAGACCACTTTCGTTTTTACAATAGTATTGTCTATTCAGTTTTTATTATTATTATTATTATTATTAGTAGTAGTAGTAGTAGGCCTAGTAGTAGTAAGCTAGTCAGAGTAGGCTAGAAGTTTAGCTTAGTAGAAATCTGAAATGTAATTAATAAATAAATAAAGTGATCAACAATGTGCTTAATATTTAAATAAGCAGTTGAGAAAGTCATCAGGAGTGTTCAAAGTGGAGCAGACAATGTTTAAGGGTATTGTCACTGCTGTATTAAATTCACCAGCAAGAGAAAAGCCAAGCGCAGTTTCCAAACCTTGTATTAAAATCACAATGCTTTATCACAACTTACATTCAAGAAGTACTTATATAGATAGATATATGAATGAATTAATGGATGTTTTATTTAAAAAAAAAACACAATAAAATGTCCAAAAAGGAATAGGAAGAAGCAAAAGCTTTTTCTTTTAGTCCTTTCCCTTTCCAGTACTATATATTAATCATCATGAATGGCTCATAGTAATATCCATATCCTATCCTATTTAAAACACACTTTGCAATTCGCTACATATATACACACACACTGCAAAATAAATCAATACTCATACAACTAAAACAAAGCTGAACGAAGATTAAAAAGGTGCAAAATAAATATAAAAGTAACTCAGAATTTGGTTTGTTTAGTGTTTTCGCCATGGGCCATATCAACAGCAGCAGGATATAGGTGGCCGAGTCCTGCATAAAAAAAAAGGTCTTTTCACAAAATGTCATGGATCATGTGGCCATCAGCCTCCTTGAGCATGACTGAAGCTCAGTTAGCAGTTTATCCTGCTGGGTCACAGGTCATGAGGAGTTGGGATAAAGCACCACACTCAGCCCATAAAAGACATTGGGCTTTGGCTAAAATATGTTGAGGCATTCAAGGCTGTGAGAATCATCTATATTTCAACGGAAGTCGTAAAAGCTCTGGCAACATTAGTTGTGAACTCGGGCCAGTCAAGGGGTCATTACGAGCCACCTTTGGACACCAACTGTATAGGCCTACTGAATAAACAAGTCTCATACTGACCTCAACAGCTTCACATCACTTGACATAGCAACAGAAATGTGTTGCTAAGACAGGAAACTGGCAACTACTGGCAACACATTTGATAGTTATACCAGTTGGATTTGGATAAAAAAAACACATCTGCAAAATAGGATTATTAAATGTTTCCTGGCTTAAAATGTGTTCAGGAATAAAACTGATAAATACTGCATAAATATAAAAAAAGAGGAAACAGTAATACGCCCCATTTATGGACTATTCTTTATACGTACATAATATTAATATAATATAATATATATAATATATATTATATATATTCACTAGGTCAAAGTTTGGGGTCACTTAGAAATTTCCATGCACTCCATATAGACAGAATACCAGCAGCCAATATGTGCTTAATAATTGCAAAAGTGTTCTCCAGTGTTTTCTCAGTTAGTTTTAAAAATGATATCAGATTAGTAAACAGAATGGGCTTTGGAACATTGGATGAATGGATGCTGATAATGGGCAATGTAGATATTGCATTAAAGATCAGCCCCCACTCAGATCAGCTGGTATTATGTCTATAATGGAGTGGCATGGAAATTTCTAAGTGACCCCAAACTTTTGACCGGTAGTTATATATATATATATATATATATATATATATATATATATATATATATATATATATATAGCATAACACATCATGAGCACTTCAACTCATTTGAACCATGCTGAAACTAGAGGATTTTGTTATAAGATTTAGTTTTTATTATACTGTGATTTACAAATGTCAAAAACTAACTTTAGACTTTCATGATCCTTCACTAACAAATAATAAATACAAGTTGACCCGATAATTTAATTTTGTCTCAGTAAACACAATGTAGGAAGCAGTTTAATAGTAAACATTGTGTGTTTCTAGCCCCATAATGCATTTATAAAAATACAATTATTTACACGCACTGGATTAAGTAGAACCAGAAGTCCCCAGTGAGCTGAACTAAGCCATTTATATATATACACATATATATAATTATATGCATATAGTTTTTTTATTGGTCCATATAATACATTGAAATTAATTGAAATCACGATTATCGTCATAGTAATCTTTAGTCATAGCATAAATCCTACAAACTAATTATAACTAACAATGTGTTTTTACCTTGTAAAAAACGAAAAGCAATGCAATATTTGCAATTATTTTGATAGTAAAACTTTTTCTATTCAAACACCAATAAAAACACAAAGTTCTAAGTAAAGAAAGACATTGAAGGACCGATACATTAAAAGATCCTAAACAACAGCAAATTAGAAACTGTGTGTTTCTGTGCATCTGTAATTACATGTTTTAAATAGTAAATATTTGTTATTTCTAAAGTTATCAGGCCTACTTTTAATATTAAGGGCGGGAATTTATTTTTAATCCATCATCATGTTTAATCCCCGTTTCAGAAAAAAATAAAAGGAATAAAATCCTACGCATGTGTTAATTAATTTGATTTATTCATTACTGAGACAATTGACATTAATCATCAACACTGTAAATTGTCTAGCGTTGGCCGGAAGACAACATTTTTACTGTTAGAACTTGGATCAGTGGATTTAAATTAGAAGCAGGAATAACGGGTTTAAACCTTAAAAACATCTGTTGAAGTGAAATGTGTGGAAAGCAGAGGAGAAAAATGAAGAAAAAGAGAGCAATTGGAAAAGGAGTGAGTAGAAGGATGAAATTGAAAAAAAAAAGAAGTAAAAGAGTGAATACCTCCCAGGGAGGTGCAGAATCGCTCCATCTGCTATTCAGTGTATGGAACAGTCGCTACACTTATCCCCTCTCTGTAAAAGGAGCTCCGCTTTCCACCCCATTAAAAAGTTTGGGAACTAATGCCACCCCTGAATACTACCCTAATTAGAGGCTGCTCAGAATTGCAAGGACCTGCTACACAAGAGTGGCTTTGGGATATTCTGCTTTTCCCCTTTTGTAATGCCAACGTTTTGCTCTCTCTTTTTTTCTGACCCATTACATCTTTCTTTCTTTCTCTCTCTCTCTCTTTCTTTCTGCGTCCTCTCATCAGAGCTTGCTAACAAAAAAAAGGAGAACAAAGCCTCCATCATGTTGTGGCACTTTTGATCCACACAGTGATGGTGAAAGTACGGCGGCGATGAGTACACATGATGGGACTTACAGTTACAGTATCAGCTGTAGAGATGCATGAAGTGCTGTTTGACAGAGGAATTAAAGACTCTGGCTCCAGGCCACCTCACTACAGACGAGCCAAAGAGAAACAATGAGCTTTCACCACATCATGAAGTGCAAGCTTACGCGTCCTTGCACATAATTTATTTAGCAGAAGACTTTCAGAGGTGTTTTTATTTGTTCTACATCTTGCCTGTCTCACCCCGGTGTGAACCCGCAGATCCGGGATCTGCTGCAGAATTATGACGCTGCCTCTCACTGCATTTTTCACTTCATTTTTTTTAGTTTTTTTGCCCTGCATGTGTTTGCTTTGGCATGCTATCCGCTCATATACAAACAACTGAGGACCGTAGCTTATCCATCACGCTTGTGCAGAATGTGATGATAAAATAACAGGCGGCTTGAAACAAACCATTTGTTACAGAGGAATTTATTATTCTGTCCACTTGAAACAAAGTACAGAGGTTACCTAGACATCTCCTACTTAGGTTACAACAATAAATAGAACAAAGAAAAATTGGCTGCACATGTAGTCATGGCATGTCAGCTAGACGGAAAGTCCCAAATCCTGGTCCCTCCAAAGACTTCTGAGTCCGACGGCTGTGTGATGTCACTGCAGCATCCGCTGACCGTTTGCATCCTACACATCATCGCATTACCGTTCAGAAGGGGGTCTGCCAAAGAAGAACTGCTTTTGACTACCAACTTCAGGCCTGATTAGTTACATGCAACAACGCCTTTCGGTCATAAACACTTCATCGAGCTCCTGCAACCCGTTCATCATCATGAAACCTACAGGTAATCCACACCCAGCGGCTGCAGCTGACACAGTGCAGAACCCAAACATTTCCCCTGAGCTTCTAAACATAGACTGCCAGCAATCTATCCCGCAAACACACAGCGGTACACGGAAATATTGCAATATAAAATATATATATATGAAAAGCTTTTGCCTGTCTATATCAATGTGTAGAGCATGTATGTGTGTGTGTGTGTGTGTGTGTGTGGAGGGGAGAGGGGACTAGTTCAAACTCTGGCTTCCTTAGACAAGTTTGAAATTTCAGTCTGCATCCTCTGCGTTATGTCATCAATTTTCTCAATGACGATGGCCTTGTCACTCAAAAGGGAAAACGTCAACACTGAAAGCCACCCAAGTAGGCTCATTCACTCCTCACTTTTCCTTTTCTACATACCCTTCCCGTCTCCTCCCCCGAACATTCCCTTCTGTTTGTATATTTCTTCCCCCCCCCCTTCTCCATCCTCCAGCTCTCCGCCTCATTGACTCGACTACAAAAGTGTCTATGGCAGATGACTCGGATCTCTGAAAGGAACAAGGAGACGCTGGAGCTGAGCATTTAAGTGGTCGTCTCGAGCCGCCCCGCCTCTTTCCTCTGTGTCTTCTCAGGCGTTTGGAAGTTTGCCCGAATCTGTCTCCATATTTGACATACATGCTCTTCTCACACAGCAACAGATCAACCCACAATTAGATCCAGAGATTTTAGGATACACTCACAAGCATGCCCCCACTCGATTCTTAGATGTAGCCTTTGCCAAAATGTGAGCCACATAAAAGACAAAACCATGACCCTCTGCAACATATTAAGGATCTTGGCTTTTGATTTCATGATCACACAGTGCATGGTTATGTATGACATTGTCGAGGTGAGGAAAATGCCTTATAAAGACACGTTCTTAAATTGTCAACTTCCCTCTTAGTCATGACTCGGTAAGGCCTGGAAAAAGAACAATTACTGGGGGGGAAAGGAGCGAGAGGAAGTACAGTATAAGTATTTGAGTGTACAATTCCCAACATCTACTGCAGTCAGTCTTATGTCTCGTCTTAGAGGATCTTTCTGAAGATTGACAGGTTCTTCACCAAACCCTTATCCATCTTTTCCCTCCGCAGGTTTGATAAAAATAATGATAGAAAACGTGCACCAAATGTTCAACAATGTTGATTGTCTCAAAGGGAGGAAAGAAACTGTAAAAACACTGCATATCCAAGGGAGGTCCTGCTGAAAGCTCCCTTTTGTTTGGCGTGCCAGTGGTAAAACTCACTATAGAAAACTGGCAAGATCTCACCAAAGTGGAATAAAGATGTTGTTCTATTTGATACTTCCTCCCAAGGCAGTAGGCACTTCCTGCTCCCCGTCACAACATTTTCAGGGGCCTCTATCAAAGTACAACTTCACCGAAGGGGGTGCCCAGCGGCCCCTGTGCTTCAGGGTGGTCATGCCCGCCAATTCTGATCTGTGTCGACTATGTGAAGTGGCTCCACTGGCAGGTAACTGGATACATATTGGGCACAGCAGGGTGCAGCAGACCTGCTGAAATGTAGCCTACCTCTGGTGTTAGCACAGGCTAAATTTACAGGCTGAATTTTAATGCAATTCTACTGCTAACCCAAGCTAAATACACCAGGACCAAAAAGCAGCCCTTAAATTGATATTACACAAATTGCAACAGTTCACAGAGTAGTAAAGAGTTCCATCTTGTGTGTTTACTGAAGTTCCATAATCTGAATTCGCTTCATGTGTCCCAGTCGATACAATCACTCTGGTTGTTTTTTTTCCCATTTTATCTCCAATGCTCAGAGTGCCTCTCTTATGCTTCCATTTTGCCCTCTCGTACATGGCAAAGCTGCAAAAGTGGCTTTTACACACCCACATACCATCAGTGCACACACTCTCTTAAATGTGAACACCAAGACTAATTACCACCACCAAATAGTGGTAATTCAGTCTGATCATTATGCAAGCGGACTTCTCCAAACGGCAACATATCTGTTTTACCAGGAAACAGTGCTGCCACTCTATGATACTGATGATGTGGCAAGTTATCGGTTACAACTATTTAATTTCATATTTACAGTGTGGGCATTTCAGGATAATAATTCAATGAGTCAACCTGAAAAGGGGTTTACATTCTACAATCAAATGGCATGCAGCTCTCTATTGTATTGTCCTTGTTTCTTTTTAATTAAGCAACCAAACCAAAAAAGCCTAACTATAAAACATAATGACATGTTCTTATCTCTCTCTAACAATGTTTTGGGTGAGTTATGCTGAACATATGCAGGGCTTCACTAATTGTGGTCTTCTGCATGTGAAGCCTAAGATAACAATATCTACATTTGTTTAAAGTCTGTATTTGTTTCCTTAGCCACAGAGGTTTCTCAAACGATGCCCCGGATGGTCTTCAGTGGCTGTTTATCCTTTACTGAATCATGCATTGCCGTGCAGTCCGATGCAGCCAACTCAAACACGATAGAATAATACAGATGGAAACTTTCAACAAAACTGGATTGCAGAGCGAGTTCTTGATTTAAAAGCAAAGATAGTAGGTGCCAGATAAACATAGTGGAGAGTTTTGACAATAAGAGAGCCGGCCGTGAAGAAAAACTGCTTTGAAAAGAGCCTGGTTTGTGTCCTGAAAGTCACCTGAAAGAACCCACCATGGACCCATGAACCCAGAATGAGAATTCTGACTGCTAAAACTGCCAAAAACAAAACAAATCCAAGCTGAAGTTGTCTGAAGCTGCATGCAGACGGGATGCATACAGTAGTGAGACAGCTGGGACTTATCTGCCGGCTCCTTGTTTTTACAGTAGCTTAATGGATTCACTGGCCGCACCGGCCTCCTCTTCTTGATCTCTCCATCCTCTCCCACCACTCTGCACTCAGGTGGAACGAGGTGGTAGGGGGTCTAGGACGTGGTCTCAGTCCAGCGTGAGCACATATGCTACACAGATCAGCGTGTTTCCATTTCTCTGCCCGTCATCAGAGGGGATAGGGTTACTGTGTGCCGATGAGGGACGAGAGGTGAAATACAGTGCTGGTTGGACGGTGTTAGGATGTCACAGAGCAAACACATAAATCTGTGCATCTGAACGCTGGTCATTTATTAGCTGTGAACCCTTTCCTCCCCCACGTACCTCACACTTCTCTAACCCTCCTCCTGCTTATACAACAATTGAATAGACTAGGTCAGTTTTAGGGGGAATTTTCCTTTTTCCTTTTTTTTCTTTTCTCTAAAAGTACAGTATAATAAGAGTTGAGATTAGTTTGTGGACGAGATCAAGAGGCCGTTCCCATTCATAAGTAAGAAGATGCAACAGTAAACCTCTTGGGAATGTAACGGCATTACTAAACTTCAAAGGAATGACAAAAATATATACATATATAGTTGAATGGAAATATGGATATTTATGTGGAAAAATAAAGTTTAAGATGGACCCTGAAAATGAGATTTATCTGGAACAGATTATGACTCAATTTCCTAATTTCCAAATTGTGTTTGCTGCCACATTGTTGAAAAACTTGTGGTTGCAGCAAACTATTTAAATCCATCTGCTCATCAACCAAACGGTTTGACACTTTGACATTTAGGTTTGCAGTTCTCGTATATTTTTATTAAATTTGAGACAGTTACAGTGTTAAGCATCTGCATGGGCTGCAAACTTAGAAAGCCCAAGAAAGGTTAAATAATCTTTAAGGTTTCTGAAAATACCTTCAGAACATCTCAAGGCACAAACTGGGGTTAGGTTTACAGACTGGAAGCAGGGGGAAACAGCTAAATGTTAAAAACAAATCTTCCTTTCAGCACCTCTACGGCTCACTAACATTATTTCTAAAGTCTTTGACACTCTGTATAAATAGAGGGATTGGTATCAATCTTTGAATACGCGTAATTCCCACAAAGGCCAAACTATTCTTACTTGTCAGTGTGACTTTTCTGAAGGCATCAAGTAGTAGACAAACCTGACCTGCAGTCCCATTCATCCAAGCTGAACCAGGAAGTAAGAGAGCCTCGTCTTACAGTATGCCAACTAGACTCAATAAGCCTGACATTTTAGCTGTCAAATACACTCATCTTCCACCATGTTTTGTTGTCAGTTGAAGTAAGTTGTCAGTTTGTTATTGTACTCGTCCTTTAGCTCAGGCTATATACCTATGAAAGTACTTTCCACTGTTGTTACCTGGTTTCCAGTGCAGAGTAGCTCAAGCTGACAAACAGCCTGACAGATTGATACTCTCTCGTTAATGCTTAATGACTTTCCCAGTCTAAACAAATAATACTGTCTCTCAGTAGCAGGGCAGGGGGATTCGTGGGGCTATCAATTCACTCGTGAGAGATGCAGAAAGGAGGGTTGTAGGGATCAAGGGCTGATGGCAGTGGAGGAGTGGAGAAGGGGTTTACCAAAGAATTTATCCTCCTTGTCTTTGGCTGCTATGAGGGGCGGTCAGTGTGGTGACCTCTACCCGGCAGGAGGGGTCCACCGGTGACCTCGGTATTCCCCAGCATCCCCTTCCAGCCCCGGCTCAATGCAGGCCATTCATGAGTGTGTTTATCCTAGTGATGCTCCGCAGGGACGGCCTGCTATCCACTGCCATTTTATGGAGCCTGAGGGGCAGAGGGAGAGAGAAAGGGAGTGTTTAACTACTTTACTCACACTTACTCACAATAACATTTCTATTCACCCCTTCACTGCTTGTTTGTTTTTTCTTCTCCGTGCTCTAAAAATGGCGTTAGAAAACACTCGATTCCTGATATTCTTTCTTTCAACAAGACACCTGTTGGCTGCATAAATGTAGGAGGATTGATATGCACTGAGGAATAACACAAACTTTCACTCTCTCACACTGCCTTAGACAAACATACAGTGGAGGCGCACCCACCTAGAGTGAGAGGGAGAGAGCGAAGGAAGTGTTGAAATATGTCTTACGGCGCTCAACCAAGTGAACCTTGAAGTTATTTAGCTTCCTTCAAACCTAGCACCTGGGTCCCCACAACTACTACAAACTCCCCCTCGCCAACAAGGGCCTCCAGGGACCTGCCGTAGGACAGGGCGCGGAGGGGATGAGTACGTGCCCTGTTTTTACAGCTGAGGTTGTTAAAGCTGTACGTGCAGGATTAGACAAAGAGCAGGACGTACTTGGTGATGTATTTAAGCCAGATTCTCATTCATAGGAAAGAATTTGCAAACTCATGACATGTCAAGCATGAGAACAAGCGATCAACATCATGTTGTGAGTAATCTACAGCATGTGTGTGATTTCTTACATACATGCAGCACGCTTTGTCCAATCTCTTTTCAAAAGGAAGTGCACTGGATGTGAATCTGACTGAGGCGTGGCGGACAGAGTAGCAACACACACTCATCACAATTAATGTCTCTCGACCTGAATCGGTACTGGCAATCTTGAGTAGCTGCAGCTATGGCTAAGGCTTTTCACTTAAACACCTAATATGGCAGTTGTCAGGGCATGTTTTAGAGTGCCTTCGTGTTTCTTTACAGACACACAATGCAATTAAAATGTCTATGTAACATAAACAGGGTCCTTACGTTACAACAAGATGTGTTTTCAACTCAGACATTTTTTAATTCACCTACCCTGTCTCGATCGTGCCGGTAGCTAGCTCACCCTGCTAGCTGCTAGCTAAAATTAACGTAAAAATTGGCCGGAATTCTCCTTTCATGACGTGGCGAAAGCGGTCGCTGTGACACTTTCTCTGAGACAAGCAGGCACAACAGTGGTGTATATGCCCTGATGACTGACTGACAGGCCGAGGTGGTAAGACAAGACAACTTTATGTCTACCGTACCTTTCAGCAACAAGGCAATTCAATTACATTCCTTTGCACTTAAGTTAGTTCTTTGTTCAATATTGACAACGGGGCAGTTTATTGTTAAAGGTTTGTGTCATTATGTTCTTTACATTCCTCTGCACTTTAGTTAGCTCAGTATTAGCCTGGATATAATGTCATTTGTTTTTTTAGTTATTATTTATAATATGTTTATGTTGTGGAAAAAAGGTTTCCCTTTTTTTGTTAATTTTCAAAGTTCGGATTGATACCAATCCTGAGTATCTGTCTGGCGCACCCCTATCCAAAAGCACAACCAGTGCTGTTACTAGGCTCGTTCGAGATGAGCCAGGTCTGCGCAGAATCGATCACCGGCGATCGGCGCCCGTTGCATGCCGGTTAGATTTGTGTCCGACTTGATCCCGACTTGCTCTGACGTCATGCACACGTGGGCAACGGAAATCTCACGAGAGCAAGGCGGCCGCAGTTCTGAGACGCAGGCGGCGCAGTTGCTTTTCACCGACTGCAAGAGCCAGGCGGACCCAGGCGGACCCAGAGCATGCTGGGAAACGCCGCTTCTCAGCTGATTTAACACCTGATTGGTTTACAACATGATGACGTTTATATAAACTTTTATTGTTTTTGAATCGGAGCATTTAATTGCTATTTGTCTATTTAAAGACTTATTCTGTCCAAACACATGTTGTGTGACTGATAGTTAAGTTTAAAGTCAAAGAGACTAAATCCTTTCAGATCACGGATCATCTCCAGTCTGTTGTTCATTAAAATCAGCAACAGGTCGCATGTAGAGCACTTTGCCAGCTACTCTGTCATAACTAAACAACTGGAGACTGTGTACCAACGGTATGAGGGTCTGATTATATTTATAAAATCGGATCGCACCACAGTGTTTTCATCACTTCCTGTCCAGCCTGAAGGCGGCTGGAATCGGCTGGAAACTGTCCGACTTTACCGCAGCTTTTTGTCACTGCCCCCCGCTGCTACCGCCTGCTCTCGTCCACTTTACAGGCGAGGCGCAGTTCATCTCGAACGAGCCTAATGTTACTCTGAGTGAGCAGTGTTACCAGAATTATTTTAATTTGGAAACTTTTTGATTCACAATTGAGGTGGAAAATAAAAGGTTTTGTGTTTAATGTATTTTGTTGATGTTGAAATGGATTTTAAAACATATGGTATGGAAAAAAAGTATTGTTTAGAAACTGGCATCTAAACTGGTCTGACGACAAACTCCACCCTACCACCTGAACTAACGTTTTCTGTAGGAAACCCTGGACTGTATAGAGAGCCGAAGTCACGCCCTTCTACTTCCAGTCCATGGGACCTATCTTTCGAAAACATATGAAAGGTGGTGAATGGGGAGATGCTAATTTTTTTGATTGCGTTTGAATTGAACCATGGATTACAAATATGATGTTTGTCAATTTAAAAGATAATTTTTAAGAAAAGTCTCAGTTAGCCGAAGTTTTGTCATGTGACCACTTAGTTTTGTGTGACACCGCTCGGTGAACTACATCTCTCGTCTCACACGATTTACGTCACCTAGCTTGATGCTCAACTTGCTTGCTAGCTAGCTCTGTTCCACAACATATAACGTTATCTTACCTGATGTGTTTTA
>NC_045748.1:12582926-12585248 GCF_008692095.1 Etheostoma spectabile | reverse complement strand
TGTTTTCAGCAGATAAGCAAAAGAACAAACAAGATCCGCTGCTTATTTGAGTAACTTTACATCCCCGGTGCGACACACACAGACATCGTTCTAATTACACTTCAACAGTTTAACAATAAACTGAGACTTTCTTGACTTGCAAAATGATCTGTTAAACTGATGAACATCATATGTGCAATTCACGGCTCAATTCAAACGGGGAAAAAATAGTTCGTCTTTCCCCATTCACCACCGTTCATATGTTTCCCAAGTTAAAGTCCCGTGGAGGTCCGCTGGAAGAAGAGGGACTTTGCCTCTCTACATACAGCAAAAAAATTAGCCACTACTCGCACAACACACCCAAATCTCTGACTAAACTGTTAATGGCCTTGTTGCATTGTGGGTAATGTAGGCACCAGCTATTGACAGGGAAGAAAAGGCATCTCAATAATTTTTAGCTGTCAATCATATGTCTGACTATGTTATAGAAGTGAGATGCTAAATTGGCAGAGCAAAAAAATATTTTATGACGTTATGACAACTTTGAAGGTAGAGTACGGAACCTTTACCTGAATAAACATAAATGAACTTTTCTTACATTCAAGCCTATGCCAACGTTACATATTAAAGGCCACTTTGAGAAAAGAAATGTGCTGAAATACATTCACCAGAATGCATTTGATTTTAAGAATGTTGGTTTTGATTTTCAGCAGCTTCTAGTTGTTATCATGGAATTCAGGTGTAAAAGGTCCTTCAGTGTGACACCTGTCACTTTCCCAGGTTGAATTCATCTAGTATAGCATATTAAAGTTTTTGTTTTTAATCTGTGGGAGACTTTTAAGTCAAATGCTGAGGGGTATCAAGAAATATCATTGCAACAACAACACAAACACCAACACACACACACACACACACACACACACACACACACACACACACACACACACACACCTTGAATAGATCAAGTGCTGTTTTGCTATTCCCACTCATGCCAGTTATTGGCTGCTGGCCCATAATAGTGAGTTATTGGGTTAAAGGGACATGTTGTAATTGCATTTTTTTTGTAAATCTCTGTTGGAGGTTGTTTGCTCTGTGCGTGTGCAATAAAGCACCGCTTACAACGAACAGAAAAACACCAAAACAGCCTGCTCACATTACTTGTTGTTTACTTCTTTAAGTCTCATTACAATCATGACTCCCACTTCAGACCAAAATCTATTTTAAATTATTTTAATTACCATTACTCAGCAAATCCAGGGGGTATATTTTGTCTGTGGTCGTCCTGACTAAGGTCTTCCAACTGTCTCACTTAAATTAAATTAATCAACTTAAATTTTAAGAAGCTTTTGCAGTTGCGTGTATATGACGAACAAGATTATGTTGCAATAGTTACATAAAGAAGTATTATAAAAGTGTTTAAATATAACACCCAGTATTTGTTTAGCTATGTGGAAGTCATGTCACACACATGATGACTCACAGTCTTCCTCACAGCTGAAGAATGAGTATTTCTATTATTGTGAAGATACAGTATGAGGTCAATTCCAAACCAACATATGCAGTTGTTTTTCTTACAGTAACATTCAACATTAGCTTGTGTTAGCATTTTTTTTCCAACTGCTAACACACTGAAATGACATGCACAGCACGATTATTTAAACTGACACACAGAGAGCCAAACCTCTTCTCAAGTCTCCAAAAGTCAAAACACATTTTCTGCTTCACACACATTTTGGAATTCAAAATGGCACTTTTTAAATGCACTGAATCCCCATGGTTCTCTGCATGAGACACAACAACCTGATATATAGTCATTTTAATTTATTTACAGTCTATATTTTTTTACGTCTTCAAAATAAACTGCTAAACTCTGAACATGTTTGTCATTTTAAAACACTGCCATTCAAATGACACTGCATGAGCTAATTGGCCAATATCTGTGCCACCTGTCCAAACTCATCAATGGTTAATGGTTACCACTTCAATCAGGAAGTAAGCACTATGAAAACACCACAGGTGAGCTCTTTTTTTTGACAACAATAGAAGACCCATCTATCTGTGCACTATCTGATGCTGCCTAATTATTTTTTTTGCCTTTTTTTTTTTATATATTTTTTCTGCAGTTTTCTTTTTCAGATTACTGTTTTTTTGTGAGCATATTTGTATTCAGTCCAACATAAATATATCTGCTGTGCATATGTTTCACTGACTTGTTTGGTGGGAAAAAAAAATATTTCGACAGCATGTGTGTGTATCTTCAAATATGTCTGTGCATGTGAACAATCTGTAGAACTTTCTTTGAACTATTTTACTATTATGGCAAAGCATACTAAAGATGAGAGT
>NC_045748.1:12579418-12582916 GCF_008692095.1 Etheostoma spectabile | reverse complement strand
TTTCATTATGCCCAACAGTGTGTAGGTTTGGCAGAAATCTGGAAATATGAATGAAGCGTGGTGCAAAAGTAATATGTAGTTTTGGTTGCGGTGCTTCATTTTGCAGGATATGAGGTATTTTGCAGTTTGGTTGTGGGGTTTTGGGAATTGTGTTACGTGTTTTGATTAAAAAAAAGCCTAGTTTGCAAAATTGTGTTTTAGCAATTGGTAAAAACTGTAAGACGCAGCTGCATTGCTGTGTAGAGAGGGTCTGCTCCATATGAAGGTGGTTAAAATGATGCCCCGGGACGTTAGTTTTAAAAGCACCATAAGTGAAGCTGTTGGACAAAGATGAACCGCAAGCAAAGCAAAGGAACCTGCACTTTGAAGATGTTAAAAACCAGACGCAAACACAGCTTCCCAACATCATATGCTGCTATCATACACCAGCTGAATGTAAAGTTTGGAATTCTGTTGTAACTTCTTACACCAATTTGAGAACAGCGATGATGTTTTCCTCCACTTTGGTGTTTTTCTACTCGCTGCCGTCCTCACAATATAAACTTCATGCAACACCGCAACCATTTTGCAAGATCACATAATTAGAAGGCGAGTGGCAGTGATTGTAAAAACAATGAAACAGACCTGATATTTTAGGTACCTATCTGAACAAACTTTAACTTATAAAAGGCACTATGTGTGTGTGTCATTTTTGCACACAAGTCTTTATGTGTACTTTAAAGCCCAGCTATCTTTAGTTCCTTTGGGAATAACACAAGCATGCCGAAACTGGCCACTTCCATAAAACTCCTGCTATACTCCTCCCACTTTGAGGTTTCTGGCCATAACATGTTCTGACATACTTCAGTAAATATAATTGACTTTATTTTTATGATTATTTCTATACCAAGCCATGCTCTTCAAAGATTTGGAAGCTTTTTGGCTAACCCCTTTTTAGTTGCTGAGTTCATTGCCAGGGAGCCATGACCTCATGCTGTAATTTTAGTCTAATTCCATTTGGGGGGAAACTCAACTGAGCAGGCCCTTGATTCAAGACCAAAAAGGTTAAGAAACTACCACTGGTTAATAGCAGAGGTAGGGATTCTTATGAAAATAAAGATCACTTTTTGACCTTCTTTACTTCCTCTTTCAATTGCTGCACTCAATCATTGTTCCCCTTTGAAAAAGGGCCAGCGGAATATGTTTTCATTTATGAGACATTGTTTTAAAAGGTAGACACTGCTGTTGTTAAGTTTCAGTAAAATGATTTAGTCACATTGTTTGATGCATCTACGCAAAGTACACCTAAAAGATATAGCTCACAATGTTGAGAAAGACCATGAGTGATACCACTTGCATGTCTGCACGGTACATGTGAAGCTACCAGTAGCCTGCTAACTTCAAATAGCACATGATTAGCATAGCAATAGAGAGACAAAGTCACGCCCTTCTTCTTCTGGTGCATGGGCCCATCTTTTGAAAAAATATGAACGGTAGTGAACGGGGAGAGGCAAATAATTTTTTGATCCTGTTTGAATTGAGCAATGTATCACAAATGACGTTCGTCAATTTAAAAATTAATTTTCAACCAAAAAAAGTCTCAGTTCAGTGTTAAACTGTTTAAGTATAAGACTGTGAAAATACATAATTATAAAGACTACACACTTAATCGGAACTGCTGCAGGACTATTATTTGAAGGGATGCACCGATACCGATGGGTCTGATAACGTTACTGTCCTCATGTGCTACTCGTCATAAAATTACTCCAATAGGCTACAACTAAAGCCCACTTGACTTCATGCATCACTGCACGTGTCACTAGTTAGCATTACACTTGGCAGCAAGTAACGTTAACCTACAGTAAGCTAATAACTAGCTTAAACATGGTTAAAACGCTTAAAACTAAACCTAGCTCACCCAGCAGTCTTTTCAAGACACCATGGCTGCTTGGCTTTCAGAGTCGGAGATGGCAGAGAAACAGAACAGAGTTGAATAATCCTTCTGCTTTCCTGAAGTCACCCATGAGGCGGGACTTTATGGTGGATTCAGGTACACATCGTAAAGCCATAATACATTCAGGTGCAAATAATACACATTTTCAAACAATTGTTAAAAATGTAAAGTTAGTGTTCATATTGGCACTTGCTACTGGCAGGTACCCATATGCAGCCTACGTAAGTCTACTTGTATGATACTTGCAGAAAAACTGGCATGGTGCATTCCTAATTATTTAAAATAAATTGAGTTCAACATTTTGGGAAATACGCTCATATGCTTGATTGCTTAGAGGTTGAAGAGAAGATTGACTTTTGCGTCAGACACAAGCGTGGTATCAAAATTCTCATCCAACTCCTGGCAAGAAAGTTAATCAAACGTCAACCTAATTTATGAGCAGAGGGATTTAAGTAATTTGCTGCATCACAACCTTTTCAGCAACATGGCAACCAATAAAAAAAACTGGTTCCAGTTGTAAATTCAGTTGCAACCTTTTTCAGAGTAAATTACGCCAAACTCCATTTCCAGATTTTTCAGGGTATGGTTACAACCGTTTTTCCCATTGAGATATGCACATTTACATTCCACTAATTTGGCTGATCAACATGGCTGTGTGTGCTAATTGGACCTTTTTTTCCCATTTCCATTTTTACATTCTTGGTCTCATAGATATCCATCAACTAAGCTCAATTTGTATTGTACTGAAGTTGACTGCATGAAGAGCCACAGGAAGGGCATCGATAAATTTGTCTGACTCTTGGTAAAAAGAATAAAATGCTGACCTTGCATGAGTAGGAGGATGGGAGAGAAGTATGAGGTACACTGGGGAAGAAAGAAAGCAAATTAGTACATTTGACCAAATTTTCAAATGTTTCCTTTGACAAAATGAGCAGATCAATTACACTGACTTACACAAATAGTACAATCCAGTGGAATTAAAAGTGATCCCCAAGGTGGATGAAGCACACATAACCTAATTTTAACTGCTTCCGGGTGTCACAGAGCAAAGAGGAGGTCTCAAACCATCTTGGCACAGAAGAGAAGGAGGGCGGACTCCACAAAGCTGAGATGTGTACGGGTTGAAGTCTGGGTGTCAGTCTGCTGTAACTGATTCAGTGGTAATGAACCCGCTGCTTGGGCAAAGTGCCAGTGAGCACAGAGCCACCAGCAAATCATCTAGTCTGAAACTCCTAAACTGTTGTCACAATGGCCCAAATAAGGACATATTTCCTTATTTTCAAGATACATTCTCTATCAAATATTTAATGTTCCTGTAGTTCATGTCTTCTGGAATCTGTTGACTATGTTGTTGGACATCCACCACTCCCCTATGAGTGTTGTTGTTTCCCTAGCGGGAAACTCCTCCAGGGTTGGATGGAGGACTCGTAGGTCATTGCTCCCCTTTTCCTCTCACCCCAACACAGCCAGGTCTTCTAACCTCCCTTTAGCCCAAAATCACATTCGTAATCCCATAATGTGTCTGCTTGTCTATTACACACACACACACACACACACACACACAC
>NC_045748.1:12578169-12579408 GCF_008692095.1 Etheostoma spectabile | reverse complement strand
ACACACACACACACACACACACACACACCCCTCCTCCCTCTGCTGCTTTTCAGACAGCGGGTCCTCCTCTCCCAAATCCATTCCTCTCAGTCCTTTGTCATTGCTATTTCTCATGCTGTCTATCCCTTCATCCAACACATCAGGTGCTATTTCAGGGCTTTGAATGAAGGAAAATCCCCTCATGCTCATTAGCAAGATAAGCAAATGTATCTATTTTATCATGAAAGATGATGCAGCAGAGCAGATTTCAAGCTGCCAAGATGGTGATGTAAAAACGTATCTGCTGTGGAGGAGGAATATTCCAGCTGAACTGCCGTTTATTTGTGTGTACAGTATGTGTATTTATATGTGTGGTCATACAGTGAGTCCTATACTAGCCATCTCGTGCGTAGAGCACTCTGGGACACTAAAGCCACACGCAGCGTTTGAGAGAGATTATTAGAGCGAAAGATATCGAGTCTGCTGTTCTGGGAGGAGGTTCCTCGAAAGATTGATCCAATGAATGGAGATGGAGCCAGTATGTGTATGTGCACCATAGGGTCGGAGTGTGTGTGTACGCATGTGTGTGTTTATATAGTGGGGGGAAGAGCTCTAGTAATAGTATTACCAGCATACAGATACATAACCGTAACAAAACACACATTTCCATTGTGACAATATTATGGCAGTAATAGATTCCGTGCCATTATACTACATAAACATAGAGCTAATAAATCATTTAAGTGCAGAGCGGCGCCTGCTCGGCTTCATTCTTGCAAACCATCAGAGAGTAGAACTGTCGCTTCATCGCTTGGCTTTTAACTTTTTTCCAAAAAAATCAATTGGTTCAAATGAATAAATTATTAATAAATGTCATCCATGTCATTATCATGAGGACAAAGCTAGGATTTTATAAATACTAATCCACCTCTAACTAGGCTTGCACAATTATTTGTCAAAAAATTGAATTGACTGATTTTTAAAAATATATATTTTTAATGACTTTGATTTTCATTAAATTTTACGAGCCGAATGCATCACAAACGCTACTACTTTCTTCTGTAAGTTTTAAACAGACTGTATAAAATAGGTTTTAAAGCGCTCCCAAGCGCTGCAATGCTCCCTTCTCTTTATTGAAGCCTCTATGTTTACAGACGTGTGGTGATAAGCAATGTGCTATAGGTGCCATAAAAAATCTCTGTTTGGTCCTGCCAGTTTGTGTTATCACGGTTCATGTGTGCAATAAACATTACACTTTGT
>NC_045748.1:12573454-12578159 GCF_008692095.1 Etheostoma spectabile | reverse complement strand
AAAAAAAATTGTGGCAGAGAATCGTGATATCAATTCTAAGCTGAAAAATCGTGATTCATATTTTTCCCTGAATCGTGCAGGCCTACCGCTAACCCCACCCCAGACATACATTTCTAATTTTTTTAAGAATTTATTTATTCATTCAATGTTCAAATTACATGTGCTGTAATTGAGGTTTACGTTTCCAAACTCCCAAAGATACAATTTTGAGGAAGAAATATTTACATATAGTAAAAGTCGGTGTTCACCTTGTCGTTAATTGACTTGGATGTTTGAGCTTCACTGTGCAGACTGATGTGGATTCAGTTCGACGCTAGAAGGCTGGTTGCACATTCATCTGCTGAAGGAGGAAACTAAAAATACTTTAATCAGCCAAGAATATACCTATGGTGTCTAAGGTTTTGTGTTAGTTTGCTTTTGTTTTGTTTGTAGACTGTAACCTTTTCCCATATATATATATATATATATATATATATATATATATATATATATATATATATATATATATATATATATATATATATATATATATATATATATATATATACATACATACATACATATCACTGATGAACTGATTTGTATCAGTATTTTGATGTGGAGTTGGATCTGGATAACTACTTTATACAGGCCTACTGTTCCCAACCTGGATGGACACAAGATTGGAACCACTGGGTAATCCATAACACTACATTGTATTTGATAACCTTATCATAGATTTTATATGTCAAATATTAATCTGCAAAGTTTACTAGTAACTGTTGCTGTCAAATACATGTAGAAGAAAACAGTAGCTAACAATATTTGACTCTGACATTTAGTGAAGAATAATTATAAAGTGGAAAAAAATTGAAGTAAAAGTACCTCCAAATGTAATTAAGTAACATGTACTTAAGTGTTGTTGCTTTTTGTTGTTTTGTACCTGTGTGAGTGCTGGTCAAGATAAGCCACTGTCAGCCTTTTAAATAAAAAGGGGCTTAGCAGTCAGTTGTTACTCCAGCTGGGAGAATGAAAAAGCAACACTGGCAAGACCGAGGGAAAAGTACATCAATAACACAGCTAAACACACAAAAACATTTGTCTCACACACACACACATACCGCCTGCTTCTCAGACAGCGGGTCCTCCTCTCTTTACTGTTCCGTAAACCTGCAAAATGTTTGTTGTGCTTGTTGCGCATAGACTACTACAAGAGGTGGGTTGGAAGAGAATGCCACTAGAAAACCGAAAAAAAAGGAAAACTCAAGCAAGATACACTTGGAGGGGTGGATGGAGGTGAATGGGCGGGGTTATGTGAGTGAAGGTAAATGACATTGGAAAGCCCAGTCTGATTCCAAGTGCCCCTGCTTTGAAAGTTTGCGTGAGGCAGCTTAACGGAACGTTGGGTTGTTTTTCCGCTCCACTGCGTTCTGGACTGAACTTTAAACTAAAGACGACATCCTCTCATTAGTCTGCCTTCTGTAGCAAAGCCTGGCCATTTAGTGTACCCAAAATCCCATTGTTTAATTGCGCGGGTCAAGTCAAAGGTCAACCAAAATATTGATGAACTTTTTTAAGGAAGGGGGGGGGGAGGGGGGGTAGAAAGCAGTGAGGCTTGAAGCTGCGGGGAGGCCGGCGAGGGCAGAGGTGCAAGGGCCACAAACACAGCTGTACTGAAGAGCACACAGAGCCAGCAGGGCTGTGCACTGGCAAAACACAACGACTACGTTTCACACTCACATCTTCACAGTGAAGTTATAATGCAGGTGTGTGAGTGGGCTAAATGAACCACAAAGAGCACACCTCCACAGACAGTGTACTCCCCTCTGAATTGAATCTCCGCACACGTGAAATCACACTGAAAACCCGCTCCTGCTGCCAAAGGACAATAAAGTCCATGAGACAAATCCCCCACCCAAAGCAACGCAGTCATAACAACAGCAGGGCTCACTACCTGCATGAGATGGTGCCCAACGGCTGAGTGTTATGGATTACATTGTTTGTTTAAATCCATGTAAGGTGGATTATGCTTCTTCACTAAAGAGGGCCGGCCGGGGTCAAAGGCCATGAGGCAAAGGCTGCTTAGAAGGTCCTCAAAACACAGCTTTCTCTCTGACCTGAGGGAATTCATGCACACTGCACTTCTTTGTACTTGTGACCCAAGTTTGTTCCAACTTAAAAGTGGGGTAAAAAGAGGTGTGTGAATGTACCAAGATACATATTTGTGAAAGTGAGAAAAAAAAATAATCTTGTTTACAGTTATGGGGTTTATTAGTCTCCCATTGTCAGACCCTCCTCCACAGCGCTGTGAAGGTGGGTCTGGCTAGTCCACACAACTTGCAGGGCAGGGAGAAAATTGGTTTATTGGCTTTTTTTTTTAAACCAATCACAATCGTCATGGGCGTCGCCATTTTCGTGGAACGTGTACACTCAACAGTTGCTTTAGTCGTGCATTGGACAGATAGTCTCGGCGTTTAAAATGCCAACACATAGAAAGAGGAAGGATCGTCATCAGAAAAGACATGCATCCGGCCGAATTTTTGGCAGCACCGGAGCAATCCCAAAAGTTGAACACAGACTAGGAGTTAATCAAAATCTGTTGCTAGATTGAAGAAAAACAAAAAGTAAGCTATACTGCACAACCTACGTAGATACAATGATATTAAAAATATGGAGGTGCAATGAAAGAAAAAGTGTAACAATCACTTAACATAAAAACACAACATAAACATCTAAAACAACTGCCAACGTTCATGCATGTGGTTCTGTCCCATCCTAAACCACCGGATGAACTCTTTCTATTCATGGTGTAATCCAGTCATTTGCCGTAAATTAAATCTTCCTAAACTCCTCAACTAATTGAAACTTAATTTTATGGTTCTCACGACATACAATATTAATAATTTCAGCGTCTTTTGACTAAGAGGAAAAGAAAAGATATCATTTGCCTTTGTGGACCAAGTTAAATTAGATTTTATTGTGCAACCTAAACAAAGATATTTTTGCCAAACACTCTTTAAAGGTGCTGTAGGTTGTGAAGATCCAGGATTCAGCCAAAGCATTGGAAGCGGAATTTGAACTTTCTGCTAAAGCCCAAACCGTCGCCTAAGCCCCTCCCCCCACGAGGGAGAATGAATGCGTGTGCCTAAGCAGTGATTAACACGCAGTTAAGGCCTTTTTACAGAAGTTGCAGCCGAGTTGGCGAACGCAAATGTGGCGTCATGAGAGTGTCGTAACTATTTATACTCGCGCGTGGGGGTCGCGACCCTAGGTGCAGTCTTCTCCTGAACAGAGGTGGCGCTACTGAGCAAAGGCTACCGACGTTGCTATTTCTACAGACTAGAAGGACAAGAAAAAAGTAAACAGCGGCAGAACTGGCAGCAGCATTGCCGTCAATGCTTCGGTTTGATTTGTCGGATCAAGCCTTCCATTCTCCATAAAAGAACTCATCTTAACCCAGTAAGTTTCCAAGAGAGACTTCAGTCCCTCTGAGAGTCCTGGCATCCGGTGGTCCACGAACTCGTCCGTGCTTCCTGTTTCCGCTTGTCGCACGCTGATAAAAAAAAGTAGAGGGGTGCTCGCACCCACGAAATCTTTGCGCGCCAGCGGGAACTACTGCATTTTGATGTCACATTTGCGCGCGCCACCTCGGGTGCGACTTCTGTAACGGCAGCTTTAGACACCCTCCTCGGCCCTGATTGGTGCATCTGAACAGGGAGCGGTGGATTTTTCCAAATAGTACTAGGTGGCGCCAGGTTGTTTTTTTATTACATGCTTTATGTGGTACTACTCAAACATTGGGTCAGTTATAGAAAATATGACAGAAAGTTCTTTTTATAAGTCTTACCTACTGCATCTTTAAATGAAAACAGCACCAGAGGAAAAATAATAATTTTGTAAAAAAAATAAGAACAGCAGTTTGCACTTATCAATATTGATGTTTGCAATTTGTTTTTTATAACAGTGAAACGGGAGTTTTCTAAAGTACAAGCTTTGGTTTGACCCCGTGCTCCCGTGTGACGTCACTGTCGTTGTAACTGAGAAGGATTTAAGCACACAAAACAAAAACAAAGTGGTCACTTTATGCCCCGGGGCGCGTTTCTGGTGACATTTAACAGCAAGGAAAGCTATTTCCTTTGCCATTCAAAGCCAAACGCTCTTAATTGCTCAAGAAGTCTGCTGCAGTTTGGAAAACACTTTGTGATATTCCCCGAGCTTGATCTTTGCGGTTCACTTGAGTCTGTGTTTATTCCTGTGTGGAGAAAATTGGTTTACTCGAGTTGTAATTTTGATATGACACTAAAATATGCCCTTGAACGCGCACCATTAGGAAACCTTTGTAGTTCTAATGGCCATTCATTATGGTTTTCAAGATAAGTTTATGTTGTCATTAAATCTGCCTAAACACAGAAACAAACATTTCCCAAACGCACCTTATCTTTTCAAGCCGGGTAGCCTTGGCAACGACGCAACTTGGCTGCAGAAACGTAAAGATGGCCTGAAGTCATCTGCAGACCGGGGACTGCATCGACTGCATCATTTCACCGATAAACATCTTGGGAACGTTTCTTCTTGCAAACTGCAGATTGCTACTGTGTGAGCGGGCACCCGTGGGCGCCCACAGGGGGAACTGGAATTTCCTTCATGCTTTGTCACAGCCTTCAAACCTAACGCCGCTGTACTGAAGAACAGCGTTTCTGTGAATGTGAACGCAACCCCCCCCCCC
>NC_045748.1:12565614-12573444 GCF_008692095.1 Etheostoma spectabile | reverse complement strand
AAAGAAAAAGAAAAACGCTCACTTTACAAGTTATCCTAACCTCTTACCCACACTTCTAAAAACTTGTTTTTAAGACCAAGTAAAAAGTCCACCAAGTGATCGTTGCTGATGTCGTTTTATGTGTTTCAAGTGTCAAATACAAATCACCGAGAAGCAACACATCACTGCCTTCTGTCAGAAACGCTTTCAAAAAAACTCTTAAAACTACTACGCTGGTATCGGAATTACCCACCATGCAATTAAAAGACAGAAAGGAAGGTTATTTTCTCTCCTTTAAATTTAAACTAAGATGATTGTTTTAAAAGTTAACACTACCTTTTTCTTCTAAACGTAACGCATAGCGCATGATGATTTGGTGCCATTTTTGATTTTATTTTTTTTCCAGACCTAACATTAATACGATCTGGAGTTCTAGAATATCAGCCTGTTGAATATTTCTCACCTTATCTCAAGTTATATTTTTTATGCAGCCCAGGCTATGTATTTTTTAAATCCTGACAACATTGTAGTTGTTTGGTTGTTTTTTTTTGTCTACAGAACTACTTTAATCTGTCATGTGAAATGATCTCCACGATTTTGGCATGTGACGTCTTGTAAGAATTAGTTTGGAATAGTCTCCAGAGGCGGAGCAGTCTTTAAGCTCTTTTAGTTCAACTGAGGTAAACCTGCTGACTGGAGGCTTTCCAGTTCAAACTCTGCAAACTGGCCTGATTAGAAGTTTTTTAGCAGTGCTTATAGTGAATGGAGCCAAGGAGGTTGTCATGCCTGACTTAAGCCTGCATGGACGATGTCGACTATTATTTTGAAAATCCACATTACTTTGTACAAAAAAAAAAAAAACTTTATGTGTGTCTTGAGGGGCCTCTTTAAAGACCAAATCTAATTGTAGACTTTTTAGAATTCCTTTTCGTTACGTCTATTAACCAAAACCTCTTCAAAATCAATCAGCAACTTTGTTTTATCGAAATTTAATTTGAATTTAGGCTTTTTTTTAAAACACTTCGACAGAAAGAATTAGCCATTGAAGAGTTTACTCTTCTCATTTAACAGTAGCCTTTATCTGTCATGGTAAGATGAACATGTAGGCCTGTATAACTAAATCTGATCCCTGGTGGAGTGTAGGAACTGAGTATATTTAATCGAGTACTTATGTGCAAATTGGAGTAGGCTATAGCCTACTTGCACCTTGTTTGAGTTTTTCTGTTTTGGCCCACTGTGATTCAGGGATAAACACTGTTTCTTCACTGCACTACATTTAGCTGAAGTTACTTTATATATTTCATGCAAAACACAAGAATATTATATTAACCAAAAGTATACCACGTAAATAATGTGCTCCATGTCGCATTAGTAAAATGCTGCACGACGCAATAAGAATCTAATCGGCCCATCCCTCCCAGGGGTCATTTGTCTCTACAGACTATCACTCTGGATGCTTTAATGTGGGCTACATTTTGTTGACAGTACTTTTATTTTTATTTTTTCACTGCGGTGTGACGTGGTAATAATGAATCGGATACTTCCTTCATCACTCCTCATAAGGTGGCCGAAGTCCAAACCAGCCTTTTTTGGGGAAGCACCGATCCCAGGAACTAGGTAGTTAACGTCGCGCGACCGGTGTGTATTAATAATTGATCGCTCGCAGCTGCTTAAGGTTTATGTTTGGCATTAGGTGACGAGCAGGATTTTCCCGGTGACCCCTTAAGCAGGATTGTGTGCTTGGTCTCTGATTATCCATAATGCCCCGTGGATGGAAAATGAAAAAAAAAAAAAGAAGAAAAAAAGAAACAATGCTTTCCGTGCGAATGGAAATCTGGCAATTTCATAATTTGACGAAACTCGCCACCTAGAGTGACTGAACAGATTTCTTCCGGCTCGTAGCCCTCAGCAGCAGCAACACATCTGACTCACTGGTAAACTGTGGCGCTTGGCTTGGCCATCGCAAGTGCAATATTAATGCAGAACAGGCAAGTTGATGAAAAATATGTTTAAAAATGGATGTTTTGTTTTCCCATGAACTGAATTGTTGTTGTTTCGACTCCATGTGGGGCTGATCGTGGTGGGAGGTATAGTCTAATTGATGAAAGAGACGAGTGTGTTTCGCCCCAAAGCGAAGGAAGCTGTTCCCCTTTCCCTTCACCGCCAAACACACAGTGGAACACACTCCCATTTTACATCAGATCAAAGCCTCACAAAAAGGCTCGAGCGCACACCCCAAAACACTGGAACTGCAAGTCTGCACGATCCAACAGGCTGACATGTTTGTGTTTCCTACTAAAATTATTAGGGTAGCTTAGATTTAATCTTTAAAACAAATATAAGGTCCTCTGCCACGGCAATTATTTTAATAGTAGGCCTAGGGGAGACCGGGGATAGTTGTAACACGGGTCAGTTGTAACACGGGTCAGTTGTGACACGTCCAATTTCTCCAATCAGGAACAACTTTCGAATCACCTGATTCACTCTAAACATGCTCTCTTCGGTCCTTATCACACACATGAAGAAGCAGCACCCTGTGACAGACACTGCACATTTTAGAAAGAAAAAAGAATTCTTTTTTTTTTTTTTTTTTTGTTTAGGTAAGAAAATTTTTTTAAAACCTGATTTATTTTGGGATAGCAATGCCCACTTTGTAATTAAACAAAATAACTCATTTCATTTTTACTGTGGCTCTATATGAATATCTTTCATGCAGATTGATAGTTCACGGTCAAACAGTCCGAGTTAACGAGAGGAAGAAAGTGGTACAACCTACCCCAAGCACTGAGTACGTTTACTCAGTCCCTCTTGTTGCCCCCTGGGGTAGGTTGTACCATTTTCCACCCAGACTCTTTATTAACTTTGATTATTTTATTTTTATTAACTTTTTACTGAACCCACAGGTGAGAAGTCATGTCGAATCGACATAGGTCCACTTATGTAATACAATAGAAAATCTAAGAAATGTGTGTATCCTCTAATATTAACAAGGTAATTATACAAAATACACACACACACACACACACACACACACACACACACACACACACACACACACACACACACACACACACACACACTTAACAAAGCACTTAAATTACTGTGTGTGTCGTAATTCTAATTTCATAATGTTATATTTCACCCCAGGGTATGGTACAGGGGTAAATTGTAACATTTTAATCCTTGAGTTTGAGATTACACCATGCCTTTACTGTTTGGGTTGCAGAGATAACAGCTCCACAATTTAAAAAGCAGACCCATGTCAGTAGTTTGTATCACGTTTTGAACACACTGGCTTAAAAGAGTTCCAAGTTACAGACAGAAACGTCCAAAATGTTCCAACATATCTCCGGTCCGCCCTAGTAACTGCTCCAAATAAATAATTGAGGGGGATGCGAAGTGCTTCAAGGAGGCCTACACAGTTACTGAATAAAAAGTACAGTTCAGTAAAATAACTTCTATTGCCAAAAACGCGTTATGGGTTGTTGCAAGTGCATGTGTTAAGAGGTCCCTGCTGGTCCCATGTGTGGTTGTTTATTCTTTTTTTTCCGGCTGATGCCTCATGTAATGCAGCTAATGTTATATCACTCATGGGAACTGCAATCATTTCAATAAATGCACAAGTAAAAAAAAAATTAGGAAATCATTGGAACATACAGTAAGTAGCCTACGTAAGTCGTTGTTAACTTGATGCAGAGTTTGACACCAAGAATACAACTTTAGATATTGTATATATTTATTTATTATTATTTTTTAGCACATTTGCGCATTCATATTTTTTTTACGTGGAAGTGTAATTAAAAAAAAATAGTATAGCCTATGCAGACTATATATATCAGGCAACAATTAGTGTTCAAAGTAGGATGAATTTTAATAGTATAGCCTAATTGTAGCCAATATAGCCCAGTAGTAACACGTGTTGGAGGGGATCTATAAAATGTGGGTTTAGCTGATTGTGAAAAGTTAACCAATTTTTTACGGAAATAGGCTATTAGTTTAGGGGGAAGTCATTTTTTCTTTTTCCCCGAAACGTCTTATTTTGAGGTGTGGGGGTGTAACAAACTCACAGGAGTGCAGTAAAGTGACGCTACAAGTCCTAGTGGCAGTATTATTGGGCATAGCAGTCTTAATTAAAACATAACCAAAATATAATGCTGAAGTGAAACAGGAAAAACTAATAATAAAGTGTTGTGTTTATGTCTAAAGTAAAAGGAATAAAACCAGTAATGACCAAAGTAATCCCGGGCACGGGCACGTCACGCGTGCGTAGATGTGTTTATTGGCTCATAGCTGCGGGACTGCACGCGATGGTTGTGTTTGGTTGCAGTTGGTTTTTGTTTTCTCTTCTAATTGACTGGTCAGGTTCATATAGCTCAGTGTCCGCGGGGAGGCTCTGAATGTGGGCCACAACTCGCCCGAGGGGGTGGGGGGTGGGGGAGACCGAAAGGCAGAGCTGAGATAGCCTACAAGAGTTGGAACCTTACAGCGATGAAATAAAGACAGAAGTGTAAAATACGACGTCTGTAGGAGACTTTTAAACGGCTCACTTTGAGGCGTTAGTATCACTTCCATATGGATTTTATGACTCATACCGTCCCTTCAAGCAATTTCCAATTCACATTTTAATGCAGGGTTTAATTTTGAAATTACATTATTTCGATTTATGTTTTAAGTTTCTCTTTATTTATCCTTAGAAAAGGAAACTTAGTGTGCAGCAGGATGTCTAAAACACATAGGCCTATACACAGAAAACAGAAATTGTAAACACAATACAGAACACACAACACATCAATGGAGACACTCCTTCCCCCTAAACCAATGAAAGAATCCAATTGGACACTACACAGATACATATGTCATAATGAACATGGACAGGAATAAATAAATAAATACATAAATAAACAAACAAAAAGGAGATGTTAATCAAGTGAATTCAGGTTCCCAATCGCCACGTTGTTTGCTCTGCTTTTGGAGAAATATCACATCTAATGATAAAGCTATTATTTTCTCTTTAGCCAAATAAATATTTCCTGAAAATCAATACTACTCAAGGTTTGAAGCTCAGTATGATTTAAAAGGAAGCTGTAGTTTATGTTTGCGTCATTAGAGTAATGTGGGAACCCGTGTGTTTAATGGATTTGAATAACAGATGGATGTGTACTTATCTAAAGTCAAATCACATTTACAATCCACATGCATTCCTAATTGCCTAGCATTTTTAATGAAAGCCTACTAATCCTCTGCAGTCCCTTCACATCAGTATGGACTACATTATGCTGGGAAGAATGTAAGGGCCTTTCACACCGTTCACTTGAGTGACTTTAACATGTTAGCAGGTGGATAAAAATCAAGTGCATATGAGTGATTTGCATCCAAATAATTGATTTTTTTGGTAGTTTACAATATAACTACGCAGCTATTCCAAAAAAAAATGTTTCCAATTTATACAGTTAAATGCAATTATACAGCATGACCTTTCAAACATCACTGCCGCAGAAAGTGATCAGTTTTAAATGTTGTGATCAAATTCTCTGGGCACAAAACAAAGAAGGGGAAATGGTGCTTTAACCTCCTGAATGAAGTTGGAAACGTGATGTCAGACTTCTCCACATCGAAATTAACCTCCAGCCATTGGCATTGATTTGCAAATCACTGCCGTACAAACCTCCAGTGACTCCTCGTGCTATTCAGTGCATCGAAGTTCAACAAGCGCTGGTGTTCACCTGCTACTGCTTTGACTGCTGCCAGCTGCCAATTAACACCTATGGCATGTTAATTAGGCCGCAGAGTCTACCACTTCAGGAGACTTTTCAGACCCTCACCACAAGTGCCTTTATTTTCACGAGAGCTCATGTGCAATCTGCATATGCATCTTGCATGGGGAATCAGGAGGAAGCCAAAGTGGGATTCAAAGAGGAGTAGCTGCAACATGGGAATCAATGGACTGAAAGCATTTGGAGATCATGTGTAGCTGGAAGTATTTGGGCCAATTAGACGATTGTGGGTTATAGATCCATGCCAGTGGCACTGGTGGGAGGGTAAGTGAGTTCAATAACTTTGAATAGAGAAATAAATGCATATTACACCCTGGCATACGCCTTGAAAGAGTGTACACATCGTACATTGAACCTCAATTTAAAAGCAAAAGATTTGGACTATCACATTTGATGTGTCAGTATGTTGTACAGCGGTTCTAATAATTTAATAACTTTGATTTAACTTTTTACTGAACCCACAGGTGAGTAAGTGAACGTCAAATTGAAATAGGTCCACCTTTGATGTAATACAATAAAAAATCTAAGAAATGTGTGTATCCCCCAACATTAACAAGGTAATTATACAACACACACACACACACACACACACACACACACACACACCCACAACCACACAAAAAATGGCATCATTAGTGCCAAAAGAGCCAAGAGGGAAAGTGGGTGTTTTTTAGGGGGTGGGGGGTTTCAATGAAACGTTACTCAGAATAGAAGAAAATCACCAAAGGCTCGAGAAACCCAATGACACATCAAAGAAAAAACCTGAAAACCTTGGCATAATAAGACCCATGACAAGCTCAGATCCAAAGGAACAATGTTGTTTAAGTTGTGTGTGTGTGTGTGTGTGTGTGTGTGTGTGTGTGTGTGTGTGTGTGTGTGTGTGTGTGTGGTGTTGTGGTGTGTGTGTGAGAAAGAGAAAGAGTCTTTGTGTATGTGTGTGTCATGTCTGAACATGTTCATTTGTCTCTTTAAAGGCCTCAATTCCCTATACATAATGAAGTGTGTGTGTGTGTGTGTGTGTGTGTGTGGTGTGTGTGTGTGTGTGTGTGTGTGTGGTGTTGTGTGTGTGTGTGTGTGGTGTGGTGTGTGTGTGTGTGTGTGTGTGTGTGTGCGCAATTCCAGAATTACTCTAAAATAATGAACACAGCAGGAGAATGTCCATTTGCCACATTAATGATTTCATTGCTTCACACAATCATTTCAGCTCTCGCCTCTGGTAGAAGTTCACAGACGAGAAACGTTTCATCTCTTTGATTCTCAAAAACGTAGCGACAACGCGCTGAACTCCGCTAATTTAAAGGCTAAATGTTTGCGTTGTGCTTTAAAGTGATGACTATGTGAATTTAAACTTTACATAAGACTCAGTGAAACAACTGTTTATTCAGGATTTGTACAGTGTACATGCTATTACAGTCTATACCTTTGACATGAGCTCTATAAATCTGAAGCAATATTCAGGTCTGGTAATGTTGATCGATCCACCACTTAAATATCTCAACATCGAATAGATTGGCATGACATTTTGTCTAGACGTTCATTGTCCCCAGAAGATGAACCCTAACCTATTTTATAACTCCCCTGAGGATGAATTGTAGCAACTTTGGCGATCTCTTAAATTTCCATTTAGCGCCAACATCAGGTCAACATTTTAGCTTCTCCAATACTTGATGGATTCTAGAGGATCAAAAAAGTTAGAAAAACTCATCCGGAGGAGGACATTGATGTCTAAATTGAATTCCGTGGCAATCTATCCAATAGTATTTTTCAGTATTTCACTCAAAACCACAAATGTGAGGGCAGGTGGTGCAAGTGGAAAAGTCAGAGGATTTTCAAAATCTTAGAATGATCCGTCCTCTGAGGACCATGACAATCTGAAATCTTTTTTTGTCTTTTTTTTGTTCATTACTTTGATTCATGACCCTATACCTTAAAAGGTCCAATGGCATGAAAATTTCACTTTATGTGGTTTTTCTAACATCACTATGCATTTCCCCAGCCTGCCTATGCTCCCACAGTGGCTAGAAATGGCGGTAAGTGTAAACCAAGCCTTGGGTATCCTGCTCTGGCTTTGAGAAAA
>NC_045748.1:12562424-12565604 GCF_008692095.1 Etheostoma spectabile | reverse complement strand
CTCAGATGGGCCGATCTGGAATCTTTCCCCCTCCCTCAATAGCTACAGATACAGAAAGGGCACGTCCTAAGGAAAGCTCATTGTGGGACTGGCTCTGGTGGCTGTGCTTCTGCACCAAGGCGGAATTTTGGGAAATAGACTTCAGATACAGTATTAGGGGACCACTAAGGCCTTTAAAAAAGCATCCAAAAAGCAGCATGTCATGTGACCTTTAAAAACTAATGACAATCCCACCAGCCTCAGGACTTTGGGTTCAGTGCAATGTTTGCATGCAAACAGGCTAAATTAAGAAGCTGCCCGAGATGTCTGCTAAATATCCATGTTGGCATTGTTACTGGAAGCATGTTAGCATGTTGATGTTTGTATTTAACTCGAAGCACTGCTGTGCCTAAGTACAGGCTCACAGTGTATATTCAGTCTATCCTCACAGAGCCAGTAGCATGGCTGTGGATGCAGGAAATCTTTTACATAAGCTCCATAAAGCTGTGAACCTTAGTCTATTTATACTTTTAGGAGTGTTTGAAATATATTTGAAAACTTGAGTATTTGAATAACACCCCTGTGGCTTTCTTTAAACTGTGTTAGGTAAAGCACCATTAAAAAGTGAAAGATTATCTCTACGGGATAATATTGATCCAAGTGTCTGTACCCGAATAAACACTCTTGATTAAACTTTGCGGCCGATGCCGTTGAGAAGTAATGTCGAGCAAACAGTCATCTGGGTTGTGTATGCTCACACAGCGCTGGGACTCATTAGCTGTGTGCTTCATTGTTTTTTGAAAGGCAGCACATTTCTGTATTTCTTTCCTGAGTTTTATGGTTTGTCTACAAATAACTTGTCCAAAGTGGCCCCCGCTTTTGAGTTGACCCCTTCTATGTGTTGTATGACATCATTTCCCTATTGTAAGGCGATTTCTGCTTTGAATCCATAGTAAAGTGATACTGTGCCAGAAGTTAAGGGACACAACTTTACTCCCTCCTGTAAACAATGAGAGGCCAACCTACTGTCAGCACAGACCGTGGACTGTGTGTGGTGGGAAAAGGTTTTTTTTGTTGTGTGTATAGAAAGTCAAACAAATTGTTCTCAGTGACTAAATCTTGAACATGTTTACTGCATATGTGAGTGGTGTGCTTTTGTAAAAATGCATTTAGTTATGATGTATGATATATGTTTGCACATATCTGTAAAAAATTTGCAATTATAGTAATATCCACCAAATTCCTAGCTGTAAATCTTGCTCACAATACCTGTTATCTATATTTTGTATTCATAGGACAAACCCATCTGTAAAACTCTGTTTATAATAGTACTCTTTTCTATATTTATTCATTACATATCCATGTCTTGCACTTACGGAACCATTGTATATCCTGCACTTACTGCTATTGCACTTCTGGTTAGACCCAAACTGCATTTCGTTGCCTTGTACCTGTACATGTGTAATGACAATAAAGTTGAATCTCATCTCATCTCATCTCATGTATAGCCAAGGAGGGCAAAGACATCAAGAGTTATTGATTGGGATGGATTGATTTTAGACTTAAACACTAAAAGCTTCATCAGTCAATTGCACCAAAAATATATTTCCAGTCCTATATTATTGCCGGTACAGTATTCATGTAGTCTCACATAGCCTACTTATCCAGGTCTGGCTGCACCTATTATCATTCTGCTACAGGGGACGATGGCCTTGCAAAGGGAACTTGATTAGATGGAACCGTTGCACGTGGTAAGGCAAACATGGTTTACCAACCATTCACTGAAAGATCCAAGCAGACTGCCCTTATTGCACAAACCAGATCACATGTAGGCGGCTAGCTCAAAGGTTGTTGGAGAATGCCAGGTGAAATACACAGCCAATGGCAGGCTTATACTCGATCTACAGGTGGTGAGTAAGACTAGCATTCATGTATAAAAGCATGAAGGTCAGGATGGAAAGGGCTGCCATTTTAGATCAATGGCACGTTTCATTATCATGTGTTGGGTTTTTCTTGGCTTTAATTTATCAGCGTATCAAAAGTCAGTGGAGTCAGTGAAAAAACATTTAATTTGTATGCATTAAACAGTGAACTGATTTTTTTTCTCTCGAACTCCAGCATGAACTCATCGTTTGATTTATTTGAGAGTGGAACAGGAGGCTAATGCATGGTTTCTCAAATTGAAGTTAGGACAGGAAGAGACTGAAGAGATTGATAAACCTACTAGCAGGCATGTAGCGGTGAAGGTTGAAGAACAGATACAGGTATGCAACAGGAAGTCTATCCAAACAGGAAAACCAATCCAGTGGTTCCAGCTCGTGAGCAGGTCAGGAACAAGTACCGGGGGGGAAAAATAAGAACAGATCACTAAAGGTTCCAGCTAGGGTTCAGTTTAAGGTGGCGGGAAAGCAATGACATGAGCAACATTGCAGATGCTGGTTAAATATCTGCAGGGCTGATGAGAAGGGAAGTGAGAACAGGTGAGCAGGTGGGTGGGTGTGGAAGCTCAGGTGACAAACTGGAGGGAAAGGGGTTATGGCAGGGCAGGTAGCAGTGGCTGGATGTGAAAGAGAGGTGACTAAGACGAGAGAAAAAGTCAGAGGGCATCTGGTGGACGGGAAGAGCCTGGCTACGGGTCCAAGGAAGAAGGAACTTGGAACCCCCCTCTCTCCCCTTTCATATCTTCAGCTGTCCTGTCAAAATGAAAGGCTGAAAATGGCCAAAAAATATCTTTAAAAAAAAAATAAGAAATTTACCTAAGACCACCATAGCATTACCATTCAATACTCAATTGTCTCAGGGAAATTGTCTCTACTTTTAAACTGCTTATTTTTATTATTATTATCAAGAAATGCGTCCATATCTCCTCCCTGGGGGCCAATCCCTAAAACGGGGAGATGTTAGGTGACAATGTAGGTTATTAGTCAACTACATTAGTGCACACTATAGTGCAGGGAAGTGGCGTAGACTTGAAAAAAGCAGAGCAGAGTAGAGTAGAGGCAGAGGATCTTTAAAGTTAAGTGTCAGAAAGTCAATCAAAGCGTAGCTGTGCTTGAATAATGCAATACTCCGATATCTGACGTCTGGCTGATGCCAATGTATCAGCATTACTATTACTGATAATGTTTTGTCAGCATGTGCATGGTTTATCAGAATCAGAATCAGAAATACTTTATTGATCCCCGAAGGGAAACTCTGTGT
>NC_045748.1:12533223-12562414 GCF_008692095.1 Etheostoma spectabile | reverse complement strand
CAATATTATAAATAGAGTAGAAATACAAGAAATAAAGAAATATAAGGAATTGGATACAGAAATAAAGAAATATAAGGAATTGGATTATAATACACAGTATGACTAACAAGAAATCAGAGACAAATGTATCGGGAAATCAAACAGCTAAATTGATATTGCTATGAAATCTGATTGTTAAAAGAGTGATTTGATAAGATTGGCGTTGCTGCTATCAGCGTTTCTGTGGCTATCAGGCAGGTATTTCATAGCCCAAAGGGCCCAGATAGTAAAGGTCAAATCACCTCTGCACTTTTTATTTATAACTAGCCTTTAAAACTAGCCTTTTGCCTGAGACTGCAATAATGCAGTCCAGCTCTTTGTGGGTTATTATATCTGGGCTGAACCAATTGCAAAACTATAACCAATAACTTGAGTAATTGCTAGTGCAAGACTAATCTAAATAGGATTTAAGTAGTTCTATACCTCGTCCACCTTCTGATGTGTTGATGTACACTGAAATTATTTTCCTAATTTCAACATTCCGAAAAATGTATGCCAGCTGGATTTTTTCTCATTTAGAAATGAAATTCCTTTCAAATATACCTTTTTTGTTGTTGTCACTTAACACGATTGATGGAGAAACACTGTTGAAAATTGGTTTATGTTACGGTCTGGGATCTGACAGCATGCATGGTGTGGAGTTTCCATGTGTACACACACACACACAACACAAACAACACACACACACACACACACACACACACCACACACACACACACACACACACACACACACAACACACACACACCTCTTAAGTGGCAAACACTCTGCAGGCCTGCCCAATTTTCAAGGCGATTTCCTAACTTGAGAAAGAGTGTGCTGTGAATAATTGCGGTGTTCTTCATGCTTGTGATAATAATGTTATTCTTAAGGGGTGAAAGTGGTACAAATAGTGGAAAAAACACTTAAGAAGAAAAAAAGAGACGTTCGGACATGTAAGAAACCACACATTTTAACTTACTGCCAAACTACTCATCTATTAGAGGGTTCCATTTACCTGACAATTAAAGCAATGTAGTGCTTGAGCAACACCCGTTCCTTTCTAACACACACAGGCCATGTGGTGATAACATAAAGTGAGCTGAGTAAAACGACCATATTGGATTTGTTTTGGTGTTTTAAAGACACATGTGAGCTTAACTTTACTTTACACAAAATGGTAATTTAAGTTGACACTGCAATAAGTAGTTGTCACACAGACCGACAGTGAAACGCTGTACGGAGCAACTGCTCCTGCTTAAATATATCACCACACACACACACACACACACACACACACACACACACACACACACAAAATTGAAATGATTCAACAATGTGTTCTCCTCTAGTATGAGCTGCATGTTAGCATGTGCAGCTAACTGACCCACTACCTGCAGTTATAACGCCAACATTGTGGTGTTTCCAAAGCCAAGGAGTGTATCATTAGCAGATATGTCCTGCTCTTTACTGATTTTGGGGAAGTTCATACCTAAGCAACCCCAACATGAGACTATTTGCCAAATTTATATTTCACCATCCTCAAATCTTTTCCTCTTGTAAAAGTAAAACAACAATAAAGCATAAACCTGTTTCTTGAAGATGAAGGATATGGAAATTGCGTTTTTCTAACAGACTTATATTGTTTCAAAGATATATCAATGTTCCATCAACTGATCAGTTTTCTGAGTGAAATTTGAGTGATCCCACTTAAGCGTCTCTACTCCAAGGTTTAGGACTCATACTGTCTAATCATTTCAACTATACTATCAAATCACATACTGTTCACATGCACTTTATCTATTACAGTATATTAGGATATTATTACAGTAGGTTAGTGAATTCTGGTTGTGTCTGTTTTCAGGAGAATGCAAAATTGGAAACATAAAATTGGGAAATCGTGTTTGTTTGTGTGAGTGGGCGGATGAGTGTACCTTTGTGTGAGACCGAGAGAGAGGAAGAAAGCATGTGTGTACGCTTTCAGTGTTTTGTCTGTGGTTTGAGTGCCTAGACTATTCTCTCATCCTGTGTGTGTGCGTGTGTGTTTGTGTGTGTTGTAATACCTCAGAGAGTGCTCCACTGACTGTCTGTGTATGAACTGAATAATGCATCAGGAGATTCCCTTCCTCTCTCTTATCTCATTTCATGTCCCCTTCCCTCATCTTTACCTCAAATCCCCCAATCATTCACTTGTTTTTCTAATATTAACCTAGTTACATGACCTTTGTTCTGTGTCTCATCCACCGCCATCAATCTACATCATCCCCCTCTGCTCTTCTCCCCTCCCTCTATCACTCAGCCCCTCCCAAGCCTACTCATGCGTAAGGTAGTGGGGTAAAAAATGCTATGCTCTCAGTGCAGCCTCTGCACGCAATAGTGCAGGGATTGTGTGAGAAGGCCGGCAGACATGATGCATCCCCGCACGGCTGTGGCATGAAGCCACGGAAGAGAGGATTGGTGCAGAGGGGAGGGGTGTAAAAATCCCCACTGTCCCTGTTAGCCACAACAAGGGGTCTCAGCTCGGCCGAAACCATGGCAACGTTTCACACTGATCAGGGATTTTTTTCACTGCCATCGTCAGGGTCAATCAGGCAGGTCAAGGTGGAATGGCTGCCACTCACGCAATGCCACTCTTAAAGGTGTGGGAGGAGGGGGAAGGAAAGCCGAGTGACAGAACGCACCACGAAAAGCAAACAAAGCTGAGCGACTTTCCTAATGAAATCTGTAGCACAGAAATCCCTAGGTAATTTTTTTTTAAACACGTTGATTTAAAGTGGTGATTACAGCCGAGGCTGAGGAAGGAGGCGTGGGTTCAAATCACATCCATCACTCATTCTCTTTTGATTTTCAGGCCTCAGTTCTCATAGGCCGGCCAGCCGGCTTCCCACCTTTCCCCTCGGGTCCCCCCGTGGCCGCGCTCTCTACACACCTCTGCTGATGCTGGTCCCATTTCAGGGGCAGGTCATAATGAAGCCCTTGCCCTCTGATGTATGTTCCTCCAGGGCAGCGGACCGTGTGGGCCAGGCCGCTGAGGAAGCGAAGGCCTCTCCATTACAGACAGGTTAACGTCTTGTGTCAAGCTTTGGCCGCCATGGCTGCAGTTGTGATAACAACGTAATGACTTTCTACCTCTGATTACCAAAGAGTCAGAAACAAGCAGGATCAAAGAAAATAAAACAGAGTAGCACCTTCGGCTAGAATAATAAATCCCCTCTGAAGTGGTGCATGCTGGGAGGATTACTCATATTTTTTCATCTAATTAGGACAATACATCATTTACATTTCACGGGATGGAATGGAGCCAAAGAAAATGAATCAAATACATGAAATAAACAGAGTATGTTCAATTATTTTAACAAAAACATGACAATTTTTCCGTTAATGGATGTAATTGTAGTTGTGGCTTACAGCTTGAGTATTATTAGACAGGAAATCAATCAGGATATATTGCAGTTTGGTCTTTAAATAGACAACTGAATAGGGAGTGTGTGTCATTCTGTTTGAACATAGGGTTCTAGATTTGAGTGTGTCGTGTGTGCGTGTGCGTGTGCGTGTGTGTGTGTGTGCGTGTGTGTCTCTGAGGGTGCAGGTGTCTGTGTGTGTGGTCTTATAGCGGAGGTGCTGGCGGCATGGGGGATGCTTTGAGTGAGGCGGCCTCTTGGAGAACCATCACTCGCAGGGTTAATATCTGTTTCCCATCTTATCCAAGGGCCTCTTAAGGAACTGCGGGTTTCCCCCATTTTTCAAAAAGGGGGGAAAAAAAGGAAAAGAAAGCCCACTCTTATGAAATTAGAAGTACTTGAAAAGATCTAATGTGGTCTTAATTGTCTCGCTGCATTTTGACAATGGTTGTGCAGGGAAGCCATGGGGTTGTAGAGGGGGTTTCTCAAGTATGTTTCAAATTACAATAGGGAGTTCTACAGAAAATGGGCACGGCTGCGTTGTGTGGCTTTGTTGTCGTGAACAGGATAAAGAGGTGCAAGGCTGGAGTGAGGCACTTTTTTTTTCAGAAAAGAAATGCCTTGAATGACAAGCTTGAACCTGGAGTTGAATCCGGGGCTGATCACACAGTGTCACTCTGTAAGTGTGGTGAGTGAATGAATATTTTCCTGCTGCACAGGCTGAAAACATCTGAGGTTGTCTGCACAAGAAAATCAAACACTTTTTTTTTTCAAAAAGGCCTAAAATGACGTACTTACTACCGAGAGAGTGACAGAATATAAATATCTCGGCATCTGGACTGACAATTGTGTGCCGACTCAAGCTAAAAGTTGGCTTTTTTTTACAGAAATAAAAAACACATTTCCCTTGTTTTGTAGGAAAGATGTTGTTGGGGCAGTCCTGGACCATAGTGATGTGATTTATAGACACGCATCCTCTTCAACTCTAAAATCTCTAGACTCAGTCTATCACCCGGCCTTGAGACTTATACCCGGTATGTGGCTGTCCATAGCACACATTATTGTATTGAACGTGACAGGGTTGGATCGTCTTCTCTCCAAGGAAGACGTGCTTTTTAAAAACGATTTTTTGAGCACTTTTTTTTTTAAAGAAATAAACAGTGACAAACAATTACCAACAATACACTGAGACGAGAACATGTATCAGGGCCAACAAAAAATATATACTGTATATAGTAAAATTTTTACAAATACAAATAATTAAACAGAGCAAAGACGGTAGGGAGGGAGAAAAAACAACACACGCAGAAACAGACACACACACACAGATGGGCACAAGACAAGGGACCGAACACCTGTGCAAGTTAGAGGTCTGCGCTGTAGCCTTGTATCTTTTTATCTATAATGCCCTTCTTAGTAAACTGCCATCTGACTTTGCCAAACTACTTTGTCACTCAGGGGGACATTGTCAAACTCACTGAGCTGACAGGCTTTTTCTTCACGTTCCACAATCTCAGTCTGAACTTGGAAAAACTGCTTTTAGTTTTAGGATGTCTGACTTGTTGAACAAAATATAACACTTTCTTAAAATCCAAATTCCTTTTGGTCATTTTAGAAATCTGATTCTGTCCCTTCAGACTTTTACTTTTACAAAATTGCTTTACATTGTAATTATTTATTGCATCCTGGTTTTCCTGATCTGTTTGTCAAATTGTTTTTCCATTTTGGAAAGCTTTGGTGTCCTTCTATGTTCTTGTGATGGTGTTGCGTCCTTTTCTGTGATTTCTTCTTCTTCTGTCTTTGTAACTCGATGCCATGTCGTAAATGAGTATAAGTAAAAGGTTGAATAATGACATACAGTATGTTACAAAATGTCATGGGTCAAAATGGATAGGTCAAAAAAAATGTGTGACTTCGACATAAGATGGCATGGTTTTTGTCTAACAGTCAACACTGGTTTCTTTAACCATGACCATGATCTTTCCCTAACCTAAACCAAGTGGTTAAACCATGCCAATTTAAATATCTAACTATGGGCTTGAGTTGGCACAAAAACATGTATCAATCGGATCCACTTGAGCCTGTATGTGGGATCTAAGGTGTTTGTGGTTTTTGACTTGAACCATACATCCTACAGTTTCCTAATTCCCAATTATTTTGGCAAGTGGCACCTTAAAAGAACCCTACGTCCATTTGGTTGTGACCCTGGGTCACACGTTGCATTGTGTACATCACCTGTGAGCAGCTCTACAAGAAAGAGTGATTCTCCCTTCTTAGACTGTTGAATTTGTAGAAATCTTAGTGTCTTATAAAGGTAATCACATCCAAAGGTGAAGATATTGAGGAACAAATTAAAAAGAGACAGTGACTAGAAAGACAATAGTCTGATAAAATAAATAATTTAGAAGAAATTGTGTTTTTTGTTCTTCCTTACCTTGTCCTAAATCCTCACAACCCCTCCTGTGACTCATTAGGTCTTCTATCTTGCTGGGGGCCATTACCCCACCTGACAACATTTTGTCTTTCAAAACAGGTAGCAGGGCGTTATTGGAGAATTCTAGGTAACTATGATGTCGCATATCTGTGTCAAACACGTTCGTTTGCCTAACATTAAGCACAAACAAAAATGTAAAAATCTAAATTGTTTCACGACTGGTAATTACTAGGAAAAAAGAATAAACTCTTCTTTCCGCATTGTGCAGATGTTGATCTCCTGCACCTCAAAACACCAACAAGTGATTTTTCTCTATAGGCGAGCTTGTGGAACCCACAGAAACCAAAACCGACCCGACCCCTGTTCGACAGCGTATGGCCACCCCTGTTGCCAGATTTCTCCTTTGCCAGCTGCTGTAGCCTAATTAGCCATTTCAAGAATCCCCACGCCAGAGGAGATGTGTTTTCCATGTACGTGAAGTCGTTCACTCCAACATGTTTCCCACCCTCCACGACTACAAATCTGCATATGGCGCACATCTGGGTCTTCATTCATGAACATTCTGGGTTCCGAGGCGGTTATCTGATGAGAGGAATGTGCAAGGCAATCTGGCAGGCCTTTTTGCTTACTGTGTGACCAACTGGATGTTGACAGAGAGACCGTTGGACAAACAAATGTGTCTCAGAGCCCACAGGGTTCAAACAGGTGGGTATACAGTACACAAGTGCTTTCCTGTTTGACCGTGAAAGGTGACTCGATTGCATCTTCTTGCACGAGCTGAAACGATGAGAACAGCTCGATTGTTTTAAAAAAAAGTCAAAGAACTGCCTTTGGTTAACAAGGGATTTACAGCTCACAAAAATGAAAAGACAGATGCGCGCGCACGCCCGCCCACACACACACACACACACACACACACAAACAAAATCATCTCTAATTGGATTAAGGCAGCTCTTTAGGCTGATTCACTGACCATGGAGGCCTTGTCCTCTGATAAGTAGGGATCTAACCAGCGCTGGTTGTCTGTGTACTGACCTCCACAGTCGCTGAGTGTCCACTGACACCTGACACAGCCAGCTTATTCTCCTCACTGGAGCCTAATGTCTGCTGATGGCGGAGACCACCATTCCCTCTTTAGTTTGGGTGCAGTGGGCCGCGTACACATAGGCCAAGCAAGTCTGTCACCCTCCATCCACCCATCTCTCATTAGGACGAGACAACCTGTGACCGTGCAAATGACTCCTGCTGTATTCTATGCGGGTGGTGACTCAGGGGTTTCCCACTCACTGTGTCTCCCTGGATGATAGATAATAATTAGGCCCATGGCTGTGCTAAAATACCCTCAGAGTCTGGTTCGGGTTGGATTTATACAAGCATATAACATTATGTGGCTTTGAGAACAATTTAGAAAAATTATACCCCACTGTTAGTGGTCTTAAGTTGTGGTTTTCCCCATTACGTAGAGCATGTGCCCAGCAAGAGCATGTAGCAGCATAAAACCTGCATGATATTAATAGTATGCACGGCAGCAAATTTGGCAGGGAGGTGGTTAACTCAGAGACCCCCCCAATAGCGCTGCAGTTTCCTCATGCTTTACACAATATACACTCCAAAGCTTATATCTGAATTAGCATTAGTTGACTGATGAGATGCCAAACCTCTCTTTATTTCACACACACACACACACACACACACACACACACACACACACACACACACACACACACACACACACACACACACACACACACACACACACACACACACACACACACACACACACACACACACACACACACACACACGAGCAAATAGCACTGATTTTGGAATTGCTTTTAGATGTATATTTTATGAGGCTTAATTGTTTAATGTCATGACTAGAAATACGAAAACAAATAGGAAATGAATGTTGCGGAGTACAAAGTTAACCAGCAGTAATGTTTGTCAGCTGCCTGGTGTTTACCTCATGAGTTGGTTCAAATAAAAAGTCATCATACGTACTCAAGTGCAACAAGTTGATTGTATAGAACGCAATGAAAAGAAATCAATTGCAGCTTCGCAGAAGTGTATTGAAGTACAGCGTGCCACATTCAAAGCCAAGAAGAGGACATTGTCAGCTAGATCAGTGGAAACAAACAGCAAATGAATCAAAACTTCACAGAGTGGATGCTCGAGCCTAGACAGGCCAATGTCAAATGTATAGAGTATTTTGTTGTTAGAAAAAGATATTAATCATTTTTACCCTCTTACTCACACATAGTTCATCAACTAAATGTTAAATGTGATCAATCTCTTGTTCTTTTGCAAATCAATGCTCATCCGACAGTCCCATCCAATTATGGTTAGAAAAAAGTGGGGGATGATGCTCATTACGATGGGTGGAAAAGCTATCTCCATTCCTTTCCTTCACTTTTTGACAGATTCTACAATTTATAATGTGATCCGAAGATTGGTGCGTGTTAAATACCAAGCATAGCCTACACTCTCATTCGACTTAGCTGGTGGTCCGTCTGAATTATGGTTTAGGAAACGTTTTGTGCATGTGTGTGTTTTTAACTTTTAAAAAGGACAAAAAAGAGCCACTTTCGACAAAGCTATCCTTAAAGCATCCATTATGTCTTGCCTCGTGTGCTGTCTATGAACACCACATGTTGCTGGTCAATGGCAAGAAAATTACGACTTTCTAAATCATTTGTGGCAGGTTTACAGTACACTTCCCTCGCTGCGTGTCTGTCCTGCTCTCTCTGTGTCTGTTCTTGCAAAAACACACACATAAACACACATATAAAACCACTCATACATATGCAGTGGCCAATATGAGACACCATTATTCAAGTATCCAAGGAGATAAAGTGACTGTAGACAGCGGGGGGGGATAACAATGTTGTCTATTTTCTGTGTGATGGGAATCATGAAAGTGATCACAGGCACGCACACACAACTTCAGCTGTCCTTACGTAATATATAAAGCTGACATCTGTCAACATTGAAATGAACAGCATATTTCTATCACTATTGTGCTCTATGATTGTTTTCACACTGCATTACAATACTCAAAGTACTATCAAGACTGAAAAACTAAAAAATGACAGAAAGTAAGAAATACTCTGAGGCTTTAGATAAAGGATTTTTTTATATACACAGTAATATTTCTTATGGTCAACAACATGAAAAACCAACAAGAATTGTATGAGTAGCCAAAGTCTGATATTCCTTTGTCATGAGCTCCATTGTTATTCAAATACACTCTCAAAAACACACCAAGGCGCCAAACAGTCACTTCATTCATTATGATGAAATATGGGCATTGTAGCTTATTTTGAGTCAATCCCACATTCATGGTCCTGCTGCTGCAAAAACTTACTAAAGCGCACCAAATTGTAGGAATAGTGGCTAAAAATTGTCCACAAAAGTACACTTACTCATGTTTGAGTAATGTTAAAAAAAAATAAAAATACAGTGCCCAGTTTTAGAAACCTCTTACAAAAATGATGGTATATCTGACCTATTTTTAAAGGGCTTGGGGATGAGTGACACAGACAGGGTAGGGAAGTCAGAAAGCACTGAAAGATGAACCATCGCCTTGTAGGTTTCAGTCTTTTAATGGGATATGTTGACAATAAGAAAAATGTCAACTTCCATCCTTATCTATTAAGTAAGTATGAATACAACAATATTTAAATCCGCAAATGGAAGAAAAATTACTGGATTCAAATTTGCACTTGAACCCGCAACAACACATTATTAAACACAATGTGAACTCAAAATCATTAATTTAAAAAGTTGAAATGGTGAACTTGTAAACAAATAGTTTCATCTTTTACACATCCACAGACAAACAGCAACGTCCTTTTTAGCTCTGTTTTGTTCTCCACCAACTCCTAAGGGGAATATGTGGCTCTTTAGCCGCTAAATGGGGCGGCTGTGGCTCAGTGGTAGAGCGGTTGCCTGCCAATCGGAAGGTTGGCGGTTTGATCCCCGCCCCTGCAGTCATTGTCGAAGTGTCCTTGGGCAAGACACTGAACCTGAGTTGCCCCGGTGCTGGCATGGAGTGTGAATGTGTGTGAGTGTTTATCTGATGAGCAGGTGGCACCTTGTACGGCAGCCCCGGCCACAGTGTATGAATGTGTGTGAAGGAGTGTTTTCCTGTTAGAGTAAACGCTTTGAGCAGTTGTTAAGACTGGAAAAGCACTATATAAATACAGGACATTTACATTTACATAAATGCTCCTCTATGTTCACCAGCTAATCACTAAGAGTGTTTGCTGAGAAGGCACCAACCAAAACAATGACCAGATTATATTAGAATGAAGTGATGTCTTGCTTTTTACACATTTTTCCATTTGAGTTGCTTTCTGTTCAAACTAAGGAAATGTACACACCAATGTGCATTACACTGCCCTATCAATGGGGATCTGCCTAAAGACACACTCAGTCAAGACACTTCAATCAGTCTTAACCCACATGTTTTCCTATACCAGTGTTTTTTTTAACGATCCAAAATAACATTATTGATTCCACACAATGCTCTTTGGCAAGTACAAATCTTTACTTTCCTTGATTTTGGGGCGTCTTGTTCAATTTTATAGCATTTGACAAAAAAATTGAAGTGGTTTTGAAATAGTTTTGAGTAAAAGTTGATATATTCCAGTCTGTGATTATCCATCAACATACATTCCTTTAATTTTAGTCTAAATAATTCCTAATTTCTGCTTTATAACTCAAACATTAGGTATAGTTTCCCATAAATGAGGTTTATTGACCATAAATTCAAAAAATTACTGTAAAACTGAAGTCTATAAGTTAGTGTTACTTAGTTAAGCGTCAAAAGTGTTGAAAAAAGGGACAAATTTAAGAAAAAAGTTTAAAACATTGATGACAAAGCGTCAACAAAAGTGTTGATGTTTTGGACGGGAAGACAACACAAGGGTTAAGTATATTGAGCAGAGTTATAGTTGCAGCCTCCATAATTCTTCCAGCTAAGAGCTTTAGCTGGCTTCACTGTTCTTTCCAGAAAAAAAAAGTCTTTCTTCCCTACAGAATAAGTCAAATTTTTTGTTATCCATGTGACCTCAAAAATGTGAGCCAGCCCTGCTCATTAAAGAAAAGAAAAAAAGTTCAGTAAAAACTGACAATTGTTTAGTACATTTTCCATCTAAAAATGTTTTGAATCAATCATATCAAGCACAACATGTACTAAAGAATCTGTTGGATTCAGATTCAGGTTGAAAGAGTCTAAGTCCGCCGCTACCACAGCCCAACATGGGACTTAAAACTCTGTGGCCATGTGTTGAAACACTCCCATCATTTGAATCTTTGTCTGTCGCCAATCATATTTGACTCGGTTTGTGTTTCTGCCTGGTGCCGTGCAACGACCCACTCACTGTAGACAAGTCACTTATGATGTAAGAAAAAACAACCTCAGAGCATGCAGGGCCTGAGGTCACAGAAACAAATGCTGTCTAAAATCCCACGCTTATCTAATGCACTGTAAGTTTACAAACTGAACTTGAAAGGGTAAGTTACCCTCGAACAACTGCTGCAGTGCCTCATTATTAATTATGGAAATGGTTGTTTTATTTGATTTTGGCAGATAATATACCGTATTATTTGCTAGAATTCTGCTTAAATTATAACATATGCAAGAAAGTCAAATTCAAATTTAGGGTCATTTATTTGTTGATATTTCATTTAATATGTATTTATTGAACAGCAATGGGTAGCAGAAACTGAAGACTTTACCTGAATGAATTGCATGTTTTAGTCCACATGGCGGTGACAAGCTGTAAACAACACCGATGGGAACAGTACAGTAAGAAGGAACCAAAACAGTAAAGTTACGTGCCCTAAAACCAATGAGAGTAAAGACACCAAAAAACTGTGTAAAGTTGAGGGTCCTGCAGTTGAGGGAGGGTTTTCTGTGGGTTCCTCGCTCCTAGCAACCCATTTCACATTACAGATAGTCAACCATTGAAATATGTGATTATTGATAATAGCAACTTCAAGTTTCCACTGGTCCTTGGGCACGCATTGACACATATCTTAGTCACTGATGGATTACTCATAATTTGTTAAAAGTGTTGCGGCTATTCCACACACAGCAGAGTGAAGTAGCCTAAATAAAGTTTATGCATGATGCTTTATTGTGACAGTATGCAGGCAATTCAACTGGTGTTTCCCTTCCTGATCATACACATACAGTACAGTAGTCCCACCACACACGCCTTTCTCAGTGGCACTTAGCAATAACCATGAGGAAACCCGCAGTTACTAGCTCTCAGCTGAAGTGCACAAGATTTGACAGAAAGACAACTCTACATCATCCTGCACCACTGAAAGATAGTATTCCCTAGCACTGGGGTCTTCAGCGTTTTTTTTAAACCAAGCCCCTATTTGCTGAAAGAGAGACGAAGCAGGGACCCCCTACTACACATATTAAATAGAATATAATATATAAAAGTTGCATAATAAACCGGGCCTACAAAAATGTGTAGGACGGCCTAAAGCCTTTATACATTCACTTTTTGCCCATAATACTAAGCTTTTAAAATAGCCTAATAATTGTTGGCATGATTTTATAATCAAGTTTTAACGTTAAACATACATGTGGCACAGTGAGTCGTTAGGATTAATTGTATCTATGGATTGTCTTAGTGACCACCTTACCAACAAGCAGTGTGGATTATATTCGTTAATATGTTTGATTCAAGTTAAGACTTTTAAATTTAGGGGGAAACATTTTTTGTGTTGTTGATTCCTGCCCCTGCAGAATCTAATTAACAAATTATTCTAATACACAGTTTGACATCACTGTAATCATTTTCCTTGAGCCCAGAAACCAGGCACTAGGGTTGTTTCTGAGAAAAGATAAACATCCAAGACTTTTCTTATGAAATATTGACAATTTAGTAACAATATGTCATACTATGATAACAAATTGATCAGATTATGAAACAAATACTAAGTACTGTTCATTTTATGATAGTTATGGATGGAGACAAAATGTGCTCATACCAGGAACAATTCATATTTCCACTGCACATGAACTGGAAAATAAAACGAAATGAAAGAGACAATGTATCCCAGCTGAGTAATGTAAGTGGCAGATGAATTGAAAACAATATCCCATGTACCAGGCTTGCCAAATTCAGTTACGGATTTCAGCTTTAACCTATTGAAACCCTGAAGCTGTTTTGAAGGGAGTGAGCAGGAAAGCAAACAGTATTAATCCTCAAAAAGTTCAAAATATCTTCCTGTCATAACAAAGGATCGAGCCCTTGTTCTGCGTAAAGTCTGCAAAATAATATTAAGTGCAGATGTGAAGGAAGATGGAGGCATAAACACTGGGCCCTGTCTTTTCTAAATGTTTAAAAATGAGCCCTGATGCAGAAGGGCTGTGGGTATTTGCCCAGCTGTTGGATAAATAAGCAGAAAGAATTCAAAGGCTGGATAACCTCCGCCAATGCCCATCAAACCAAACAGATGAGAGAACGCAGTAATCGGCTCCATTCTCAAATGGGACAACACTGACTCCAATTAGCCCTCAGTCCCAGATCCACAGGGGGAGGTGAAAACGAAAGGCTTGCTTTTTACTGAATGCATTCAAAAGATAAGCAACAGAATAAACCTGAGTCTCCTTTAGGTGGATGTTTTGTTAAAAGTACTAACATTCCTAGCCTTTTTTGGGTCTTGCGGGAACCTCATAAAGCTTAACTGCACTATCTTGCCGTGTAATGCGAGGCTTTCTAACTCTCCATGCAATTAGATCAGTTAATCAAAGTGGATCAGCTGTTTTCTTTTCAAACACTGATGTCACATCCATCCAATTCAGCTTGCTGCACCATGGAGCACAGCGACAGCACACACTCTCCTCGGCTGGCTCTTGGTTAGCAGATGTGCAGAAATAATTGGCAGCAGGCTCCCTCTGGAAACATATAGGACATCTTTCAAGAGATTCGAGAATTGTTTTCACTACTGTTGAGCTCACTGGCGCTCGTTCTGCGCTAGATTGGAGGGGACGGAGTGCACAGAGCGGTAATTAAAGCGAGGTGGAAGAAGTGAGCTGACATTCATCAGGGCCAAGGAGTGGAGGGGGGGCTGTTGCTGAGCTCTGTGCCAAACCAATGCTCTAATTCTTAGTCTCTAGTTATTTTCTGGGCCTTTCCTCCCTCTGAAGTTTATTTTGTCATGGTACAGACAATTTTTTTTTGCCCAATCTCATACTTCCACATTTAATCCACACTATTGACTGTACAAATACAATTTTCAAAGTTATTATGTAATTAAATGTATGTTTTTGCTGCTGGAAACTTCAAAAGGTCCAGCTGTTTCTGAAGACATTGCTTACCGCTGATGTAATAATTTCCCTGTGATATTTAAAATAAACACATTAGGCCGTAAAGAATTCTAAACTTGTCTCGGACTATCATGCCTGGCCTTTTGATTGGCATGAGGTGTGGAATGCCACTTTTCAGTGGAAACCAATGGTTGCCTTTAACAGCCTGCGTTTCCAAGCTCCCATGCAGTGTAAATTATAGGATAATAGGGTGCAGGCGATTGCAGACTCTGTTTATTCAATCCATTTCTTCACACAAGTTCCCATTGCTTTTTTCCCCCTTTTTCTCTGCCGTGTGTTTGGTGGTCCTCTGATCCTGCTGACCCTCGCCATGTGTTTTCACTTTCGGCTCTGATCTCAGCTCTGCAACCAGCGGGGAACCAAATACAAATTGAACAGTAACCATTCACAGGCCACTCTTTTTTCATACACCGTTAAACCTGCTTTGTCTTCCCCAGGAGGAGATCAGGGGAAAGATGTCCCCGGTTTTGTCACGGGCCTCGAGTCTTTTCCCCTTGCAGCCAGGTTTTGTTGTAGACCAACAACAATGCGGTTTACTACACTTCGTAGCACATTTGACATCTTTTAAAATCACATTATTCCCCTAAAAGAATCAAAAGGCCACAAAACACAAGCTGAAAGTCTTGAAATGTGCTTTGGGTTTTTTCAAAGCAATAAGAATGATGAGCCAAGGCCCAGAGAAAACACTACACAGAGGAACAAATCACCAGTGTTTGGGTGGTGTGCTTTTTATTATTTCAGTTAAGGTGAAGTTTTCATTAGTCCCATAAGCCCCCCCTTTGAAAAGAGAGCCCTTTTTCTGTGAAACTCGCTGGACAGCAGCCGCTCGCAAGTGGCAGGGTATGTTTGTTCAGCTTTTATTGGGAGATGTGGTTTGAAGAAGTTAAAAAGAACCCTTTTGTTGTTCTTGGGGTTCATATTTTCTCTGGAGTTGCTCCACGCGCACTGTTTGTTCCCCTGACTGAAAATGAAAAAGGGTAAAACCTGAATGTAATAACGCACTTAAAGTGAAGGCAAACTCTCAGGAGACTCCACGGATAATCTCTCAAATAAGACATAAATCAAGCAGGGTGAAAACGATGAGCTACAGGTTCTCATTGAAGGTGATTGCCAGAACTGGTGTTTAGACAGTTTAACTTCACGCCTGGCTAAGACTTAGCGAATAATTTAGTGAACAACCATAATATAAGCCCAGGCTTATGCCAAAGCCATGGTGTTTGATCAAATGCGGTACTGATAACATCTACGGGCTATTGCTCCATCGTGGACATACTCATATACTGCAACCAAGTGCACTAAACATCCCTACATATGGGTTTGTGATGGGAATTTCAATCATCTTTTCTTCACCAGGATTCTCCCTCAGAGCCTCTTTATTAGAGTAAAAACACATTCATCACCTGTTTCACATTAAAGTTTCACGCATGCGGCCCCAGCCCCTTGTATCTTGTAAACTCTGCTTCGTTTACTTAGCCTGGATTTCATTGTGGCCATTTTGCACGGTTTACCTTTGTTTAGTTTATTAACCCAGGGGGTTACTTAACCTAAACATCGGAGCCGAGTGCTTCGGCTTTGGGTTTCAACATTTTGAACAAAAGGCTTTTTTTTTTTATAAACACGGTTGAAAGTGACAGCGGGCGGGGATGATGGGGTTTATGATCCACACTGACAAATGGTTATAGCAGGAAAGTGATTAGCAGATTACTTTAAGGTTCTTGAAATGGTGCTTTAATGTTAAAATCAAGCGGCATCAGTACGAGCAACTTTGAGATTAGAGGTTTCAGATGTAAAGCACAGAACCGGTTGGATTTGACCTTTAATGTCAAATGTCTTGGAACAAATTTGACTAAAAAAAAAAAAATACAAAAACCTAAAACTAATTAAAACCCAATTGTCTCCTTTAACTTGGGTCATTAATCCTTGTCTCAGGACTGTCAAAACTAAAATAATATCTCCCATCCCAGGCTGCATCAGTTTCAACAGCACGTCTGAAACTCCCAGAGGACGTTTCTTAAACAAATAAAGACTCAGAACAGCATTACAGCGAAGGAAAGCCCCCCCCCCCAAAAAAACTGTGCAAGCACCGAAAGTCGGGTGAGACTATCCTCATTTGCTAAACCAGAAATATCCCCAGTTTAAGGACCAGCTCCGCGGCTGATGGCTGGCGCTCGGTTCCCATGCTCCAGCATTGTGTCTCTTCCAGCTGCAGCCAGGCAAAATGGGGGAGGCACACTCATGGGTGGTCCGCCCCACATGGTCCCACACTGTGCGGTTTGCGCCCTACATCTGATAGCAGTGGCTCTCAGCTGGGGTGCGCACAGCTCACATTCTCCGTGTGCCATTTTACTGCAACGATCTCGAGCTCCAGGAGGAGGCTGGAACTGTTTACCGCGCAATATCTTCATCAGAGCGGCACACTGCACAGCTGGCCTCCCATACACCAACACTAAGCTTTCTTCACCAAAAGGATGTTGTACAATTCTTCTGAGTTTGTGAAGGACTTCTTTTTACCATTATTTAGATAGATAATGGTTCTTAGTGATTATCTTTTTATCCACTTGGCCTGCATGCTGCCTATCAAATTATACTTTTAGTAATCAACACTTTTATCTACTTTTATCATGCTCAGTTAAGTGAGCATTAACTACTTGTGCTGCACCATAACCATTAGTCTGTGCACATTTGGCTTAAAGAGACTCTCACACGCCCTTGCTATGGGGGTAAAATCGATCATTTCTCAGCCAGAAGGTTTTGCAATGTTCACACGCCACACAGTTAAGTTAGTAAGTGAGGGGGCTGTTAGATCATTTATGTTGAAGTGGATTTATCCTCAAGCCCACAAATACCACATTTTATTGACTTTCATATGCTGGCAATCTGATCTGAAGTACAGGAGCACAATTAGCTTCATAATAACATTTTATGGAAATAATCGATATGGAGCAGAGCAGATGGTTGGGGCTTGGAGTGTGGTCCTCTGCGCCCTTCAGACAGACTATGGTTCTCAACAAAGTTCTCATGAGAGGAGAAGCCAACACGTTGCAATCATCTAACCAAACCACACACATGTGAAGATTGATGCCACAAATTTGCTGTCATAGAAATTGTTGCTTAAAGCCTAACTCTCGCCAAAATGCAACATGGGTCTTTTTGTGAATGTACCCAAGTCAAACTTTTGTTTAAAAGCATAATTAGGATGGAAGCGCCAGTTTTAAGATTCACCGTATTCTTGTTTTCGGTCAAATGGCCTTTGAATGGAAGTGCTAGCGACACTACTGTGATAGCTATTTTTGAAGCACTAAGAAGGCTCGACACAACATGAAACTTTGCTCGCCAGGGACTCTACACAGGAACTCCAGCGTTGAGACAATTGTGTACACAGAGTTTACTGAAAAGAAAGGTTTTACCAACTCACTGTAGTTGTTGGTTTTTCCGGTCGCCGTCTATCTAGCAAACAGTCGAGGGAGGAGAGTGAAGATGGGAAGCGCCTAAAGCTTAGTTCCATAAAAAATGTAAAATAATTTGTTTTTTGTAGTTAAAAAAGGAGCCTCATATAAGAATGACATTTCCTCCTATGGAGTGGGTTCATTCGCATCCGGAGATCGACACTTTTTTACCAGCAAAGCTGGCTGCGAGCGGAAACAACAGCAGCTAAGTGAGTTTTTCAAAATCTTTAGTCAACTGTATACACAAACAATGTTCTCAGTGCTCGAGTTCATGTGTAGAGTCCCAGGTGATACTTGGAGCAAAGTTTCATGTTGTGTCGAGCCTTCTTAGAGTTTTAAAAATAGTGATTTTGATGTGATCATAGTAGTGGCCCTAGTACTCCCATTCAAAAGACCATGACCGGAAACAAGAATACAGTCAATCTTAAAAGTGGTGCTTCCAATACGAAAGTTTGACTTTGGTACATTCACAAAAAGCATTGGCGAGAGTTACGCTTTAACATGGCAGTGAGTGTAGGTGACATGTCTTCAGCAGGCAATATGACATATTGCCTGACTAAAACTCTGGGTTGTTGCAGTAGGACCCATTTCATCAATTGAGTTCTGGTAAAACATGGATGACCTGAGTTGTATACATTTTAACAACGCTTTAATGTTCAGTTTGGATGCAATGATGCTTTGTAAAATGTCAGTGCCGAGTTTATATAGGCCACAATCACGTTCAACTTTTGACATTGATATTTCAAAGTGTTTCCAAATGTATGTTGAGTGTTATTTACCAAGTCTAAATATGTTATTGATGAATGTGTTGTTTAGTGGGTTAAATTCTGGTCAGCTAAGATCAAAGTAGGTGCCTAAAAGCTCAGACTGATATTCTCTCATGGGAGAATATGATCTATAGCTATGCTGAAGGGGCTGTAAAGCAAAACAATTGAGAAAATCCAGATGCAACTGTGATTTGGCTAAAGTGTTTTCCCGTTGAGAGAGAGAGTGTGTGTGTGTGAAGCGGATGGGTGATCAGAAGACTCAAACAAGATTTTGTTTTTAATCTTTTTACCAAAGTTGGTAACTGTTTAGATGAGAATAAACCATGTAGTTCAATAAGGTCTGCAACATAAGGATGCAATTGTTTCATGTAAAAAAAAAACAATAAAAAATCCACACATACATGTGGTGAATAAAATGATAGAACAATATGTATAGTACAGTCTGAAAGAAATAAAGGGATTTTATTAACGGTTATCATGTTTGTAAACCCATTCCTAGTTCTCCTACAGCTTCATCTTTAGTGTGACTCTGAACCCATCACTTCAAAGAAAACCATAAATTAAAAAAAAAGGTATACGTTGAAAGTAATTCTTAAATGATTCAATAATAAACCAACAGCGAACGAAGGCCACACACTTGCTGACAGCCTAAGAAACTGTGAAAGACGAAATGTTGGCATTTTTAGGGGCGGATTTCCTACAATATTGCTAGGATTAAATTTCACTGCCTCCACCTCAACTCACCACCGGTAGTGCAATACAATAAAACACAAACTCCTGGACTGATTGTCATAGTAACATTTGTAAAATGTTGGTTCAAAAACGGCCCCTTTGAGCTTTTTACAAAATAAATAACATTATCCATTTAATCCACACTCATATTTCTTTAATTTATATTTCTACTCTGATATTTATATACTTCTTGCAACTGTAACACAGAATTTACCTTTGAGGATCAATAAAAATTTTCTGATTCGGATTCTTATTAAACTGGACGTCATATTCTGAAAGCACAATGAGACACTGACGTTTTGGTTGACAATGTGTTAAAACTTAAGACTGCATCTTCTACACCTGATAATGATCAGCATTCTTTCCAACAATTGCTCTTCAGCATTTGGGAATATAACTCATTTCCTTGTGCAGTCTGGACACCATGAGATCTCTGAAGAGTATCAGTTTCCTTTGTATTTTTTCATGTCTTATCATAATTGAACTCTCAGCAGTGATTTCTACGACAGACTAAAAAGGTGAACCGTAAGATGTTGCAGCTTTTGAAGGGAAAGTGGCAACTAGCTTCTCTTTCATCCTGGAAGTTTCCTGCACTTATCACTTAAATCTGTCTTTAATTCACTGCCAAAGGCACACAAGATCTTCACATGTGGGTTCAGTGGGTGTGTGACACGATCAGAGTCTATCACAGTGTTAAGTTCACCTTGTGAACCCTTGATTTTCCAGTTAAATTTCCCTTGTTTCTTTAAATTGTGAAAAAAGGACTCTGTATAGCAACATCACACGTGCAGCATATTCTATCATGCTATTCCCAAACTCTGTGACCAAGGCCTGAGGACAGTTTCAGACATTTTACCCATGCAATATAATAAGGGATTGGGTTTCCAAATTAGGAACAATATTAATATACTGATAAACGCAACCACTAATACTTCTAAAAACAGGGAATGGAAACAATTCCCTATTGTTGAAAGTAAGATTGTGTAAATCAAAAACAAGGTCAGGTGAAACTGAAGCCAAACATAATCGAAAGAGCACCGGGTGAACTAAAAGCTGCTAGTCAGGCTGGAGGGTCGCTGACTACCGAGCTGGGGAAATTTAGTGGTAGGCCCTCTCTGGACCAATGCAAAAGGTAGTTTAAATTACACACAAAACAAAAAAATAAAAGTGCAAGGTGCAAACACAGCAAACAACACTCAACCATGTAATAAAAGTAGTGGTCACTCTACCTGTTAGGCTCCTGCTTGAACAGGCCTCTGAGCCCCCCCTTGGTAGTAAAATGTCCAGCCTAAAACACAGAAAGAAACATTAGGATGGATAGATCGGAGATTTGACACTTAGTACTAAAAGATCCTCTGGTAAATTAACACAGAATTAAAATACATAAAAAATAACACCTAGGCAAAACAGCAGTAGCACTGCAAGAAAACAAAACAGTGGAAATGACCAAAAGCACTGTGTGTGTGTGTTAAAAGAGGGTCTTAGGGTTTACCCTAGTCTATTTATTCTGGGACTGCTCCGTTGCAGACAGAATCCGCGGGATTTCACTCATTTAGGCCAGTTATCTGTTGCCTTGGACTTTCTGTTGGCATTTTAAACTTTGGTTGAATTATGAGGACTATGGTTAACTTTTTTACAGATCTCTGCAGGGTAAATCGAGACAGCTAGACTAAAGCCGCTTTTCAACAGGAGGAGCTCATGTTCCAACGGGACCAATTTGGTGATTATTAAGTTCCTCTGGCCACAGTTCCCCTAACTCTTTCAGCTCCTACTTCAGGGCAGGCAGCGTCTTTTCCCTTTTCCCCCCCGCATAGTGGTGGTTAGATGGCTGTGTTATAATAATAAAGGTCAGTTCCTATGGCCACTTGGCCAGAGTGAATGCAAATGGAATAAACCGTTTTGGGGGAGAGTAGTTAGTAGAACTGTTTAGAAGTGGACTCTTCCCATAACTACGTTCCTGTACCTACTTGGTTGGAAAGAAGCTTATCTGTCCAATCTGAGTTTTCTGTTGCATAACTAAAACAACTTTTGAACATACACACGTTCCACCAAAACAAGTTTGTTCCCGAGGGTATTTTGCAGAGGCCCCATTGCTCCGTAGCATGTTTTTCTCCCTTCCTGTGTGGACGAGCTAGACCCTCCATCGAAACGCAACCTCTCCATGTGCAACAGAAAAAAAACTGCTTGAACAACCACTTCCAATGAACTCACCGCACTGCCTTTACAACCTGAGGGTTCTTCTTCTTTAGTTTTAATGGTGGCTCTAAAACAATGTTTGACGTGCATGCCGCCGCCTACTGTACCGGAGTGAGTAATGTCATGCCTTTAAACAACCATCATACAAAAAGAAAGAAAGGATAAGAACTCATATTGGATATGAAACCTGTATCATTTAAATAATAAAACTTGTTTATCCCCTGTCTCTAACAGTCCGTTGACGCTCCACTCCCTTTCCATTTCTACCGCCCTGTCAATCTGTCTCTGCTTACAACTTATGAGCATATGTTCAACAGTTTCCCTACCATTACAAATCTCACATGTAGTATATCTGTCTACCTTGCTGGCCAATTATAGGAGGAGCATGAATGAGCTACACCAGGTGCCCATTGGAACCTGATTAGGCTCACTTAAGGTGGACCAACTTTAAGGTGGACCAGCTAACCCTATTGCACTACATTACAGACAGTGAGCAAAAACCCAAGATGCCATGCATTATGTTATCATATCTTTACTGTGATGTTGGTAAACCAGAAAAATGTGCCAAAAGTCAGTCACATCAGTAGCTGCAAATTTGGACAGACAAAGTTAGATTTGACAATGCAGAGTTTTCAGTTAACACAACTACACTAAGAGTTTGCAGCTCTCTGAAGCTGTACTCATTCACAGCGGAGCTTTGAGAGAAATGCTAAAGTCAGCATGATACATGCAACAATGCTCACAATGACAATGTTAACATGCTGATCTTTAACAGGTATAATATTTACCATGTTCATCATTTTAGATTTAAAGTGTTGCCATGCTAACATTTGATAAGTAGCATTAAATACAAAGTAAAGCGGAAGAGAGGTCAGTTTGGCAGGTATTTGATCAGAGGATCGGCAACGTTTTTACAAAACACCCTGAGGGATGAGACGAATGTTTGAACCAAATTTCATGGCAATTCGTCCAACAGCTGACGAGATATTTCAACCACAAATGTGAACCTTACGGTGCCACTAAAAGTCAGGGACTCACATTATTAGGAGTAATTGTCTGGGAACCACAAATTTCTGTTTAAAATTTCACGGCAATCCATCTGGTAGTTGTTGAGATATTTGAGTCTGACCAACTGTCTGAAAGGCCAACAAGCCCTGAAGCCAATGCGGGCAAGAACGGCCAAAAAGTGACTAAAACAAACTCTAGAAAATGTAAAAAACGAAATATGAATTAATATCTCTAATATCTACTGTGTCAACATGTATGTAAGCATGCATTATGTGAATGCATATTTGCGTAAATGCGTATGTAAGTATGTAAGTATGTATTTATGTATGTATGTATGTATGAATGCGTGTGAGGTGGTTGGGCGTCAGTTATGTGTGTTTGTCAGAGAAAGGTTTGTTTCTGGGCGTGTGTGGGGCGGGTGTGTTTGATTTCAAAGCACTGCGAATGAAACTTAAAACTCTGAAAAAGCTGACAAAACATAGCGATCCCAGGTGGTTAATGGGCCGGGAGAAATGACCAGTTGACCAGCATCGTAGGCGACCCCATTCGTATGTGCCTTCTCAGCCAGCCGATCCCCATCTGCTAGATATTACACATAGAAACTCTTCTGTTCTGTTTGTCCAACATATTTAACAGGTGGGTGGTCTTGTGATAACTCAGCACGGGGGCTGCTGACTGACATCTTACCTTGTCTTCCTCACCATTACAACAGTCTTGAAGATCGGAGGCTTCAAGTGTGGCAAGTATGATGTCAGGCAGGCAATGACAACCTGCTACTTACTGCACGATGCCACTTTGATGCCAGTCGCTGGAAGGATCTTTTTCTTCCTCCAAACTACCACTGCAACTCTTTAATCACCCTGTCTTACTCTGGAAGACACAAAAAGAGGAGCATGTCTGATTGAGAAATAAATCTGTGCTCAGTGAGCCGACGTGAGAAAGTTCCAGGTGTCAGGGGTGAGAGGTTGAAGGTCCCGGTAGTGTGGGTGGTTCTGATGAAGCCCTGTTAGCAGTTAATGGGGGCCTTGTAATTTGCGGGGTGCTAATCGCTGAATATTCCCTTTGACAAGAGAGATTACACACAGAGCCCTAGACTGGACAATGGAGATTTGCCATGTAATGTCTCCACTATAGACTCAGGACACAAAAAAGGGTGGATCAGACCGTAGGAGAGAGGATTTAGAGGATGGGAAGGCATGGGGGCGGGGGGGGTGACACCAACCAAGAGGTACCACCTTTGTGACAAAGTGAAGACGGGAAGGGGGTCGGGCTGGGAGACATAGCAGCACAAAGCTCAGTATCACATGGGTCTGCACCGTGTGTGGGGTATTATCATTGGCTCAAATGAAATAAGAATGCTCTGTTTACTTTTAGTTCCACAGAGAATCATCATCTCTCTTGCTCATAGCTCTACAGATATGACATATTTTAACTCGTTGTTTTTTGCCCAAAACTTATTGTTTTGGTTCGTTCACACCGCTCACATTAGCATTGCCAGGCAGCTGTTTTCAGCAAAAAAGCTCAAAAAAGCCCACATATGTTACTATGTGTTAAAAGATGTGTGAATATCGGACTTACATTCACTAGGTTACCACAAACACAACTCTAAATGAATGCTAATGTTACTTCCAATATGCTGGATGTGAAAATAGGCAGCTGTTAGCTTACATGTTGCATATCAACTTAATAGGGTGATTGGTCGGAGTTTTGTTTATGGCTTCTTTGTTTTTTTTCAGCCCAAAGTGCCCAAAAAAATCTGTCAATACAGCTTTAAGGTTAAAAGAATTAAGCTTTTCCGGATTTTTCACATTTGCACAAAATAATCGGTTGATTTTTAAATGTCTATCAAACACTTGCTCCACAAATGTAATTTTGGCTCTGTAAATAAATTCCCGAGGCGAGGATTGAGGTCGCAATGCATCAAGCACATGGAGGCAGAACTCGCTTTAGTGGTTTTTAGTGACATAGATGACTTTTACAGAGGCAAAATGATTCCACACAAAAAGAAGCACACTCTGTGAATGTACCATATACTTACCTCGGTGGTCCATGTAATGTACATTACAGTAGTCTATATTATAAAGTAATATGAGGTCTGGGTATGTCATGATGATGACATATCATCAGCCGTTAAATCACATATGAGCCAACCATGCTGTCTTTCTTATATTCCTGTGAAAGGCTCATTGATTTGAACATTTATATATGATTTGGCATACATTTGCCATATTGAGATACATATATTGATCGCAGAAAACGGATTTAGTAGTAAGCTACTGTGATGATTTCAACCATATTGTGCAAATTAAGGCCAGGTCACACCAGACAGACTTACTATGTTTAGTAAAGGACTGTAGCTGGTGAGCTAATGGCTAACACTAGCATTTTTCTATTTTATCTGTAGGCTACTGTGCCGTTTATTGCCCTGACATTTATTTTCAGAATTGAACGTCATTTTATTCAATAACGACGAAGAGGATAACACTTTCTGAGCTAGCGATCATGCTAACTGTCAGTTAGCAAGGTAATTAGCGCGGTCGTTTATCTGACAATACATTTCACACAATTTATTCAATTGAGGGACATATTTATACCACCGACTTTGGTCTAAATACCTTGTCTCTTTTATAGTGCAGATTGTACTCCAAAAGAGGTAGGTTAAATAAAAGTGGTCATCCAGTGGACGTGCTAACACGTTACAATAGCTTCCTACATTTTTGATTCTCTGGCTCTCCGTTCCCTTAAAGGTCAGCCCTCTCAAGACGGATTGCTATTATGATGAAAGGTTAATCTTGACGCAAAGAATTTGCATAGATGAGAGAATTTCATTGAGATTTCACCACAAAATGTAGCTATTTTAAATGTTGGTTGGTTCAGGCCTTAAAGATGACGTATGAACAGTCTCAGCAGGGAGCATTTCCAGGAAAGTGAGGGTTGACATGTAACAGGTCAGGCTGAAGGAGGTTAAGCCAGACGCCATATTCTTATGAACCAGAAGAAATGGAAATGCAAACCAGTAACTTTAGTTGTCTCCTATTCTGCGTTCTCTCATTTACTGTTACTTGTCGTCTAATCATTTGTTTTCTTCCTCCTCTTCACTTCCCTTGCGTAAGTCACATTTGAGGCGTGTGGCTTCTTGTTTTGCCAAAACATCCTTTGGCTTCGGCATGGATGTTGAAACCAAAGGATGCGTGCAACATGTTGTACAAGTCTGCGAAGACGGACAGGGATTTTCCTTTTTTTTTTGCAGTCCTTTGGAAGCCTGCAAGGACCACCAAAGATTTTGTGCTTCAAACTCAAATGAATTACAATCTCGAGGATGATCCAATTCCTCTCACACCAACTGTGCGTTTCGGTTCCTCCATTCATGTGTGTGCACTTCCTCTCAAGCACTATTTCATATATCTTCACATACAATTATAGAAGAGCTTGAATCCCAAAGGCTCAGTGACAGTCATGGGAATCTGAGGCTGCACATCGAACGTAAACTCCCAGTGGCAGTCTGATGAGAGTCCTCCGGCTCTGAACATGTACGGTATAATTTGTAAAGTTGTTGGCCGTGTCACTTCAGAGGAAATGTTACTCAGTCTCACACACAGTTTCAGGGTAGAAAGCTGAAACATGAGGTGCCTGGAGACAGAAGAGGGGGTACATATACTAAAGACATAAGGTGACGATCCTGTGCCTTGATTTAACAGCTGAAGTTTTGAAAGCCCAGTGCATATAAAAGCCTGCCATCAACACATATAATCTCTTAGCTGAGCCCATTGAAAGCTTGGTCCCAGGGGTTAATTCTCCCATCACTCCATGTTTGAATCAACTCCTGACTCACATTGAGATGAAAGCCACAGAGTCCCAGGACCGAGCCCGGACTCCGAAGGCCCGCTGATTCTGGACGACTGGAGCGGATTATTGCATGTTCGTCTCTTTGGACCTCCATCGGGACAGGGAAACTGAAAAGAAAAACAATAATTAGAGATAATTGCATGTGTCCAAACACGGGCGTTAAAGCCCTCCTCCCTCCCATCCCCTTTCGTAGTATGTGAGGTGGAATGAAAGGGACACCCCCCTGTTTTGACAGCTGGGCAGGCGAACATAATTTGTGACAGCTGAACTGAAACGTCTTTAACCGCAGGGACAGACACAGAGAGAAGATTTGGGCTGACTGAGAGAGAAATGGCTAGAGAAAGGAAAGGAAGATCAGAAGGAGAGGTCCTGCCAAAATGAAAGGAAGAAGATGTCAAAGAAAAAGAGACAGAGGAGAATTGGGGAAAAAAGGGATTGCCGTGTTGACGGGTGGGATTTCAGCAGAAAAGGATGAGGGAGGTTTAAAGGGGGGAAATTAGTCACACGCCATAAATTTTGAAGAGAGGTAGAATTTAAAATAACCCACAAAAAAGACTGGACAAGGGACAGCTTAAAATTAAATGTGTGCGAGTGGAAATGAGGAGAATATTCAAACAACAGAGCTCGGCTGAACATGGTGTCATGCCAGCTTTGACACATTGGGTTAATTTGCTGCTCCCTGCAGGTGACCCTTGAACTTTGGGGACACAGGGTCAAATTGGACTCAAAGTGAGACAGCCCAAATCATGTTAGTCTGAGGAGCGGGGTCATGGGTCAGCTCTAAGATTCTCAGTATATAGGCCAAAACAAGGACCATATGTGGACGGAAACACATTTGAAACAAAAATAATAGTGATTTTCCGTCCTGTTCATTTTCTCCCTCTATTCGCCTCTCCGCTTGCCGCGATGCATCTCGACCCACCACAGACTTTCTGCCCTAATTCAATAAAGTCGTAAATACCACCGTAACAGCAAATTGACATAATGTTGGCCGCGTGCCCTTTAAATTGTCAGTGACAGAAGTTTTCCCAAAGGTGAAATATTAATACAAACACAGGATTTCTTTTCCCAAAATACCCAGCTCCCAAATTCTCCCATGTTTACTTTTCTCTGTGCTCCTAATTTCTGTTAGTGTGAAATGTTATACTTACTGTTGCATTCACTGACAGCGGAGAAATGGAAACCAGGGAGCCGGGAAGGTAATCCTTATGGGACAACACTCAGTCAAATAAGTAAGTCTCTGTCCTTTCACTTTCATCCCAAATAAGTCGGAAAGCTCCGTTAACCATCTGAGTGAATCACTGATTGATCACCACTCAGACGGTAAAGAAACCGACCATTAATAATTCCTCACTATTTGCTATACTCTGTATTGCCGTTTCTTTCACTGCAGCATCAAATAGAAATGACTGAGATGTGATCCCCCCCAACCAAAAAAATTTTATTCAAATATATTTAATATTATATAACAATCGTTGCAGCATGTCAGGCTGTGCATTAGGTCATCCACTCAGTAAATAGTGAGAAAAAAGGAGCACAAGGTTCATGTAAGAAGGAGGTTGTGAGGATTAATGCTCTCCTTTTGTAATTTGCCAGCAGGTTCAAAATTCATTCAAGTAATTCAAGTCATCTTGCATTTGACACAACACATTTGTTTCGTATGAATGGGTCTGTTATGAATTGCTATATTGTGATGTTTATTTCAGTATTATTATTAATGTATCTATTGCAACATAAGTTCAAATAAGATGACTTTAATTGATTCCTGGGGAAAAGTCAATTGTAAAATTCAAAAGTAAAGAAATGAGAAAGATTACATTGAAGAAAAGATGTACCTATAAATATTTACAATACTATAGTTCTGACTAGAAAGGTGGCATCCTGGTTTTCCATTTGCTTTTTAGTTGTTTTTAAATCTTTTGCCTTGTACAATTTGTGACTTGGATAAGATATATATATTTTTCAAACCTTTTCTGTAGCTCTCTAGTTTCATTTTGTGATTATGTTCTATTACACAACCCTGAAAGCTAACTGTGTGATTTAAACATATTTTTGACACATAAGAACTTGTGTCTGCAATGAATCTACCACACAATACCCCACATTTAAAGCCTCATACTTGTTAAAGTCATATACCATTCTGATGAGAACTAAAGCCCCTTATCATACAAAATGAAATACTGTTCATTAACGTATAGGAACTCTTTTTCCACATTACACGTCCTCCTGCAGTGTGGCAAAGAAAGTACTGACCCTTACAGAAGACACATGCCATTGCACTCAGAATACAGTTAAGTCCACTGCGGTTGCCCTCATAACGCCACGTGTGGTTATTTCCAATAACGCAGCAGAGGAAGCTGACCTTGCTGTGCTCTCCATGAATGAGCTGAACACCTGCTCCTTGAGGGGCAGCCTGAGGGGAGATGGTGTAGGAGTTTAGCCGTAAAAAAAAGTACGGGGGAGAGTTATCAGAGAGGGGGCTCTGATTACTTTCCCCGTACATTTTTTTGGAGATGACTTTATCTTACAGTGGTTGGCTTACAGTCAATACAAAGAAGATTTTTTTTTTAATTGTAACTGATAACCTAACCCTAACCCGACAGGGACAGTCATCTCAGCCTCTGTCTGAAAAAGTGTGTGAGTGTGTGAGAAAGAGACTGTGTGTGGGTGTTTTCCATGCGAGTCAGCGGACATTTGCATATGTGAGCGTGTACGTACCGGTGAGTGTGCATGTGCATATGGTGTGTGTTAGAGAGAAATGGAATTGTGTTCTTCTGTGTGTGTGTGAGTATGTGTGTGTTTGTGAGGTGTTCCATATGAGGATGAGTATGTAAATAGGTTATTATGCTAAGAAGGTCTGCAAATCATTTCCTGTGGGCTGACTATTTATCCGATCCCCTTGAGGTTTAGACATAGCAAACTTGTCTGCTTGTGTCTGTGTCTGTGTCTGTGTGTGTGTGTGTGTGTGTGTGTGTGTGTGTGTGTGT
>NC_045748.1:12515968-12533213 GCF_008692095.1 Etheostoma spectabile | reverse complement strand
TGTGTGTGTGTGTGTGTGTGTGTGTGTGTGTGTGTGTGTGTGTGTGTGTGCGTGGAAGCTAGAAGAAAGGAGGACAAAAAGGCAAGATTGAACCTGTATTTTCAGCATACAAAAGCTGACAATTTGCATTTTTCACCACAACAAGTTACACAATACCAAATGTGAGGACTTAAACCTGGAAGTGAGCAGTCCAATCAATTCCAGAGTGGCTGTCCAAAAACACTGAAAACACTGAATGCGTGTGTGTGCAGTGTGAGTCTCTGGGTACATGCGAGTTCACACTGCATACACACTGCGACCAGTAGCCTAAACTACAGCCTACCTTTCAGTCACAGGCACAGACCTGCTCGCTGGGTGGTGACACCGCTGGCGAGCGAACTGAAAACTGCAAACGACAAAAGCTGGAACAACAGGAAGATAATTCAGATTTGATTGGTTTCACGTGTTCTTCATAAACAACAAAGTTTTCCTGTGCCTCCAGCGTGTTTTCCTGCAAACATGGAATCCATTTGTCCCCCGTCTTCATGCCCTGTAGTTGCACAGGCTCTAACGTAGCAGAGACACACACACACACACACACACACACGCACACATACACACACGCACACATACACACAGTGAAATGAAAGCAAGCCCACCACTGTGGCACTGGGATCTTTTGATGTACGGTCAGGAACTTATTTTCAAAACAGCCACTTTCAGCTGCTAAGAATAATCACGAGGCACTCGGAGAGGAATATGTGACTGAGGCTCGCCAGGTCTGCCTTTCCCGTCAAAATAATGTCCTGACAGAAGCCTGCGTCCTTCCATGTCCTTTTAGTGGAGAGTTTTCCTCAGATGCATCCAATTCCACGCACACATGCGACATTTAAAGGGTTGATCCACTCAAATGTAAGAAAACAAACTGGTGTCAAGCCATTACTTTGGGTGTTTTAGATATTTGTCTCTGAGAGTAAATTAAGTTTTTTTGTGGTAGCTTACTCACGTTAATAAAAAAAAAAGAACTTTAAACCAAAAACTTTTTTTCTCAAGAAAAGTGTTTTGGGGATAATACACAGTCTGTCAAGTTTTCCACAGAGACCTTTTCTTTCAAGAAGTGGTTCTCAACCAGGGGATCGGAACCCCTATGAAGGGTCACAAGATGGTCATACCAGCTACAACATAAAAAAAAAAAAACATAACTGAATAAATCCATGTTTATTTTCTGCAGTCTTTGCTTCTTTTTTTATAAAGTAAAAACTGGAAAGTTTGACCTCTTTAAGCCTCTCACAAAGTATATACTGTACATGCCATGGGACAAGATGTCACGAGCGCGTTGTATTATGGGGTCTAAAGCAGAACCATTGCCTAAGTGAGTAAAAACATGTATTTTTGTAATTAAGGTAAACCGATCCTTTAGCATAAGCTTACATAATGCAAAAGAAAACACATGCATTGCTTGGTGCTGATAATTCACTAAATGAGGCAGTAGGTTCCTTAGCAATTACAAAGGTATACAACTCTCCTGTTCAACTCCTTAACAGAAAACCCCACGCGTTACCTACTGTCCTGCAGCCAGACACGGAACGACATTTTTTTCATTTTTATCTGAGAAAGTTTCAACATTTTGTGAAAATGTGAATAACAGATTTGCATAAAATATGTCTATAATATTTCTATTTGAAGCAATAGTGCATGGCATAAAGAATCATGGAGTATTTGGAATTTTACTCACGTGTGAACAAGATGATCAGTCAGACAGTGTGAAATAAATGAGATGATTTTGAGATTTTAATGCACTTTAAAGCCTATATATATGTATATATATATATACATATATATAGCCTATGTATATATATATATATATATACAAACATATGAAATGAAGTGAAAATGGAGACTTCTGTGTCTGTCAATTAAAATGTTGGACTGCTGCTGAAACTAAACTGACGTTAAATATTTTTCTTTGTAAGATTTTGACACTGTCATGATGTGTCATGTGTATCTTTTTGTCCGTCAAGACAAAGCCCTTTGTTGAGTGCAGTGTTACAACAGAATATCCTGACACAATGAGCTCAAGTTGCAGTTCCAACACCGACTTCAGCTGTTTGTGAGTTGCAGAGGCCGAGCCTTCTCAGTCGTATTGGCATGCAGCGTATGGGAGGAAGGTGGTGTAACAATGCAAACACAATGGCTCGGTCCACTCACTGCCGAGCAAGGTCAACGCTAATTACTCCAGTCTAATCGTGATTTCCAGGGATTATCTGACCCCTTTGGTATTTTTGATTTCAAAAGAAAAAAAAGCCATCTCAGATGTAGTTTCCAAATCCGTCCGCAAATGTTTAGCTGGGAGCACATGTGTTTCAGTGAAAGGGCCTCCAGCTCAGGAACCTCCTGCACAATCAAACCACTTCAGTGGCATCACAATGCACGCTCATCCTGGAAAAGAAAACACGTGACAAAAACAACACAGACTGAGAGAGAAAGGCTTGGCCCAGGCCAGCAGAGATGCAGAAACACCTGTTGCCCTCACAGAGAGCTTTCATGTGTTAGAGTAAACTTCACGAACTCTGTTTTTCATTTGCAGTACAGAGTGTATTATTATTATTATTGTAAAGCAGCATCATGTATCAGGACATGTTGTCGGCTTCCGAGTCATTTCAACATTTCTTTCGTAGGCCAACATACTTGTAAATAATTCCTGTAGGCCTATTGCTATTTTTCTTTAAAGGATCTCCAGCTGGAAATAATAACGTTTTCTTCTTCTTCTTCTTCTTCTTCTTCTTCTTCTTCTTCTTCTTATTATTATTATTATTATTATTATTATTATTATTAACCGCATAATTACTGCTAACCTATCTTCATAACCTTAAAACTCATGTCAGGACTCACGTTCTCGCGGGCACTATTTCCACTTTTTTCATCCGTTCTCTTTTATTTCCGAGTTGTTATCGTTCAACATGTTCCGTAATACTTTCATAAATCGTCTCCAGTGCTCCAGAATGGTGAAATAATGGGCCCTGCTGTCGGCCACCCGCATTTTACTGGGCTGTAAAATTAATGAAAGTCATATTGCGCTGCGGTCCCAGATCTGCAGAACACGGCGCAAAGTTTGAAGGAGGTCCTGAGATGTTTTCTAAATTGCTATGAATTTTCAATTTTTGGAAAGTTGTTTGGGAGTTGCTCGTGCTTTTTGGAGCAAAGCCGGCTGTTAATGTAGGGGGATTTAAGCAAGCATATATATATATATATATATATATATATATATTTGCTTGCTTAACATGTTAAGTACAGTGACATATCATCTCTCCTTCAAATAAAAAAAGTTCATTAACTCGTTTAAACATGTTTCCTGCTGCTGAGGTGTAGTTCTTTATGTTTTTAAGCACCGATAATAACACAGATCACACCAACAAGCTTTTATTTATTTTTTTAGATACAAACTATAGTCCCAAATGTCAAAGATATTTTCGCGTCTGTTGTAAATATTTGTTTTTTTAAACTACATGAATGCCATTTTTTTGTCTCGTTTTAGTTTTTTAATTTACAAAAAAGAAGAAAAAAAAACATTTGACAACAAACATTTTGGTTTTCGCTCCCCCCACCCCCACGTACTTCATTTACACATAACAATAGCTGAACATTTATTTTTTTTTATCACCAGAAAAAGTTTTAACCAAATAAATCAACTTTTATTTCCATCAAAAGCTCCTGATTCGATCCCAATTAAATTAGCAAACCATTCAATGTAATAAAAATAATTCGCCAATGAATTCAAAAACCTAGGTGTCTCTCAGGATTATTCTTTGTGTTAATGTGTTGTCTGTTAATCGCCATTCGTTCGAAACGAAGACTTTATTAATTCATTCATTCATTATCAACAAAAAAGTTAAAGTTTAAAGTTGGTTTCTGGCGAGTTTATTCGTGTTACCAAAAAAGTCCATTTACATTTGTTCTGTGAGACAAAAGACACATAAATAAGATTATAAAAAGTTATAGAAAGTTACAAAAATAAGATGAAGTTCATTAAGCTCGTGGAATAAAAGTTAAGTTATGAATGAAAATTGCCAAATTTAATTTAATACAAGCGAGATTTAAACTCTGATTTAATAGAGAAAACAATGCTTTATTCATTGTAAACGACATATATTTTGTAAATTTTATAATCAATATTACTATTATTATTATTATTATTATAATCAATATTACTATTATTATTATTATTATTATTATCATGATTATTACTATTATTATTATTACCCCGTACCTGACCTGACCCTGAGAGAAGGTGTGTTGATTTCCTCAGTGTTTCTGCCCCCGTGTGGTGCAGTGACACTTGTGTTTGTCATGTCCTGCAAACACAACTGACATTAAACGCCTCACTCAACTGTTAGAGAGTTGAAGGATCCTGCAGGGAAAGGGGGAAGAAATACGACATTAATCTTAATCCGAATGGATTACTGGCCCAATTATGACCGATGACCTGTTATTATTATCGTCATCACCATTAAAATTAAAGACATGTAATTTAATAATGACATATTGAGACTGATATATTCAGGCGATCATCCTCTTTAAATGCCACACACAGATATGAGAAAAGCTGCCAACATGTTAACAATTACAAATTAAATGAACTTATGATCCCCCCCCCCCCCCCCCCCCCCTCAAAAGTTAATGCTTCTCATTTTCTTAAAGCATCTCTGCTAAAGTGTCCCCATGTTTGTGTCAGGCAGCAGTGGCTGTCCACAGTCCCTCTGCCAACATTTAATATTTAATGGATGTATTATAGTGGTTTCTGCAGCTGAGAGACAACCCGCACTGGATAAATATGTGTGTGTGTGTGTGTGTGTGTGTGTGTGGTGTGTGTGTGTGTGGTGTGTGTGTGTGTGTGTGTGTGTGTGGTTGTTTTGTGTGTGTGTGTGTGTGTGTGTGTGTGTGTGTGTGTGTGTGTGTGTGTGTGTGTGTGTGTGGTGGTGGGTAGTATATCTCTAAGTTTCCAGAACCTTAGAGCCCTCAGATAGAGCCGAGTTTGTCCATTCATCTCCATTTTAATGAGGTTTTCTTCCAACGGAGCCTCAATTTAGTGGATTGCATGACTTCATACATAATTATGATGGTAACTGTACATGATGACAGCTGTGAGAGGAAAGTAAAACCTATAAGCAAAGTTTAGCTGTGGAACGAAACGCAGGGGGGAAATGGAAGATTTGTTCTACAGGACATTTTATCGAAACAGTTTAACATGTTAGCAAGAAAGAGGAAGAGTCAGAGGAAGAGCTCAGAAAGACACGGCATACTGAGCAAGTGTCAGGAGGGGCTGATGTCCGATTGGGTTATTGTGCTAAAGGAAGGGTAGATGTCTTCACATGCAGGTGGAGGTGAACAAGTAGCTTTGGTCTTGTCATCCTCTGTCTTCTCAATCCTATGAGGAATTAAAGAGCATATCTCAGGCAGGCTGGATGTAAGAAGAGAGCTAATGGCTCGTATCCACGTGTTTACAGGCCCAATTGGTTATGCTTAAAGCGCACGTTAGGGAGCCGGTTGCCCTTAAAAAGAAAACAATGAGGCTGAGCAATTTCTCCCTTGATCATTCCCGTATTTGGCATTAACCCGTGGAAACACACTGAAACAGGTCAGAAGTTGTGACAACATAAGTGAGAGCTGGTGAGCAGAGCATGTGTTCATATGATCAGGGCAGCAGGTTATAGTTATCCTAGGTTAACTGTATTATTCCTGCTGTCTGCTTTTATTAAAGCGAATTACTTTCCTGGAAACCTGCTGGGAGTAATTGTCTCAAAACAATAAAAGAAAGTGAAAACTTGTAACTTTCCACTAATGGAGTGCAGCTTTGGGTTCAGTAGAAACCTTGTCTGTCCAAGGATATTTGATTAAATTTTTTTTTTTTGTAAATAAATGGGATCGTGCAAGTAGTGGAAAGAAAGCTTTCTTTTGTGACAATACACAGTGTTATGTTTCCACCTCCAGACTTGGTTTAGAACCAGGTGTGAAAATAAAAAATTAAAAAATCACGCTTTTCTACAAAGCACATATACACTGTAAAATGGTTTTGATGTGACGTCATACCGTTAGTTCAGCACAGCGCAGGCCACATGTTGAATATACGACTGAGCTAGAAAGACTGCAGTGAATGTCAACACAGCTAAGGGTGATTAAATGAGAAGTTGGGAAGTTATTTTGGTCTCAATTATTTTCATTTTATTGACAAAAGGCTCATTTTAGTTTATGAAAAGCCTGAGAGAGTGTTACACCGACAACATGTCAGTGTACCACAACATGTTCCCTCTCTTACAGTCACAAGACAGTTTTAGTTTGGGTCTTTTTGCTACTTTGCTAACCCGGAAATGAGCGGGAGGAGCGGGAGTAGAGCCTCTCAAAATCTGGCGAAAATCTTTTAAACTGACCTTTGTCGATCTTAAAGGAAGACAGATTCAGCAACTGCACGGCCTTAAAATGTTTTCAGAAACACGTTTCGGTGAACTGTTTTCTTTTCTGCCGACGCTCGGCCATCGGACACACCAACTCGATTATCAGCCGTCGAACAGTCTGGCGAGGTCAGTGACCCGAATCTGTTTGTGTGTTCCGTGCCGTTGTCAGGGGAGCCGTCTGCATCCATTTTGGCCAATTTGACATGCAGAATCGTCCAGTGGGCAGTCGGACTCAATGATCAATCTGATGGGTGGAGTGCTAGCCTTTGATTAGCAAATCAGTGAAAACCGGAGCTGACAACGCCAGTATCTTCTTAGTACTAGCCATCATACTTTCTTATGACTAGTATCAACGCTCTCTGATGAAAGCAATGACCGACGACAGAGTGCTCTCTGTTTTCTAGGTCTAGAGAGATGATCCGTCATTTTCAGTTTTCAGTTTTTGGGCGGCAATACAGATTAGCTGTTACGAAAACGTATTATGTCTCAAACATGCGCAGAACGTACGTTCCAGTCTGCGTTGCTTCGGTGTGTTCCGAGGTACTTTTTAGAGGGACGGGAGCCGACTGATCAGTCCGACTGGTCGCCTGTCGGGTTGGTGTGTCAGAGCCTTTAAAGGTTTGTGCTTCCTTAAAAGTTGAAGCAGTATCTGTCATGTAAGCACTAAAGTGAAAGAATGTCCCGTTGTTGGCAGGTCCAGCAGGAGATGATCCCAAACGTGCAGACACTGGTGAGCCTGAAAGAGTCTCCAACGGAGGTCATGATAGGGTCCATGAGTCCCCTGGGTGTCAAATTCCAAGTGAGCCACGCTGCCTCTCACAGTGAAGTCAAACAGAATCAACACTCAGTAACTAGAAAGACACTTACCAGCCGAGAGGACACATTATCAGTTATCCTGACTGCACTTGACTTATGTTGACAGGGGATAGGAACATTGTGTTATTAAAACCAATAAACAATAATTGAATAATAAGAACATTGTGTACCGGTATCACTGTCCATTTTAAATGGCATCTTTTTTTAGCATGTTTGCATGAACTCATGTGGACAACTGTGTGGGTTGGTGAATTAAGGCAGAAAGGTTTATTTATACAAATTGTGGAACAATAGTAATTATCAACCCATACGCCTACACGATAAAACATGAGCGTGCTGTCAAATGATGCACTAGAATGAACTCTATATACGGTTCATATTTTAGTCAGGTATGAAACATGTCCCCGGTCCCCAGTGAACACAACACGTGTATTACGACCATGAGTGGCTGGGTTAGCTCAGTTGGTTGAGCACGCGCACACACATGGAGGTTTACTCCTGGACGCAGCGGCCGAGGGTTAGACTCCGACCTGCGGCCCTTTGCTGCATGTCATTCCCCCTTTCATGTCTTCATTTATCCTGTGAAAATAAAAACCTAATGCCCAAAAGAATTATCTTTAAAACAATAAAGACCATGAGAGAACATTTTGGTAGAGGCACAAAATGATTCCTGCACGCATGGAACGTGATCCGAAGTCCACCTTGTCATATGTCATTTCACACACACCCGCTATGTATAACTTATCAGCGACAGGCAGCTCATACTGCAATGGTTGAACAGATCAGTCTAGCATGTTAAGTGGAGGGGCTTAAAAACACATCACGCTATACGTGTTACAGTCAGAGGCTAAATGAGCTCCACACAAAGTGAAACTCCCACGTAACACGCAGTTGAAAGAGCCTTAACACTTCACACAGGGTCTACTAAAGCTGCCTGTTCTTTCAGTGTATGGCAAGCCATACTCTGTATTTGTTTAATTCCCCTTTTATGGTTGTGTGGCAAAGCTGAATTTCTATTAGACTTGCTATCTAACAATAGCAAGGACAACAATCCTCCACAATAGTCTCATCTAACATTAGCCTACTTAATTTGTCTCCTCCATAGGCTGCAGCACAGCAAACAGCTAAACACCTGTGTGCGCTACAGTAAAAAACCAAGTATGTTCATGAATTTTTAATTCCGAATGCAAACACTGTGACATGCAAACATGTTTTCAGTTGAATTTCGTAGCAGTCTGCTCCTCTCCCAGCGGACAGCTTGCATTGCACATCCGCACTGTATTGCGTGTAACAAGCATGCCAATGTGGAAAGCAGGATCACATGCAGCTTATGGCAAAGCAAAACAAAAGGTCTTCAGAGGGAAACAAGCAAGTATCAGATCTAACCTGTGTTTCTGTTTCTTTGAATGTGTGTGCGTGTGTGCGTGTGTGCGTGTGTGTGTATGTATCTGTCTGTCTTTATGTTAACCATAGCCTCAGCTCATTTCACCTGGCCCTGATGAACAAAGGGACAGATACTATACAAAGAATCCATACAAGTGCAGTGTTTAAAGAATCTCCCAGAATTGAAGCTGCACAGATTCTTTCAATTACCAACTCCAAATATTTATGGACTGAACATTTCCTCTCTGGAAAGGAGAGTTCTGTGTATTTGTGTGTGTGTGTGTGTGTGTGTGTGTGTGTGTGTGTGTGTGTGTGTGTGTGTGTGTGTGTGTGTGTGTGTGTGTGTGTGTGTGTGTGTGTAGATCCCCTGGGCTTATGCGTTTTTCACATCTCTGCCACCATCCTTTTGAAAGCACATCTTTCCAACATCTATACAGCCTATGCAGTCGCTTTTATTTCATTTATTTTTTGTTATTTTTTTAGAAATAGTCACAGAGCATCGACACGTCAAATGGCCATGAAAATTACAGTTCAGCAGTAAATAATGATGCCCTTCACAGATGTCACTCTTTAAAGGATATGATTTGGAGAATCCTAACTCCTAACACATCCCTCCATGTCCTTCATGCACCAAAGCGTCAAAGCTGCACATTGGGCCACCCTTCTTTTCACCTGGCGGTGCCTGAAGATCGACGGTTGGCGACGGAGCCGGACACACCGCAAAAACCATGGCGACGGACACTCACCACCCTGGTGTGTCAGTCAAGGCCTTTAGGTTTGTAGAAACCAAGCCTTGTCTTTTCTTGTCTCTCCCTCTGTATGAATAAGAGATAAGAGCACTGTTCACCCCGTTCCCTCCATGTAAATGGTTCCCTTGTCTCTCTCCTTCTGTGGGAACAGTGTCCTGGTCTCTTCACCATCTGTTTAAAAAGTGTCCTCTTCTCTTTTCCCATTGTTGAAATGTTGTCCTTGTCTCTCTCCTTTTCTGTGAACCAGTGTTGTAGTCAAGACCACCTAAACCAAGACCAAGTCATGACCAAGACCAATGTGTATCGAGACCGAGACAAGACCGAGACACTGAGAGGGTTGAGACAGAGTCAAAACCTAGACCAGACCATTGCGATAAGAGTCCCACACTGCATGAAACGATAAAATGTGGTAAAAAATGCTAACCATAGGCCCATTACAAGAAAAACCCACAGAAAACTTAAGATTCTTCTTCATTCACCTCTTTTATTGCCATTAGTGTGTCATGAGAAATGCGTCTTTATCTGAGACAAAGACAAGTCAAGGATCTTCAAAAAGCGTTCTTGAGAGTTGAAATGTTGTCCTTGTAAATGGACTGTTCTCATATAGCACTTTTCTAGTCTTACCGCCTACTCAATGCACTTTTACATAGTACAGGAACCATTCACACACCTTCATACACTGTGACTGAGGCTGCTGTACAAGGCGCCACCTGTTCATCAGATAAACCCACTCACACATTTACACTCCGATGGTGCAGGGTTCAGTGTCTTTGCCAAGGATCGAACTACCAACCTCGGCAGGCAACCGCTTTACCACTGAGCCACAGCCGCCCTTGTCTCTCTCCTCTTTGAGTGAATGGTGTTCTTGTTCTCTCTGTTGGCGGCACCTGGAAGTTGCTTAACATTCCTCCGGAATCCATCTTCTTCGTCTATGTTTCAAATATATCTACAGTACCTAATTTAATCCTTCTGATTTTCCACATTATAGTTTGACAATTTTTCCTCCATATAACGTATGTATTATTTATGCATGTGTAATTTGCTGAGAAGCATTACAGTAGCAATGCCAATAAAGGTGGGCCAAAGGATCACTGTTTCAGGATTTAGGATGTGACTATTTCTCAGTGATCCCTTCCCCCACACACAAACACACACACATACATACATGCTTACCATGACAAATAGCCTGTGACATGCCTCTGTGGACATGGCACGAAAGGGTCCACTCCCTCTCCCAAGGGCTGCAAATGCAGTGGGGTCTGCCAGTTGACGGGACAATGAGTGTCTCCTCACTGGATCCTTTCACCTTTCTAGCAGTGGTCAGGAAACATTGAAATCACAACAGTAGTATGTCTGTTTGCAGTTGCCGTGTAACAGCGGTACAGTTATTGCAGTTCATCATCACCCCAGGCTTTACAGTACATCTCACCTGACTCTTGAATGTGTCTTGAATGTGCAAAAGAAGCAGAGGGGTGAATGCAGATACAACTGGTAGCTGTGAAACCAACCAAACAGAATTCATGGTTTAATTATTTCCAGATACAACTGAAGTCCTGGTAATGTAGACAGTGATGAAGACAGGAAGCCCCTCTATGCAAATGATGGAGACAGAGACAAAGGTGAATATTTCATTGCAAAGTCATTTCTCGCTCCAGGGGACATTGAAAGATTAAATTCAGGCTTTTTCCACAAACCTTGACTAGATTACTGTAATCAGCTTTCTGGTTTATCAACTAATACGGTAAGTCAGGGAAAATGTATCACACCAGCTGTAGTCTCGCTGTGCGAAACCATCCACACGCTGCGGAGCGGGGGAGGGTCTGGCTAGTCCACACAGTATTCTGTGATGGGAGAAAATTGTGCTCTGGTTTATTGGCATTTCTTTAAATCAATCACAATCGCCATGGCCGGCGATGAGCTCCGCACAGAGCCGCTGCTAAATAGACATCAGCAAAAATATACACATCCGCACTGGAGCAATCCCAAAGTGGAATGGCAAGGATATAGACTACACCGGCCGCAAATCAGGCCAGGGGTGTTAAATGGGAGGGGGGGGGGGGGGGGGGGGGGGGGGGGGGGGGGGGGGGGTAGTTAGGGTCAATGGTTCATTTTTATCTCAGCTACACACTTGTAAAGTTTCCTGACTGAATCTTGCTACCACAATGACAAAACTGTTCACACACAGATAGAAATATAAATACCTGGCAAAGTACTCAAAACTGTCTCTGTGGTATTTTCTGCTTTAGTTTTTCTATACAAAAGTTCACTTGTATTTCAAGATTAACATTTATTTAGATTGCTAGATTAATTAGATTGCTTAGATATATTCTCAGATTGGCCCTTCAGATATGTTCCGGACATATTTCATAGATAAAAGCCAAGATGGTGACCACAAGTGGTCTTCTCCTTAGGCTGAGGTTAATGTCGAGGCTTCAGAGGATGGCAGTGGATAGTTTGAGGATTTAATATAAATGAAAAATATATGCAAACAAAAGGAGTCCCGGATACAGCAGGCAAAAAATAATCCAGAAGGAACTTGAAAGACAAAATAGAAAACACAAGGAACACCGAGACTAACCGGGAAGACTCACACACACGCAATACAAACAGAAAACTATACAATGATCTGACACAAGACAAGGGCAACACAACGACCAATTACACAGGGTAACAAGAGGCAGGTGACACATGGCTGGTAAACAGGTGAAAGACATCAGACAATCCCAAAAGCGGGAAAACAAAAAGCCAGGAAGTGAAACAAGGCAAGGGAAGACAGAAAAAGAGACTACCACAATAAAACAGGAAACAGAACAAAATGTGAAACCATAACGGCCTGAAAACAGTGTGCAAGTTATTATTTTTTAACATTGTGCAAGTGTTTCTGAACAGATTATTACCCAGCATCTGTTTCCATGTCTATATTCTACTGTCACGATCAAATAAAGGCAAAAATCCCCCAAAAAGAATCTATTCAAACATGGACACGCACATGTTTTGTAGGCTGTATAATTGATTGATTGATTGATTGATTGAGTGATTGTAAAGCTGGGGATCCGCCGATGTCATCCAGATTAAAACAGTTTGTCCAAGTCCTTCTGTCGTGAGCAATTCCCTGTCAGTTCCGTTAACAGTGAATTGTGTTCATGTTTTTCATTGCCAGAAGGAAACAGTTGACAGAGTTCTGCTTGCCGAGTGGAAAATGCGACAGACGCCTTTGGATGTGAGTCTGACATGTTCCAGGTTTGAGTTATTCTAAAGAGGTCGTCTCGGTTTTGGAGTGAGCAGGAGTAGCAGGGGAAAAAGAATCCATATTAATGCAATAAACTTACACCAGCCGTGTTTGTTCAGATGTTTTTCTCTCGTGGTGAAGAGGGAGATCAAATGGGCACATCAGTTGTAAATTGCCCATGAATGTTACTGATGTGGGGCTCGCTCTCTGTGTTGTAGAATAACTCAACTCTATGGCTCCAGTGAGCCTTTGGACAAACATCACTGTGATGGTGGACAACAAAGACTAAATGCTCCCTCTGCTCCGACTGTTTCACAGAGCTGATTCTGACGTTCAGAGTCTCTCAATCGAGACACAGATGGCTTGACCATCCCAGAACCCAGAATTCCCACCGTTTTTAAATTATAGTTTGATATTTTGGAAAACACTCTTATTTGCTTTCTTGTCAAGAGTTAGAAGAGAAGATTGAGAGTGGTACCAATCTTCTCATCTAACTCTCGGCAAGAAAGCAAACAATGTCAAAGTATTCCTTTAAATTCCCTTAATCCCATTTCTCTTTAGTAGCCTGCTACCTGTACAGCCCACACACTCACATTCACACATCCTGTCAAGTTGTAAAAAATGCCTGGGCACACGCAAGACTCTACATATGGACCTACACAGTTTTTGGAAAGGACTTCAGCTCACATATCTCACTTTGGCCTGTCAGAGAATAACATCATACACAGGAGACCTCAAGATCTCTTCCTCTTCTTCTGAGTGCAGCGGACGGAGAAAAGTAAAGGCAACACTGATGACACCCACGTGTAGCTGTGAAAAGGCAGCTCTGACGGTGCATTTCAAACGGCATGAGGAGGTCTTCAGCCAGAGGGACACAAGGCATGACTGAGTGTGTAAATATGCATAAGGTGTTGATGTAGTGCTGAGCGTGTACGCACGGTCACGCATACATCCTCCTAAGCAAAGCACTGTATGAGGCTCTCCTGGTGCAAACAGCACATTACTAACACGTGTGGTGGTGTCTTCAAGCTTTCTTTCATGCCCTATCCTCCTGCATATGGAATATGTTTATTTAAAAAAATTATGTATCTTTTGCACTATTACAACTTTTGACTTTTTAGCCTGCAATATTTTATCATAAAATCTGTATGTTTTGGGGCAATTTAGATGGCTTTAAAGGGCCAGTTCACCCCAAGACAGTAATCGCCCCCCCCCCCCCCCCCTCCCCATCTATTGGGGAGTGCTACAGTACATCTGTCAATTTAGATCAATTCAGTGTGGTTTTCAAATGTTTCAATCTTTCCATTGAATTTATATTAAAAGGTAAATGTGCTGTATTTATATAGCGCTTTTCCAGTCTTAACAACTGCTCAAAGCGCTTTTACATCTACAGGAAACATTCACCTTTCACACACATTCATCCACTGTGGCCGGGGCTACCGTACAAGGTGCCACCTGCTCATCAGATAAACACTCACACACATACACACTCCAATGCGCAGCACGGGGCAACTCGGGGTTCAGTGTCTTGCCCAAGGACACTTCGACAATGACTGCTGGGGCGGGGATCAAACCACCAACCTTCCGACTGCCAGGCAACCGCTCTACCACTGAGCCACAGCCGCCCTGCCCTGCCACACACAAATCTCTTAGTTCCATATGTGTTTTTGGTATATCGGTGAATGTGAAAAAGAACTGCTAGGTCCTCTGTCAGCTCTAGCCACTGAAAAGAAAGAGGAGAAATCAGGCCAATTACAAAAGCTGGTCAGTCTGACAGCCTGTTGTTTGAGCTCGTTACTATTCATGAGCTCAACCAGTTGCGCTGGGTAAAGGATCTTAATAGCTGTTAGCCAATCAGAGTCAAGCAGCTTAGCTTGTTGAATATAAATAAGAACTGGCACAAAGCAAGCTAAGTCTTCCTGCAGGCTTTCTATACCACACTAGAATGGCTTGAAACAAGGTAACCAAGGGATTTATTCAACCAAAAATGTTAGAGTCCATGGTCAAACTTCAGACATTACCACAAAGTGAAATACGTGTGGCCGGGCACCTTTAGGGGCTAGAAACTACAAATGTGCTATATAAGAACAGTCCATTTATATTTACCTTTAAAGCACGCATAAAAGAGTGTTCACACAAGCTTTGAACTGTAGATTAAAGTGAGGGGTAGTTTTTTTGTACCGTTGAGTCTTTGGAATAACATTTCAGTTGCTTTGAGATATACTGTGCTTCAGTTAACTCAAAACAATTATCATTGAAGCTCATATAGTCACACAAAAAATAGAGAAAACACTGTGGCTCTTTTAGAGAAAAACATGTTTTTGAGAGATCTGACCCATCAACTCATCGTGACCTATTGAATGGACTTGTTGTACTTTCCATGATGACCCAATAATGCAGAGGAGAAACTCATGTGGACATCGTGGCCTCCACAAGAGAAAACCTGCTCTCCTATTTACAGATTCATGATTCTAATCTCAAGCATCAGCATATTTGTTCATTGTAAAAACAGCTTTCACTTTCTTAAATTCTTTAACTCATGCTCTAGCAGTAGTCATCACTTTGAGGTATTTGGTCATAAAAATGTAAAGTTTAAAATTATTGGACAAATTGAAATTTTGAACTGCTGGTGGTGTTAGATGAAAAGCTTAGATAAACTTGAAGTCATCCGTAAACAATGACTTGGAACCATGAACGTATATCCAAAAATGTGTGCGGATCGAAGCCCGTTGGTAGCTAAGCACACGCCACACAACCGCAATGTCACCAGTTTGATACAAACCTATGACTTTGTAGCAAAAAATAAAAATAAATAATCTTGAAAAAATATATAATCTTGATGGAAGCTCTTACTATATCTGCATGGTGAGGCTAAAAGAAACTACACAGAACACTCTTAGTCTTTTTAATATATTTGTATATATTCATATATTACACATTTAATACAGGCACAATGAGAAATCATAAAGTAGAGACACAAAGTGGCTGAGATATTGGTAAAAATGTACAATTTACGAGAATCATTTATACAATTTTTCTTTCTTTTAACTCTGTTCAATACAACATATAAAGAAAGATGGGATGGGTGAAAGTGACAAAAAAAAGCCTTAAGTAAGTTTATTTTGCACGTTTTGTTGGGACAGCAAGAACCAGCTTGCTAATGCTGAACACAATTACAGAATGTGTTCTTATTTTTTTTATGCATTTGGCTCATCTGACCAAAACCGCTGATATAATTAAGAAAAACCACAGCGTGACATGTTCTCACTGTACAAATGTCTGGTGCTACAATCTGATGAATTTATGTAAACTCATTCATTTAAAACATTTGGCTGATTAAAGTCCAGAGTGGGATACAAAATGTGAGTTTATTCCATCATCCATTTAAGATGAATGCCTGCCTCTAGATTATTATCAAAGGCTTGGTCTTATACCAAAATCATACAAAACATTAAAAACTTGGTAATAATCACCCTGGCCAGATATTATATCAAATAAATGATCAAGTGAGACATCAAATGAATCAAGTATGGATAAGAGTTTAAATCACCTGCAATCCAGTCAGTTAAAAAGCGGACAGTAAAAAATAAGCCTGGTGTGAAAAGATATTTCCTAAAATCTTATCTTAGAGGTCAGTTGGCCACATGGTGCACAGTGTATGAAGCTCCTGCCGTAAAAAGTTTTCAATCAAAGCTTCCAGGTAACTAACTAATCGCATCTCCACACTCCACATACCAGCACATTTACCAATTTTAGGATCATTACATGGTTGAGGTCAATGTAAAACATAGAAATACTCCATTAAGAAGCACAACAGCCTCTACAGCAGCAGCCTTCATTACTAAAAGAGTGAAGAATAAAGCACCAAGAGTCAAACGTGGACCTATTCCATCCATCCATCCGTTTTCCATACCCGCTTGTGCTGTTTATAGTTGCAAGTTTTATCCCAGCATGCACTACGTGAGAGGCAAGACAGGCCAGTTTCAAAGAGCAATGGCAGAACTGTGCTACAATATCTAACCCCAATCAACAACACTGGATTACTGAGTGTTGAGTAGCTGTGAGAAGGCATTCCCATCATTAATTTGGCCTTATTGTGCTATTGCTACTCACTTACATCATCGACTGCACAGTGAGTGTATGAGGGGCTAACTTTAACTGACGAGCGTTAGAAAAAATTAGAAAAAGACAAGATATAAAAGAGTTTGATGATTAAACTCAGTCACAGAAGGCAAACATGACTCCTTTGTTTTTGGAAGACAGTGGGGTTGTAAAAAGAGGACACATTTTCCCTTCAACATCCAAATAAAAGAAGTTAAAAAAAAACAACTGGCACATTGTTGGTGCAATTCTCATTGACTGTGCTGTAGTATACAAAAAAAGATTTGAGAAAAGTTTTAAAGATTCAGGCACATTTCTCCATTCATAGGGCACAAAAGTGTGATAAAAAAGCCAGTTTAAAAAAAACAAGGCTGCAAGTTAAATTTGGGGCAATGTAATGTCCCTTGATTCTTTGTTTTTAAAGCATCTACCATTTTAGAGAATGTTTTACAGTCAAAATTACTGACAATTGTTTCAATTGATGAAGTGGCATATATATATATATATATATATATATATATATATATATATATATATAT
>NC_045748.1:12486697-12515958 GCF_008692095.1 Etheostoma spectabile | reverse complement strand
TATACACACACAAGCCATGACTGGAAGGAGAATTTACAAGAGAAAAAAATTTCATTTCTAAAAATGACCACACTGATCACAGACCCTAGGGGGGTGATTGTTTAAAAAAAAAAAAAAAAACTCCATGCATTTTATCACAGAGAAATGTAGCTTAAATCTGGAAACCCAAATTTGGGTAAAACATTGACATACTTCTGATGTCTATTGAGCCGCAGTATAAGAGGAGGCACTGAGGTCAGATTTTTTTTGCATTAGTTTGAAAGCACTTCAATGTTAGTTTAAGAGATCAAGCTTGTGCATTAGTGCGTGAGTACTGTTTAAGACAGATTTGACCTTCATTGATTCAATGCACATGATGAAAAGAAGACAAAATCATGGAGGAGGAAAAGAGAAAGATCAGTAAACAAAGCTGATTTGAGCGTTGAGTCAGAGCTGGTCGAGCAGAATAATCAGTGTTAATATTTACAGTTCAGAGAGGGAGAAACCTTTTCTTCTCTTCCACGCAGACAATTGTTTGTTTTATATTCCTTATAGGCTCTTGGAAAATGAATATAGGAGGAAGAAGAGCATCTGATAAATTGTTAGTGCACCTTTTTTATGATTTCAAATACAATATAGATTTATATCTAATCCATAAATTGTTTCTGACTATACAAAAGTGGATTGATCAGAAAGCATCATTAGACTTCATATCTACACAGTTCCTGAAAGCTCATCTTAGTCTTCTTTAATTCTTTTTTTTTTTTGAAAACAGTGTTCAATACTCAGTGCTGTTTTGTTTTTTTAAATTGTAGTGAGATTCTCGCCTCCCGGGCAAAAGCTCAGATGGACTCAGAGGTTCAGGAAGCCTTGCAAAGTTGCCAACTTTTGTGTCAAACGAGATTTCATTTCATGAGAACCAGAGCAGCGGGTCACCTCAGCAATCTGCCATATAACGTCCTAACGAAAAAGAAAGAAAGGTGAGCTGTTTGGGTCACAGACGAATTCAATTAAAATTGAAATCAGGAACGTATGGATGATCTGATGCACTGCATACCTGTGGCAAATCTCTTCTTGTTGAGAGAAAGTCTGTACCCAGACCCCTGCAGCTCCATGTCCACTCCTGACAGGGTGCTCCCCTCACTCATAAACTGCACTGCCAGAGTGGAGGGGTTCGATGGCCCATCTGACAGTTCAAACTTGGCCCTCAGGGACCCAGCTCCTGGGAGTCAAATGCAAACAAACACACTCACTTTCCAGCAAATGATCCAGTTCTCTTCTTCACCGTACACATCCTCTACAGGTGGGATTTTGTACAAGCTGCCTCTAGAGCCGGATTTCTGCTTCTGCGTTGAATCTGTCCTATACCGGACCCTATGCTGGAGCCTGACACGCACCCCTCAAAAAATGTAACTACACGTTGCGGCGATGCACGCCACGGCTTGCTAGCGTTTCCGTACACACACACACACACACACACACACACACACACACACACACACACACACACACACACACACACACACACACACACACACACACACACACACACACACACACACACACACACACACACACACACACACATGCGCGCGCGCAAGTTTGGTCTTTAAGCTTTTTGAGTGTTACTCATTTAGGATCTGCTCTAGCTTTTTTCAACATTTTAGACACAGATATGCTAGCAATAAAAACGTTCCAAAATGATGTGAAAAAGAGATGCAAAACTACCACAAAAGGGACACAAAGTGACAACAAAGAGATGCCAAATAGCCACAGAGACCCAAAACCACCCCAAAGAAAACTACATTGACCAAAACGAGACAGAACACGAATACAAAGAGACGCAAAAACTCACAAAAAGAGACGAAATGTGTGGCGAAATTGCATTTAAAAAAAAATTGAAAACAGTTAGATTTTCTTGGGGAAGGACGTGTAAACCCCCACCAAATACGCAAACCTAAGTCTTCCAAAAAGCGAGGGAAAACGCTGCATAGGCTACGGTGAAAGCTCTGCGTGGAGCCTCCGCAGAAAACATAAATCACGCTTAATTGCAAACAAAGAGAAAGATGATTTACCTTCATTTTCAGACTTTTCTGAGATTTCACTCAGCTTCCATAGACACTTATTCTGCTCTGGATTCCTACAATAAGAGACTGAAATTAGCCTCTTCTGTTTGACTAAGATAGAAAAATGTTTTCAGCTGTTTACATGAACCACTTCTTACCAGATGGAGTTAGGCAGAGACTGCATGTTGGTGACTCCTCCGTCAACAGGCACTAAGATCTGTACGTTGGAGAGTGGACCGGGGGAGGCCATGGACTCCGGGTTGTAGCGGTAGTCTACCCGCAGGTCTGATGTACTTGGTGTACACTTCCAGTATATGGCCAGGTTGAGAGGAGTGGAATGGATCCCATCAGACTGCACCTGAACACAGTAGGTATGAACAAAGCACATCAGGACAAAGAAAAAGTATTCTTCTATCAGAAATCAGTGTTAAGCTGACTGAGCCAATTCATGGATTGTTTGTTTTACACATAGATGAGCTTATATTTCATTATATTCTTAGATTTTGTCATGACCCACTGCGCTAAACTAAAAGAAAAGAAAAAAGAGGGGCCTGATTATGGGGTGGGAGGATGGCCTTGCAACAATAAGGTCTTAGTGACAGGAAGAAAAAAAAACCTTGACTGAGAAGCAAAAAAAAAAAAACCTGCACCATGTACTCGCTTAATTAACGTTTGTCTTCCTCAGGCAAAGTTCACACAGGCAAACAGCACCATACGAATCTAGATTCTTGCCTCTCAGCTGGGAAAAACTTGCCAATTAGAGGACAGCAGGAACCCTTTCCAGTACGCACACAATTTTAGGGAAAATTAGCTCTTCAATAATAAAAACACACTTCCAATTATAAACAGTAAATTAATCAATATTATAGAAAATAGGTTAGCATCACAATAAAGCCCCATATTACACAATGTAGCCAACAGTAGAAAGGTAGAGGAAAAAACACGAGGCAATCGTATAGTTTCAATGCTTCAAAAGCACGTGTTTGGAGTATTGTGTGGATTTTATCGGTCAAGCTTTGACAATAGCATCTTTTTTACGTCCAAGGAAATTACACATAAACTAATATAATAATGTAAATAAGCCAGTTTAAACATGTCTATTTAAAGATGATGTCATCCAGCGGTGGCATTTTGCTTGTGAAGCTACAGGATTTTAGGACCAAGCCTACAGTATATGGCTTTTGTTTTACACCAGACTATATAACACAGTTTTAGAAGGGATACATTTAGTTATGAAGCCAGTAAGTGACCACAAATGAATTAAATTCCTATAAGTGGTCCGGAAAAAATGTGAGGTTAAATTTTAATATTCTAAGAATATTATAGACTAGAGCTGGCTATGGCAGGAAGATCAAATAAACTGTGATAATACTGTGAAATCATTTCTCTTTAACTTCGGAGCATGGCTTCCAAAATATTTCACATTAAAAAATTAATTCTGCCCTGCTCCCTCCTCTAACCTCATCTAGTTTTGTTGCTTCTTTCTCAGACATGTATATATGAGGGCGAAGCACTTAGGGAAATATGTTTATACAGGGCATTCTTTAACTAAAGTTATTTTATCTGGATTATGCTTTAGGCTCAGCGTTGGCTGACTGACCTGGTATTTTAGGATGTCCACATTATAGTAGGAAGCTGTAGGGTTCTGCTCTGAGGCTTTTCTGAGGTAGGACGTCAGCGCTTGCATGTTGAACCAGAAGTCCCTGGAATTTGAGTCACTTTGGGAAGGATCACTAGATAAAAAGACAAACAGTCAGAAAGATATGTACACACAGACACACACTGATGCACAAGGAATGATCGGAGGCTCAATTATTCATTGCTCTTCCTGGCTTTGTGAGCAAAGCTCTAATAGCTTGGAAAAAATGACCCTGTTATATCCAACCAGCTACTAAATCATGAATTCCATCTGATTCAATTAATCCAACCATTAGGTCTTGGGATAACTGAGAGGGAGAAGAAGTACAAGAAGCATTAAAAAGACGTCATTTCCCTTCCCGAGGCAGGATATGAACTTGTCACAGAGAATTTGTTTTAAAAAATTGCAGTTTAAATATAGAACCAAAAACAAATTGCGGCTGAACCTTGCACTGCATGTGAGGTGACGCATACATGAAACACTTTTGACTGAGACTAAAGAAGTGAGAGGTAAAATAATGTCTGATAAATGAAGCGGCTGTTATATGAAGTTTGCTTTTCTTTGCCATTTCGGGCTGGGAAGTATTTCAGAAGAGCCATGGGCTGTTGAGAACCTGGCTGTTAAAGTCTGGTGGAAAATACTTCCCTGACAGCTTAATGATAGGTTTATGTCAGATTACTAATTGAATTTCCTCTCACTGACGCAGACTGCATTTCCTCGATTCTCACTCGAATCATTGCGTCCAAATCCCCTCTTTCACTTAACCAGGACTCTGACAAGTTAGCAACTTGTCGGCTCTTCCCTTGCAAATCGGCCTGTTTGTGTTTACCTCTTCTGGACAGCTCACCTGTATAGTAGCTGTTGGTTGGGTAGGATCTGCTCCAACCTGCTGGTGTTCTTCAGTTTGAAGGTGAGCACGGCCGGGGAGGGGTTGGTGGTGAACACTTTGATGATACCCATGGGGAACGACAAAGTCATGTCTCCTGTGATCTTCACAATGCACCTGTGGGATGTAGCCAAGCAAATATGAATGATGTCATACATAGTACCTGTGGGTTTTTTCTTTCAATGAATCGATAATTGTTTAGGTTATCAAATGTGAGAAAGATTTCCCAGCGTGCCTAAGTTGACACCTTTTAACTTGTTTGGTCTGACCAACAGTCTAAAACCCATATATACTCTTTTGTATGCAATAGGTTATTATGAACAATAGAGACAATACACATTTAAGAAGCTGAAATTAGAAGCTGGTTGGTATTTTTGCTTGAAATATCTAAAACTATTTAATTCTAAATGATATCTTGTACTTTAGCCTATAAATCCACTTTTTCTTTTTTATATAAAAAGTGGACATTGAACACATTGGCTTTAGGTCCCAGGTGTAACACATCTCCATCTCACGTTTTCTTAGCACACCTCTGCATAAATCTATGGTCTAATATATATCCAGTTTTTTTCTTCCGTTGGGGTTGGCCTAGGCTGGGGTGGAATTGGCCCACAGCGAGTCTCAACCTCGCACTGTGTCTCCTCTGCATTTCTTATGAAATGTTCCATTCACTAATCCCTGCAAAAATAAGCCTTTTGCACAGCAGCAATTTAACAGCAGTTAACCAATAAATGGCTGTATGTTTTCACTGCCCCAGACTATAATCTGCCCCATGTAGGTTATCCACTCTGAAAGAATGGTGTCAGACTAATGAAAAACATTCCACACATATAGAGCCAAAGATCAGAGTGTAGTTTGGGCTAGGGACCATGCAGTACAACACCATGTACTGTAGAATTCATAACATAATATGGGTTGTAGTTAAAGTTCTAATGTCGGGGCCTTTGAGTGGCGGGAGGTCATGTGAGACTCACTTAGTGGGATCAGCTCCTTTGAAGTAAGCATTAACCGATTCTGTGAAGGCCACGGCAATGGGCAAAGCATCTTGGGATGCCAGGGTCACAGGGCTGGGACCGCGAGATGTCCCTGAGAATGAGAAAGGCACAGAGTTTGAGGTCTGTTGACTCAGGTGCAGATCGGACTTTTACAACAGCGGGGTCCAAAGCTCACATCAGAATAAGGCAGGCTTGATCGTGCAAAGATGCATTATATAATTTAGAATATTGGTTTTATTGCATTTCATGAAGTCAGTCAATCATGCATTGCAAATCAGTACATTGTTATTTTTCAAATAAAGACAAATAAGGTACGTGTTTAGAGTAGATCGTGTTACAGCTGCTTTAGTACAATTACCTCAGACAACTTATTAAACCAAAGTCAACAAAAGATGTACCAGTCAATCATTCATTACTTTATTATTTTACCAATCAAATCTTTATAATGTAAGGAGCAGATGCTGTTGACAGAAAGACAATGTGAGAAATAGGCTGAAAAGGTGAATCTGGAAAGCACACAAGAAAGCAATACAATCATTGCAAAGCAAGTGGACAACATCCAGTTGTCCATCCAGCCCATCAAACAGACTGGTGTTAGTTTTAGTTAAATACAGAAGAGAGTCCTCTTGCATGAACCATACCTGCTGGTGTTTCACACCGCTTCTCAAAGGTAGGCAGCTTCGCTATGAACACATCGTCCTCTTTACGCCAAATTAAAGGCATAAAAGAGAAAGGTGGAGAAAAACAAACCCAGAAGCACAAACGTGAGGAGAGATGATGCTGAGCACAGATATAGTCCTGAATGTGTGATTGTGGCAGGTGAGCCCTAAGCTGACTCATATGATCATTGCACAGAGATGAACGAAGAGTTAACAGGCCCTAATGAAGACAGTCTCAGCATCAGTGAAATGTATGCAGAGTAGAGATGATGATTGTAAGCACTACGGAAAGGAGTGTCTCTTAGGGAGACAAAAGTTTGGAAAGGCAGACTCACTTTGGCTTAGGACAAAGAAAGGAGAAGGGGAGAGCAGCTCTGGCTCTGGGGGGGAGAGGGGGAGAGCAAAGGTGTGCTCAGTTCCTGTAAGGAGAGGAGTCAAGGAAGGAGGAGTGAGAGAAGAGGACAACAGCACATTGTGTTGCAGAGACAATAGGTATGTGGCAGGTTGGTGAGGAGTTGAAGAAAAGGAGAAAAAATAGTTCCAAGGAAGTAGATTATCTATACACAGAGGAGGCTTACCAACAGTGGGGGTGTTGGCGGCACTGAGTGAGGCATTCGAGGACAAGGAGGAGGAGCTCTCTGCCCGGGCGAGTGGTGCAGCAGGAGGAGGGCTGGCGTTAGATGTCTTGGGTGGACTGAACGGCCGTACCTGAGTGGTCATCAAATCGAATGGTAGGACAATGTCAGAATGTTATTTTAACAGCAATCAATGTTGTGTTGCACATAAAATCTAGGAATGTTGTAGTTACTCACAATCTCATTGATTCCTGTGAGTTTTCCTGTAGGGAGTTTGGGCCTGGAGGAGGGTCGGGGTGGGGGTACCAGGGCTCCAGCTGTCAGCGGGGTCGTTGGTCGGTTTGGTACTGGCACTACACCGAGAAACATGCTGGTTAGGGGCAGTTAAACAGCATGGGCATCGGGTACAAACATACAACAATGTATACACTGTGCTTCAGTCACGTAGATGCAAAACAATCATGCAAAAAAACCCAAAAAACCATAATAGCAACCATAATGAAAATCATAACAGGTAACAACATAGAAGTAAAACACATTCCAAAATGAATGAAAAAGAACCTCAAAAACAAACATGTTGCCAATCAGTCAGTGAGTTAGAAAAGCATAAGTCTGTAACATATGAAACAAATTTAAAAATAAATGATATAATTGTCAACTTCAAATATAAAACAAATGCACAGTATGAAAACATACAGTTAAAATAAAACAAAATGCAAAACTAAAACTCCAAACCTCAGGCATAAGACACGTCTCTAGCATCAGCAATGATGTTACCATTGAATATTTTGCCTGAAGGAGCTGCGGCCATCGCCCTATCTGTAATTCCAGAGAAGACATCAGAGAAACAGGGGTGGCCGTCTTCTCTGCTGCCCGCCGCTTTACTGTAGGCGTCAGCAGAGTCATCGGAGAGGAAGCGACTTGACCTGCCGGAGCCGGCCTGAGGCCTCTGGAGCTCCTTCACAGACGGCCCTGAGACCTGACGGCGAGCTGGAGCAAAATTATCACTAAAGGCGATCCACTGGCTCTGGGACCAGGACACGGAGGAGAAGGCGTCAATGCTCCTCGGAGGGCTGGCTGCAGCCGGGCTTTTGATGGGGTCAATTGGCTCGGCCGGCAGGGTGATGGGGGCGCTCTGGGCCCTCGCTGGTACAGGCTTGAGTGCTTGGAAAGGGTTTTCTGGTGAGTCCCAGGGAGAGGATGTGGACGAGGAGAAAGAGGAGACATCTTTGGATTGTTGGCTCTCTGCCAGGGGAGGGGAGCGCTCCCGTTGTGTCACCGCCTCAGCTGGAGGGGGCGATGTGATTGACAGAGGCGATAAACATGACAAATGCAAAGCAATGATATATATTGAAAACTTTTGGTAAACCAATCAGACATTTAGTAACACCAGCAAATTACAAACGTGACGCCTCAGCAGTTAGCCGCACCAGGATAGCAGACACATAAGCTTTATTGTGATTACCTCGAACTAGGGCTAAACAATTCATCGTTTACAATTCAAAATCGAGATTTGAAAGAATGCGATTAGCTAATTGTGAAGACCGCGATCAATCAACTGGGCAATATTTAGTTGAATGTTTGGTTTAACATTTTTAATTCCTCTTGTTATTAATAATAATATTATTATTATTATCATTAGTATATGTACTGTTTTTTCATAAATGCTAGAATGATGTCACAGACTGTTTACAGAAATGTCCTAGTTTCGGAGGATTGTTCAATTATTTTTCATTACGTTATTCAACATGATCGTAGAAGGTGCGAAATGTAGATGCTCCTAATGAACTGAAGCATATCAGACATTTCAGTTTACCGTAAAGTACTAACCATTTTTTTTTTATTGTAATTGTTTTTTGTTATTATAACTTTAGCTCTTGTGATACATGTTCTGTGTTTGACTGTTCAATGTTCCATGCTTATTAAAAGAAAAACACTTATTGCTGGCAATTCACATAAACATTCCCATCTAATGTTATATTGCTCCATGACATGTTTTATCTGTTACACAGTGAATATTGAACTTTGTCTTAACTTTTAAGAAAACAAATCGCAAATCAAATTTTAATCACAATATATCTGTTAGAAAAATCTAATTTGATTTTTCCCCAAATCCCTACCTCGAACATGAAAACATGGTTTTCTACCAGTATTTGTTTGATTGAAATTGCATAGCCGTGTCTGTTACTGGATTTTAACTAAATATGAAACACCTCTTTGGTACTGAGTAATAGCAGTGTTTATGTATTTTCTAGGTGTTTAGATTATGTTGTTTTTTTCCTTTTTGTTAAACACAGTATACGAACATGGACTTTGGACTACTTTACTTCTACTACTTTGGCAGAGTTAAACCTACACATTATTAAAGGTCCCATGGCATGAAAATTTCACTTTGAGGTTTTTTAACATTAATATGAGTTCCCCCAGCCTGCCTATGGTCCCCCAGCGGCAAGAAATGGCGATAGGCGTAAACCGAGCTTTGGGTATCCTGCTCTGTCTTTGAGAACATAAAAGTTCAGACGTGCCGATCTGGAATCTTGCTCCTTATGAGGTCGTAAGGGGCAAGGTTACCTCCCCTTTCTCTGCTTTGTCCGCCCAGAGAATTTAGCCCACCCATGAGAGAGAGACATCACGGCTTTTAAACAAGCAAAGTAGCAGTTGGTCAAGGCCACACCCCCACCCTCCACCTTGCCCCCGTTGATACAGACTCAGAAATGGCACATACTAAGGAAAGCTCATTGTGGGACTGGCTCTAGTGGCTGCAATTCTGCACAAAGGCTGGATTTTGGGAAAGAGACTTCTGATATGGTATTAGGAAACCCCGAAGGTCTATTTAAAAGCATCCAAAGAGCACCATGTCATGAGACCTTTAAATCTTTAGTCAGTGGCTGTTGGTTAATTTTCTAGAATTACTACATATTTTTCTTGTAACATGAAAAGGGACTCATTGAGTATCTACTGTAGCTCAAAATGGGCTCATAACACATGCAAACGCTTTTTAGTTTTGGTATCATATCTTCAGACAAATTTGATGCATATTTTAAACCAAAATCTTTCCTATCAGCCATAAAAGTGCAAAGCAATGACCCTTGTTTTAAACACGCATTGCAGACAGACACACATTTGAAGTAAAGAATACTTAAAGGTTTACATAAAGAGAAACAAAAATGGAACATAAATACCATGCATTATAATCACTGATGACAGCTTGAACATAAAAACAAGTTTTCATTTCGATCACTGTCTGATGAACGGGGCACACACATTTTACCTGAGACCTCTGGCAGAAAGACGTCTGAGTCATTCATCAGAAAAGATGGAGATGGAGGGATTGAAAGGAAGATAGAGGCAAGGTCTACCAAGAAAAGTTCATAAATAAATAAAACCAATAAACCATCAAGTACTTTGAACTCAATTACATTGTAATCAAACAAAAGGCAATGTAAAAAAAAGTAAAAGTAAAACAGATGGAAATGTACAATCAAATCAAATACAACCTATGACAATGAATAAAAACATTTTGTTATTTTCAATCTCTTACTTAATCAGTGAGAGTTTAATTGTTTTAATACCTCACACAATAGACTAGTTTAATGTGTCATGTGTGCATTCGGAGCGGGTGATACTGCTACACTGTACACAGAGAGACTTAACAGGCTCTAAGCGGGGACTTAATTCCCATCACTGAATCTTAATCAGGGCACTCTACGATGCTCTTTTCACTTTTAAGCCGAGACCTTTGACAGTAACGAGACAATGTTTGACAACATACGTGCCAGTGGGCTTTATAGCCAACCCTCTGACCTCAACTAGGTGCCAATTAACTGTGGATTACGCTTAGCCTAGGCAATGGGTCAGCGCTAATGTCACTTTGTTTAAACGCTGGTGTCACGCACGTAAAGCCATGAGAATCGCTCTATCAACGCTCAAAAGTAAAGTAAAACAAACATTCAAATGTCTATCGTAAAAGTATTAAAGTAGAGACTTTAAGACAATTTAGATGAAACAGGAGGAGAACACAAATTATGTAAAGTGATTGAAAAAAACAAACTACGGACTGGGATAACCCCCCCTCGCTGTTTTAAGGTGAATAATCTATTGACCTTAGAGGTCAGGTCCTCCATGTTGGACTGCCCTGAGAGGAGAGACTTCCAACTAAAGAAAAAAAGAGGGAAGGGGACACTACATATTGCATAGAGAGAAGATGAGATCAAAAACATAAAGAGCAAAAGGACTGGATCAAAGGAGTGATTAAAAAAACAGAATACTAGTGTGGTTGCTCCATAAAGTTATAATCCTTCAGATTTTCATGAAATCAAATCACATTTTTCACATCTGCATTGTTTCAGCCATCCAACGCATCTCTATAAAGTAGTTTTTTATTGGTTGTGGCAGAGTATCCCATTCACACGCTCAATTCAGACAGACCTAACAACGAGATTCACAGGAAATGATGCATGCATGTAATCTAGTGTATTTTTATCTCATGAATATCAGCCTCCCTATTTACTGTTCACTGCCGTTCCACTCAGAGCTGTTTTAAGTTACTGCTAATGCAAAGCCAACATTGTTCTCCACTTCTCAGCAAGATAACCAACTCCTTTACCGTGTGAAAACTACATGCACCGCATGAAATCAGATCACTGTTGCAGTTATTATTGACTGACTTTTTTATTAAATAATAAGTTGGTTTTGCTGCACTGTAAACGGTTACAGCGGTTCTTTTGTTGTATTTCTGCCAACTTAAAGTATGTTTATATTCGACTGTAGTTAGTGATCCACTCATACACTACTGTTTCCTTATTATTGGCCATCTTGGCCATTTAGTGGTTGTAATGAATTGATGAACATATGCATGTGTTGTAATTGTTTTTTGTATTTTTTGCATTTTGTATGTATGTTGTCATATTGCCAATTGTAATTTTTATTTTCTGTCACTTATCTGTTGTCATGTAATGATTATGTTTTATGTTGGGACCACCTCAAAAAGAGATGATACATCTCAAGGGGTTATCCTAATAAACAAATATGAATATATATGCGGTTACCACGATAGCCGCCCAAATCAGCCGGGACTGAAATGCCTTTTTTCAGCATTTTTTGGCCTTTATTTTGAAAGGACAGCATAGATATCATAGGGGGGAAAGACAGGGGGAATGACATGCAGCAATGGGCCGCAGGTTGCAATTGAACCCGCAGCCACTGTGCGAGGACTGAGCCTTTGTATTTCGGTGCACGCTCTACCAGGTGTGCTACCCAGGCGTCCAGGATTACAACTTTAAAGGAATTACAGTAACCCTTTCATTGTTGCTACACACCGTCGAGAGATGCTGTAGATAACGGTAGAATCTCATGTTGTGGAGAAATATATGCTTGCACAGCAATCAAGATAAAATGAGGCTTTGGGATTACCTGTTGATGGGGACACCGAGGAAGAGGAGCCTGCTAGAGTCGGCCCAAAAGGGTCCAGAGACAGAAGGTCGTTGTGCGTCAGTCTGCCGGAGGTGGGAGGAAAAGAGAGAGAGAGAGAGAGAGAAAGTGAGAGAAAATAAATATACATTTTTTGTTTGACATGAAACTGAATTCAAAGTAAAGACAAACAATAAAATGTACGCAAACTGGAACCTCACTGAATCGGCAGCCAATCCGGCAAATAAATGTTTTAAATGTAATGTGGATGCATTTACAAATACAAGGGAAAGAGAGAAAGAGAGAGAGAGAGAGAGAGAGAGAGAGATAATAAAGCAGTATGAATTGAAAAATGAAAAATTTGAACTGAAATTGAAATTGAGAGAGGGGGTCTAGTCAAACCTACAGTAACATTTTAAGCAAAAGTCATGCACATACGCATACAAAACAAGATACTGTAAACGTGGTGAAAATGGTGGCAGTCATGAGCACTATCATACATACTCAAATGGTGTTGGCACTCTGGTTTTTGCCAGCTCATCACCTACAGAGAGAGAAAAACAAACAGAACATTAAAGCCCACAGACCTGCAGAGCGATGACAGCAAATTCACTTTCACAGCGACTAAACACAGGAGGTTTTCACCGGAGACTATTCAAAGACATTTGCCCAAAGGCATGTTTAAACTACATCCCACCTTAGACCAGAAATATAAACTGAGGTTCTGACTGAACAAATGAGAAACACCATCTGCCATGAAAAGGCATGGAAGTATATTTGCAGTAAGATCTAGGTTGGATACAATATTTTTCTTACTTCTGCTTTGCACAGTAAAACCTTAAAATCTTACCCAAATACTGCAAATGGTTAACTCAAAATGTGTTTTTTTATTATGATGGTAACACTTTGCAATAGGGGATGAAGTGATTTGGTAATTAAATATAAAACCAAGCATTGCTTTGTTAATTATGTGCCCCTTTCCAAAGTGTTACAATGCATTGAAAAGATCCATGTAAGCATCCTGAAGCAGCACATTAGCACCAGAGGTAAGAGGAGACAGTTGAGAGAATATAAAACCGTACAAGTATGTAAATTCTTAAAAATAAAGTGAAGTTTTGCAGTGAGAGAACACAGTGTCAGTGGTGTTAGCTTGTGTCAGCTGGCTGCAAGGGACAGAGATAAGGGGTGTGATATTTTGAGGGAGTGGGAGGCTAACTACTGTAGTGAAAACATACTCACCAGGGCCCTGAGCCTTAGCGCTTAATGTAGATACCCCTGTGATCAATGAGCGTATGTAGAGTATACATCTATCAATGCAATACCTTGTGTAAATTGATCTCTATCACTGTTTCAGCTGCAAAATGTGAATATTATTACCATATAGTTACACACAAACAGTGTGTGAAAGCAACTTTAACTCAATTCTTTTAACTCATAAAAAAGACCTTCTGGATTTATATTCAGTGCTTTCTCAAACCTGCATCAAAACCTCATGGAGCATGACAGATGACATATTGGTAGATATATTCTTAAAGCATTACACTTGGGGACGACATCAAACACACAAACCTTCTACAAACTGTGCCAGCTCGCACGGAGCAGATAATTTCTAACATGTCGAAATATAAACAGCTAATAAAGCAATTAATCTTATTTGTAACATGGGAGGGAAATATCCCTCAAGCTCACATTTACAGAAAAGAACACTTATTTACTTTTTCTCTGGGTATGTTGGTTTTGGCTAAAGTTTCTGGATTTTTCTTTTAAAAACAACTCATGCCAAGAAAAATGTAGTTGAGAAGTTGTACAGTCAACCCCCTTCACAGTCACCCAGCAATCCACAGATACAGACAGGTCAGACAGAGAAAATACTTACTAGACTGGTTCCTTCGCATCTGTCCCTGAAAACAAAAACAGGCATTAATTAACCAAAGACGCATGTGAACCACCATGAATTTGCAACCGTTACATGCCAGTTAGTTAGCTCAGTTTGTTCACAAAATCACAAGTAAAAAGGGGGCAGTGGTGGCCTAAAGTGTAAAGAAGCAAACTTGTGACCGGGAGGTCGCCAGTTCAATACCCAGACTGGCAGGATAAAATCTGTTTGGGGAAAGTGAAAAGAGCAGCACTGAGGTGCCCTTGAGCAAGGCCCTTAACCCCAACCGCTTCAGTGCAGCGGCTCAGTGGCCAGCAGATCTGACTGTGGTTCTACTGGGCAGGTTCCAGGTATGAATGTGTAACTGTGTGAATGTGACAGCCCATTGTTGCAAATGATAATCGACTTGCCTGGATAAATGAAGGTTAAATAAAAAAATAAAAAGTCGAAATGATCACTCTCCATGCAGGAGACATAAAACAGATCAACATGCATTTTACAAAGTAAAACAACATGCTTTAAGGGTAATCATGTTTTTGTCTGCTTCGTTACAACATGTGCAACTTAAGACGCTCAAACCAACGCATGCCTTTTTAGCAAAATAGTGTGGAACCTTAAGCCTTTGACAGCGTTTATAGCATTTATAGTGTATATATATATACATACATGATGGAAAAAGTTAAAACGCTTTTAAGCATTGAAAACTGTGCTATTAATGATCCCCAGTGGCAAAGGTTTTTTTCCACTACAGAGTTTAAGACAGTAAATCACAGGGCTACTCTCCACTCACACATACCAGACTTTAAATCTAGGGTGAAATATTCAGCAGCGCAAAACCATGAATCTAAGCCCATACAACGATCAGTCAGGGACAACAGAGAGCATGCCCCCAACACTTCACCAACTTCCTTTACAGAGCCTTTTTTCTGGACATAAATCTGCCGTGTCATGCTGCGTAAAACAAGATATGCAAGATTCGTTCTTGGGGGTCGCCAACCCAATGGAAACTTAGAGCATCAGTTTCAATAAAGAATTTATTCGCAAAAGGAAAAAGGTGGTGGTGGTGGTGGGGGATTGTCAAGGGAGGAGAGGAGAAAAAGAAACAAAATGGGTTTAAGGAACATAGCAAAAGCGTTTAACCACCGTAGAGCTGTGAGGCCAGGGTTTAGTCCCACAGGCGCTAAGCGGCAAATGGGTTCAATTATGGCTCTTGCTGGCCACACACACACGACTTCCATTGCTATTTCAATGAAGGGAACACCGCAGAGGGGGAACCAAACAGGAGGAGAAATGAAAAAGACAGGAAAAATGAGCAATGAGGGGGAAAAAAAGAAAAGAAAATCTCTCAATAATTCACACCAGATGATGCAACAATCGTCATCACCTTGGATGAATGTTTTAACTTTAATCCAGAACTTATTGGTAAATGCGACGTAGGAAAAGGATGTGAAACCAAAATCCAAACAGACAGAGAGTAAGGCAAACATAATCTAATGACTATTCTGTTATTTGAATGCAAATCAGAGTCAACACACAAAAAAAGTGGTCTGTGTTTTTTTGTACTTTTAGAGTGAGAAAGTAATTGTGGGTTTAAGTCTCGACAACTACCGAAACTAAACTGCAATGAACAAATTCAAAAGGTTTTAAAGAGACCATCTTTCCACCTGAATCTTGTTACATTAACTAGAAAATATTTCTTCTGTAAACTTTATCATTAATTCCCAGTGTGGAAAAAAAAAAAATCTCTAGAAAAAACATTTGTACAAACTACGCAACCAACCCCATAAAGTATTCATAAATAACCACAACAGAGTCCTGGCTAGAAGAAGTGGGCTCCAATAAAACCAAAATGAGTGAAAGCAAACAAAGAAAGGAGGAAAAAGAGTGAGGTGCAACACAAGCAGGGAGGAGAAACAGTGGTCAAAGCAGAGGGAGTGTCTGAGGGAGAGAGCCAGAGCCGTGAAAAAGATGCCGTGACATTAGTTTCATGTGCAGCCGGGGAGTGCAGCGGCGTGAACCAACTAGACCCCCTATACGACATTGAGCGTGCCCTTTTCAGACTCTCCACAACAACATTAACAACAACAACAGCTCAGTGCACACACGGTGCGAGTTTGCACACAAGCAGTAGTGGTTTTAAATTTTAATGACAGCGGCTATTTTCACAGAGCAAGCAGAGAGGTATTCAGAGATTGAGGGGAGGTGAGGGACACAAGGAGCTGAATGAAGGGCTGTGTGTGTGTGTGTGTGTGTGTGTGTGTGTGTGGTGGGTGGTTGTGTGTGTGTGTGTGTGTGTGTGTGTGTGTGTGTGTGTGTGTGTGTCGCAAAGCATTTCTACAAGGAGGGCCGTGTGCATGTGTGTGAGTCTGCAGTAAAATCAAACAACTAGAACTCAGAATGATTGTTTCTGAGTTCCTGATATATACTGTGTATGTATGTATGTATGTATGTATGTATGTATGTATGGATGTCTGTATGTATGGATGTATGTAGTATGTATGTATGTATGGATGTATATATATATATATATATAGAGAGAGAGAGAGAGAGAGAGAGAGAGAGAGAGAGAGAGGAGAAAAAAATATACATTTTTTGTTTGACATAAAACTGAATTCAAAGTAAAGACAAACAATAAAATGTGTGCAAACTGGAACCTCACTGAATCAGCACCAATCCGGCAAATACATGTTTTAAATGTAATACGGATGCATTTACAATTTAAATAAGTTTCAAGAAAGAGTGACTGACGGCATTTACAAGAAGAATGTTACGGTTCCCATCGAACCAAACAGAGGTTAGATATTCTCCTGTTGCCCTCTAGTGTTGCAGAGGCACAGCAGACTCCTGCTGCAGCAGAGCAGGACAGCGACAGGTCTGTTTTGGGGATTTCGAGTATTTGGTGGGGTTTTGGTGCATCATGAAGCCCTACCGAGGTTGAGGGTGACAGGATGATGTTTCCAATGGAGGCTTTAAGCTCGTCGATGGTGGCTCGGTTCTGATGCGGGCCGTTGTTTGGCTGAACTGGCTTGATTTCCACGTGGAACTTCCTGGGTTCATCTTCATCCTCTGAGTCACTGGACGAATAGAAGGAATTCTCTTTGGCATGTGAGCAAAGAAAAAAGTTAAGGAGACGACAAATGGCACAGACGAGAGCGAGAGCGAGAGAGAGAGAGAGCGAGAGCGAGAGCGAGAGCAAGAGCGAGAGAGAGAGATAATCTACAGTTTGTTTTTATCCAGCCCCAGGCTGCAGGCGTCTGTGATCAGAAAAACAAGATAGAGATCCTTAATGTCTTATAAACGGGACTGAGCTTTAGAGTGTGAACAGCATCAAGACAAATGGAAAGGATATCGATTTCATTTCCTTCTGGTCTGATACAGAAGCCCTCTTCATCAACTTGGGGAATATTCTACACAATACAAACAGAAAAAAAGTCAAGTAAAAAAGAATCTTCAATTAACACAAACCTAAAATAAATGTGTTGTATGTATTTTTTCAACTAACAGTGAAATTGACATTTTCAATCAAATAGGAAATCAATTATTTAATAAGTCCGTACATGTAATATTATACCACTCGGAATAGGACCAACATTTAATTGTTGACTAGTACCTGTTCATTGTTTTGTTTTTTGCAAATTCATCTCCCTCTACACTAAAACTTAACTTAAGTCAAAACATTCAAAATTAGTTTAACTTTTTATTTTAATCTAAATTTCTCTTATCACAATTAAGTCTACAGTAAATGGTGTAGTTTATTAATAAATGGAAAGTTCATCTTTTATTAATGGTATTCTGTTTCTAAGACAAATGTTATATACATAGTAATACAGGACAGTGAAAAAAAGAAAATATAAAGTACCACTGCTTTGAAATGTCTATGTGTATTATGAAATGTATTCAGTTCGTGTGATTAACCAAAAAACAAAACAGAAGGTCTAGATAGAAGATTTACTTTGTGTGTGTGTATATGTGTTGGTGTGGGGGGTGGTGTGTGTGGTGTGTGTGGTGTGTGTGTGTGTGTGGTGTGTGTGTGTGTGTGGTGTGTGTGGTGTGTGGGTGTGGTGTGTGGTTAGCTTGTTACGCATTCTGGATGTCTATGGCCCATAGTATCCAGGGGGTGCGCCATTGGCAGTGTTCTACAAGCGCAACAGAGAAAAGAATGAATGAATGTATGAAGCAAATCTACAAAAACAAACAGGAGGGAGGGAACAGAGAGTGAGAGAGAATAAAATGAACAAGGATCTTTTCCACCTCCTCTGTTTGATATCAAACAACATACAAAGCCGAAATATCCGCTGAAGTATCCACTCTAAGAATAACTGGTTGTTTTGGTTAAAATTATACTCACAGCAGCTTCGACTTCTGTCGACTCCCTAAAAGAGAAAAGCACATCATGATGAGAAAGTTGTTACATTTTTACTGAAGGGAAAGAAAAAACAAGTTGCATAAATTGTGCTGTTAGACTCAATATGCATGAGTCTTCACTCACGTGGAATCTGTGTCCTTGTCTTTCCTACGACCGGGGATGCCAAATGGCTTCCTCTTTCTGGGTTTGGCACCTTAACACATAAACAAAGCACTTTTTAAACATACAGTATATTTACAAAAAAATTACATTAAATCTGATCTTGATCCCAATGCTTTGAACATGCAATGCTTTAGTGAAATACAACTCGCAGTGTTGTTTGTTGAAATCTTACCTTTCATTTTGTTATTAGACATACCTTCAGTTGCAATAGTGGCATTGCACTCCTCAAACTCATGGGTCCTAATGAGACAAAACATTTTTTTTGGTTAATGGCACAAAAAGGCTCAGCAACCTACTGCTGTGAATGCTAGAATGTACATCACGCAATCACCCACAAACACACACACACACAACACACACACACACACACACACACACACAACACACACACACACACCACACACACACAACACACACAAGACACACACAGTCTGGCGTGCCATACAGAATGTGCATACAGACAGGGCTGGTCCAGGGCCCAGAGGGCAGACAGGGTCAATAGAGAAGTCAACTGTGTGTCTGGTGGCCCTCACAAAAACGTGCAACTCCCTCTTAGGGATGCTAAGCACTACTCTACAGCACAGAGCCTCTGTTACATGGACTTGGGACATAGAAATCACACGATCATAAACCAATTATATAAACCACAGAAGCCCAGTGCTCACAGCAAACAGCAGGTATGATGACTAGGGCTGGGTAACGTTAAAGAATGTTCAATACCGGTAACGATATCAATACCGTGACTTAGATAGCGGTTTCTCAACGATTCCAATAAAAAAAATTAAAAAAACATAACACGTTACACCCGCAATCTTTTTTATTATTTTTCAGCTCCTACTACGTGAGCCATCTCCACGGAATAGAGTTATTAGATCATGGTAGAAGAATGATGAATGCTGAGTGGTTCACTGACGCTGATCTCATCAACGTACTCCTTTGGTATTGAATGACGAGGCTTTTTTTTTTAATACTTTAAAAGGTAATTCAGGTCGGACACACAAAGTCACTGACCCTATTACAATAAGACAAACAACTCCAAGATTACATGCAGTAAAGTGTTTAAAACCATATGGACAAATCTGCTCTCAGGCTCAAGAGATGCCCTTCTCTCTTTTTCTCTCTGGCATGCAAAAAAATGGCCAGAAAAAAGAACAGACCATATGAAGCAAATGTAATCAAGCACACCCAAACATTCTAAGCCACTGAAATAATCATGGCAACCCTGATGAACAGATTGAACTGACAAATTGTCGTATCTATGCCAGCCAACAGCATCATATCACTTGGAGCACAACCAGCCGTGGATTTATCTTAAGAAAAAAATAACATTGCTTCGGTCATTCAGATGATCATTCAAAGGATGAGAAAACAACGAGAACAACAAAGTTTACACTTAATTTAATGCTCCTCAATTATACACATTTACCTCCAAGGCCGGCACTTGGCTGTCACGCTTACACACACACACACACACACACACACACCACACACACACACACACACAACACACACACACACATAACACACACACACACCCCACACATAACACACCACACACACCACACACACTGTGATGTCACGAGAGGCTGCGTTCTGAGGGGCTAGCGACCCCTGAGATGGCTGCAGCACGGGCAGCTTTGGCACATTGCTGGTGGAGTTGGGAACTCCACCCCTCAAGCACCGCATCCAACACACCTGAGACCAATCAGGGCCTGTGGCTGAAGGGCAGTCTTAAAGCCAGAGACACAGTTGGTGAGGAGTGTGTTTTGGAGACAAGCTCAAGTTGTGTCTCAGAGGATCTACAGAGGATCGAAGCGGCACTTTCCATGGAAGGATTGAAAGACTGGAATACTTACCTGAAGACTGGAAACTTACCTGAAGACTGAGAGAGTTCTACCGACAGATAGGCCACGGGCGCGACGCTGTCTAAAAGTAAGGCTGAAGACCTGTTTTCAAGAAGAGATTTACCTGAGGGAATAGGTTTATGATTTTTGGTTTGAAGAGACATTGTTTAAGTTTGGCTGTTGCAAGAGCAACCATTATCCTGAGTTACCTTTTTGAACTTGGCTTATCATTTTGTGTTAATTCCAAGAACAATATTAAAAACCTTTGTTACACTCTAATTTGTGTCCTTGCACTGCTGAACTGTCCGCCGAGAGCCGTGTAGCCTCTCATGATATCACATATGGTGGGAGAATGCGGGCACCTCTCCTGGCAGTGTGGGGAACCGGTGGATGAACCTATGCCCACGGCTGGACCTCCAGCGCACCACCCACCCACCTTTTTGCTTCGCTGTGGGAGTCATGGATGACGCCAGGACCGACCCCACCTGCCCGGGTGCGGTGAATCACCATGATGTAGAAGCTCTGCTAGATTCCGGTAGCCGGACCACCTGGTACACAAGGATTGGTGGCCCATCGGGTCGGACTTCAGGGAAGTCCTCCCGGTTACCTGTGTCCATGGAGACACCAGAGACTACCCCACCACTGAACTCACAATGACCACACCAGGGGAACCGTCACACGACAGCGGGAGTGGTTGATTCCCTACCCGTTCGGTCCTAATTGGACGAGACTGCCCCGCCTTTCTCCGCTGTGGAGGGAGACACAGGAGAGATCGGCCGAGTACCCCGGAAGCGGAGGGCAGGACGTACTCGGAGAGAACGCAAAACAACCCTCAGAACCCCTCACACCAGCCTGTGTTCTTGCAGGGATGGCAGGTGCCCAGGCTGATTCGGAGTCTGGTCCAGACACGGAGGAAGAGAACATGGTCCCAGGAAGCGCTCCAAGCTCCAGTGAGGAAGACGCCCCAGGCACCCAAGAGCTTCCCCCTCTCACAGGCCAGTATGGTACCGCCCAGTTACAAGATCCCACTCTTGCAAATGCCTTGAAGAATGTGCAGGTGATAGAGGGAGTGGTACTAGGGGATAGGACAAGCCCTACCTACCCCCATTTTGCAGTAAACCGGGGGTTGGTGTATCAGGTGGTACAGAAAGATGGCGAGGTGCAGGAACAGCTCCTCGTACCACAGCCCCACCGGACCACCGTGCTCAACCTAGCCCACACCCACCCGCTAGGGGCCCACCTAGGGGTGGAGAAGACGAAGGAAAGGATCTTGCGACGCTTCTTTTGGCCAGGGGTGCACAAAGAGATAGAGAACTACTGTCGGAGTTGCCCTGAGTGCCAGAGGGTGGCACCAAAGCCCACATATAGAAACCCGCTCATTCCCTTACCCATTATCGAGACCCCGTTCGAGAGGATAGGACTGGACATCGTTGGACCCTTACCGAAGAGTGCCAGGGGACATCAGTACATTCTGATCATCCTGGACTATGCAACCCGATATCCTGAGGCCATCCCGCTGAGGAAGGCTACGTCCAAACAGATTGCCAAGGAGCTATTCCTTCTGTCAACGAGTCTGGGGCTCCCGAAGGAGATATTGACAGACCAGGGAGTCCATCATGTCCAAGGTTATAGAAGAACTCTGTACTCTGCTGAAATCAAGCAGCTGAGAACGTCGGTCTACCACCCCCAGACAGACGGGCCGTCGAACGTTTTAACAAAACCCTAAAATCCATGCTGCGGAGGCGATCGGGAAGACGGGCGCAACTGGGATCAGTGCTACCGTACCTCCTGTTTGCGGTGAGAGAGGTGCTCAGTCGTCTACTGGTTTTTCACCCTGAGCTCTTGCTATCTTACAGGCCCCGAGGACTGCTGGACATTGCCAAGGAGGCCTGGGAGGAGCAACCGTGCCGCCAGCGGACCCTGATCGAGCCTGTTGGGGCTATGAGAGAGAATGAAGGCTATCTATCCCATGATGCGTGAACACATGGAGGCTGCTCAACGGCAACAGCAAGCCTCCTACAACAGATCTGCTCAACCCAGAGAGTTTAAGCCGGGGACCGAGTGTGGTCCTGGTGCCCACGTGGAGTGCAAATTCCTGGCCACCTGGCAGGGGCCCACGAGGTCATTGAACGGGTGGGAGACGTAAACTACAAGGGAGGCAACCAGATAAAAGAAAGCCGGAGCGATATCATGTCAACCTTTTAAAACAGTGGCACGCCAGGGGGCGTTGTTCAGTTGTCTACCCCCCACAGAGACCAAGGAACCAGGGAGGAAGAGGTTCAGGTTGTCCAAGCCTGTCCCCGCACAACGGCGATGGCCCTGGAGTTGTGGAACGCAACAGAGATGTCTTCTCCTCCCTACCTGGGCACACGGAGTGGTTAACATGAAATCCGCACCATGCCTGGCAAAACGGTGAACCAGCGCCCTTACCGCGTGCCGGAGGCTCGCAAGGCGGTTATACAAGAGGAGGTAAGGAAGAGCTGAAACTAGGGGTGATCGAAGAGTCCAATGTGCCTGGGCAAGCCCCATCGTACTGGTTCCCAAGCCGGACGGCTCGGCAGGTTTTGCAATGACTTTCGGAAAGTAAATGAGGTGTCTGAGTTTGATGCCTATCCCATGCCTAGGGTGGATGACTTAATGATTCATTGGGACTGCACGCTTCCTAACCACCCTGACCTCACCAAAGGATACTGGCAGGTGGCCTGACCCGGCGTCAAAGGAGAAGACGGCCTTTGCCACGCCAGGGGGGCTTTACCAGTACACCCGGCTCCCGTTTGGTCTCCACGGAGCGCCGGCTACGTTCCAGCGGCTGATGGATCGAGTCCTCGCTCCCACAAAAAGTACGCAGCAGCATATTTGGACGATGTGGTCATACAAAGTCCCGATGGGCAGTCATTCCCGAGTACAGGCAGTGGTGGATTCGCTCAGGGAAGCAGGGCTCACGGCAAACCCAGAGAAGTGCAGGCTGGCCTTCCGTGAGACAACTACCTGGGGTACAACCATCGGGCGGGGGTTGGTCAAGCCTAGGAAGCCAAGTTGAGGGCCATACAGGACTGGCCCCGGCCCATCACCAAGAAGCAGGTGAGGTCGTTTTTGGGCTTAGCCGGCTATTATAGACGGTTTATAACGGACTTTGCTACCATTGCTGCACCTCTAACAGAGTTGACGACGAACCGCCACTCTCGGATGGTGAGGTGGAATCCCGAGGCGGAAGCGGCCTTCATCGACCTGAAACAAGTTCTGTGTTCCGGTCCAATCCTGGTGGCGCCGGACTTCGAGAAGGACTTCATTGTCCAGGCGGATGCTTCGGAGGTGGGTCTGGGGGCTGTTCTTGCCCAGGCGCATAACGGTGAGGAACATCCCGTTCTCTACCTCAGCAGGAAGCTACTGCCAAGGGAGAAGAACTATTCCACTGTGGAGAAGGAGTGCCTCGCGGTTACCTGGGCCCTGGAATCCTGCGGGTCTACCTCCTGGGACGACGGTTTACGGTGGGTCCGACCATGCCCTCTACAGTGGATGGCCAGGAAGGGAGCTAAAAGTAGGGTTACCAGATGGTTCTTGAGCCTACAGGCGTTTAACTTCTCTGTTGTGCACAGGGCGGGCAAGAGCCACGGCAATGGGATGCCCTTTCCCGGCGCGACGCCTTCTTCCTCCTTCACCCCGACGAGGACGTCGGTCTCGAGGGGGGGGATGTGTGATGTCACGAGAGGCTGCGTCTGGAGGGCCGCTACGTACCCCTGAGATGGCTGCAGTCACGGGCAGCTTTGGCACCATCTGCTGGTGGAGTTGGGAACTCACCCCTCAAGCACCCGGCATCCCAACACACCTGAGAACCAATCAGGGCCTGATGAGCTGAAGGGCAGCTTAAAGCCCAAGAGACACAGTTGGTGAGGAGTGTTGTTTGGGAGACAAGCTCAAGTTGTGCTCTCGAGGATCTACAGAGGATCGAAGCGGACTTTCCCTGGAAGGATTGAAAGATGAAACTTACCTGAAGACTGGAATACTTACCTGAAGACTGAGAGAGTTCTTACGAACAGATAGGCCCGGGCTGCGACGCTGTAAAGTAAGGCTGAAGACCTGTTTTTCAAGAAGAGATTTCCTGAGGGAATCAGGTTTATGATTTTTGGTTTGAAGAGACATGTTTAAGTTTGGACTGTTGCAGAGCAACCATTATCCTGAGTTACCTTTTTGAACTTGGCTTATCATTTTGTGTAATTCCCAAGAACAATATTAAAAACCTTTGTTACACTCTAACTTTGTGTCCTGCACTGCTGAACTGTCCCGCGAGAGCGTGTAGCCTCTCATGATATCACAACACACAACACACACACACACACACACAACACACACAACACACACACACACACCACACACACACACACACACACACCACCACAAAACACACACACACAACACACACCACATAACAAAACAAATTGAAATAATTTACATTTGTGTAATATCAAGCCTACGTAATCCATGTTAAACTATGCATTTAAACACACCTTACAGTTGCACATGTAGTTGTGTTATGCAGTTATGTGACTAGAACTGGCTGCCTAACAGAAAACAAAACAAAGTATTTTAAAGTATTTTTAGCCTAGTCAGTGCATGACCTGGAAGACATCCAGTCTGTGTTTGCTATTAGACCAGATAGACACAGATATACTGTATATAACTAGAAAGCTTAATAGATTACAAGATGAGCAGGAGAGAGAGAGAGAAAGAGAAAGAAAGAGAGAGATAGAGAGAGAGAGAGAGAGAGAGATGGGGCAGGACCCTCTGGCAATATTTCCGATACACTAACATGCCTTGACCTGAAAACAACAAAGCTAATGATATATTAACTCAAAATGTATACAGTAGCAGCAGTCCAACGCACTCTCCCCAGAGTATGCCAGTCACGAGCAGAATTGACGCATTGTTTGGCGTGTGCAATGCTGAGTGAAGCGCAGGGAAGCGGCGAGTCACGAGAGGCATGCATCACGCCAAGTGAAGTGGATAAAGTACACCAATGACCGATCTACTCTACTGTGCAATATGAGGCCTCTTCACCGCCGGCGAATACACATTGACAGCACGAACGACTGTTTATGTGTGCAAGCGGGTTTCATGCCAATCAAAACTAAATTGGCATGCTCATTCAAGAACTTTCTCTCAAGGGAGGAAATGAGAGAGATGGTAATTCCATTGTCCCCCCATTCAGTCACTGTACTGACAGGTGAGAATATTTTAACTCGTGAGGTCTATCTTATCCTGGCGAGGAAGCTCATACTCATTAACTCATTTGACGTCATCTTTCGTTAAATGCATCAGTTGAAGCTATTTTCAAACAAAAGTAATAAAAAAGGACCCAGAAAGGGGGAAATTACTGGTACACATTGCGTTCCTAATTCGAGTTTTGGGATGCTAAACAAATGCTGATGATCTACGTAAGGCCCAGGCAGAGCAGGAACTCTTTGCCGCTAGCATCCTGCGATTGCATCTGACAATATTTATGCACACCAACTGCAGAAAAAGTCTAAACACCAGACACATGAATATTACCTAAATCTGGGCAGACATTAGGAACTGTTTAAACATCTCCTAAACAGACAGACAACTTTGTTTATACAGGGGAAGATGTTTCTCTTCTTTCTACTCTCTGTGAGGGAAGCATGCAGTCACGCATGAGCGGAGAATGGTTTTTTAAATTGCATATGCTTCACATGGCACTGGGAGTGGTAGAGGGGCGGAGGGGGTTTGCGTGTCTGGCCCACCGCCAGTTGACAGCTCAGCTGGATATCGTTGAACACTCCAAACCCCCCTGCCTCGCAGCGTGTCACTTTGGGATTGTTTCCGCAATAGAAAGTTTATTCAACCTCTCTCTCTCTAAAGGCACTGGACCGGCCATCCGTTCAGCTATTTAATCAGGGGACAGACAGGTTATTTTTCTGACAGGGCCGGGGCTGCTGTGCAATCCCTAATGAACAGCTTGATACAAAAGGAATTTTCTGACCGTTTTTTTAGCCTCAATTAATTCTGCTGTCCAAACAAATGAAGGCCACCCCTCCTCGGACCAACGTCTGGACACAGGGGTCATCATTTGTGTACACACAAACACAGCAGAGGTTAACCCTTTGTATCTGCGACCTGACGTAACGTAGTACGGGACAGGGACTAGTGTAGTAATTGAATACTTACGACAGGGATTTAAACTGTTTGCATGCAGATTCAGTTTTACACACTGATTTAGAACAGTAAAAGTAAAATAGTTGAGAAAAAATTAACTTTAAGAGTAACTATCAATGAATGAGCCGTGAGCCGTGAGCTGTGTGTGTGCTTGTGCGGGGGGGGGCGGGGGGAGTGGATAGAGCCAAAGGAGTCTTAGGAGTATTCCCTTGATTATTGTGGCATGGCAAAGTTTACACAAGAGTCATTGTTGAGCTCTGACCTCCTGAAAAGGTTGGTTCTGCCTGCTTAGTCTGCAAGCACAGCAAAGCCCCTGTGTGTCACATGCTTACTGGAATGCCAAGCCTGCCTACCTTTACAGCAGATTACTATGATTGACTCTGATGGCCTTCTCTTCCTTCTAATTGCCCCTCTCTATACACCCCTGCCCTCCTCAAAAACGCAGGAACAGACAGAAGTCCCTTTCCCCAGTCCACTCATTGATTTATGCACAACACAGACAGTGACAGACATTTATTATTTGAATAAAACACACAGGACTCTGGTGGCTTACCTGGTCTCTCCTTGCCCGTTCCTTTGCTCTCTGCCAGTTTTTGTATTAAACTCTCCACTGAGGTGTTCTCAATGTTCCTCACAAATTCATTGTGGACCTACAAGACCCGAGACAATAAATCATGTTTACTGACAGTTGCCTTCACTTGGTATTTAAGAGACTTTTTGAAGAAAGCACATGGGAAAACATGTTCAACTATAGCTGAGTGTGGTGAATTTTTGATTCATTTAGTGTTGTGGTTAAGAATATACACAGTGAAAAGTTTGTTTTATTCATCATCTATATTCACTGCAATTAATTAATGAAAAGGTTTATTTTGGGCCATTTACTGGGGTTTTATAGCCCAGAAATCTAGACGCACTCTAGCGGGGTCAGTCTAGTAAGTCTCCGTTGGCTTGCGAGCTGGAAAAACCAAATTCTGGTCAGGCCAGTCACATCGTGTATAGAGTAGGTGGGCGGGCTTAACATAGGGATGGCAGAGTTGCGATGGTTCCGCGTGAATTCACTGCTACTTGAAAACAAAGAAGATAGCTGCTGCTGCTGCTGGCGAACAGTGGTCTTTCTAAATCGGCTTTGGCGCAACTCTGGAAGACCTGGAGTAAAGCTTTTCTTTGAGAAAAGGACACAGAACGGCACCCAAGTCATTCTTAACAAAGGAAGATGAGTTTGTAGTTTTGCCGACCAGATAAGACAAAAGTTTAATCAATCAGCTAGCGTTGCTCTGGTTGGTTGTAGCGCCATCCTATTGCGCGCAGAGGGAATCTGAAAGACAGCCGTTTATCCCGCCCCTCGGATTGAGCCCTGCAAATGGTGAGTTCCCAGACCCAACATCTTGATGTGGGTCTGGCTTGTCAGGCTAGGGGTTTTAGTCTCTTACAGAAAAATGTAATCATTGTACTCAACACTTGACAGAGGTGTTTAAGTGAGGTTAACTACATTTCCCAGTACTGGCAGCACAGCCACCTTCAAACTCAGCAGAGATGGAACAACACATAGTAAATATTGTACTGCAGTTTGCCATGCTTTGAGCCCGACTAAAGAATGAGACGTTTTTTTATTTGTTAGTGAGTTGTAGCCATGTTAGTGAGGTAAAAGTAAAATTAAAATGTTTCAAAACTGCAATATAATGTGTGTTTGGACAATTTAAAGCTGCACTAAGTGAATCCTGTAATCCTGTACACACCAATGTACTTGCTTGTTTTGGTGAACTAGTGAATACTTTCCCTTTGTAACTGATATATAAGTTTATAAATTATATAAAATCCCATCCCCCGCCGGTGGAATTGTAGTTCAGTAGGCCGACATTGAACTTATTCTTCAGTTATCGCTGTTGACTTTTATGTTTTCAGTCATGTCGTACTGTTTGGTGTGACTTCTTTTATGATATAGAGGTGAGGAGACAAATGCCGTCTGCTGCTGTTAGTTCTCCCTGTAACGCCTGCTACTTTGATTTTAGTTGATTATTATAACATTTATTTTGTGATGGCCTGTGGAGACAAACTGGAGGTTACTGTGATTCTATTGTGTCAGGTTGAATCATTGTTGTTGGCACTGTGGTCTGTTGATGCCCTTTGGGCAATATCAGAGGAAGGATAGTGTTTGTTTGCTTGTTTGTTTTGGATGTGCATGTGTGCTTGTGTGTTTACTGAGGGGAAAGTGAAAGTGATGTATAGGCATGGGGATGAAGAACAGCGGCTGACTGAGCCACCTCAACAAACCATTTAGATGTGCGTGATACTGTAAGCATAGAGTGGCGTCACTATCAAACAAACACACACACAAACACACACTTATGTGTCTGCCCCCCCAGGCCCCTGTTGCGAGGTGGAGTGCATTAGCCTTCTGTGCCCTGGCAGGAGAGGATGTTAGAGGGGGAGAGGGAGGGAGCGGCCGGGAGGTTGCCTTGGTGAGCAAGTATGCTCAGTGCAGCACACGCGATCTGTCAGGTGCTGCTGCCATGGCGGAGGGCAGTAATGTCATCAACCTGCTCGCCCTAACACGCATGCGAGCATGCACGCACGCGTGCGTACATACACAAACACAAACACAAACACACACACACACACACACACACACACACA
>NC_045748.1:12480792-12486687 GCF_008692095.1 Etheostoma spectabile | reverse complement strand
CACACACACACACACACACACACACACACACACACACACACAATGCCCTACAGAGATTTTCGTCCACATTCTCAAAACATGGATCTGCCTTCAAGGGATCCCCACACACCCACGCTCACTTACAAATAGAAACACAGCACGCAAACCTAGCACACACACACAGACACACACACCCTATGTAAGTTTAAAGCTCTTTGAGCAACACTGCACTTCCTTCTACTCATATTTGTACTTAATATATCTATATATGGTGTTTCCCTTTCTTTACGCTGCTCACTTTCTCCCTTGCATCCTTTCTAACCCTCTTATCCTTCATGCCCACTGAGCTGATTCTGGATGAGCCTTGTCTGAAAATACCTGTGAAGTTGACAGGATTATATCTTGATTTTAGTGACACCTTCGGACTCATGCACTGCACTTGGACCTGGATGACAGCAGTCCCAACACTGGTCTCTGCTATTTGGAAAGCAATTCCCTTGTACAACAGTCAAAGTCACACTAACTCCACTGTTGACCTGGTGGAAGTGTAGACGGCCACGTCTCCTCTGATAAAGTGATCCAAGTGGAGTCCTCAACTGTTACTATTCGCCTCCCAGCATGAAGCTTCACTGGGGGTGTGACACACACAGAGCTTCATGCTATCCCAGCCCAGATGTGCAGGCATCTTTGCAGGCGTTATGACCATCCTTCAGGAGTTGCTAATGCGGCTACAGTACAAGGACATTGTCCCTCACCAAGGACATTGTCCCTCACCAACAAACACTGGCAGTTGTGTTCAATTCACAACTTGTTCACATATGCAGCAGTACATCACAAGAGCTATAAACAGACCTTGACAGACTGTGTAAATAAAGGTGGAGTTTCCCTTTAAGTGCTATGAAGACTTCTTGTTATTTTTTCCAGGATCTTACAGTAAGTCATTACTGGCAAGAATAAATAATATATTCATCATTTTGTATATAAATTTCATCATTTTGTTGGAACATATGGGATTAAGCTTAATTTATAACGAATAAATCATTCAAGCCAAACAACTTTATCAATATACATTGCAAAAAGGAAAGGAATTTAGGCTGTTTAAGAGAAACAGTCAAACATGTTTGAGCCAGCGCATTTTGTAATGTAAGAGCGTGATAATAGATCAGTGACCTCCTTTGATAAAAAACTGTAATGTACTTGTTTAATTTCAGCTTATCTGCACTCCCTTAGCACACATATTGTATTCAACCATTGAAAGCCTCATAAGGGTAGGTTTTGTTTACTTTCATTTTTCTCTAGTGTGGCAAAACTAAACACTCTACTCCTATATCTTACACATCTGAGTACAATTTATACATTCGTAAATTTACTTTAACATAAGTCAAAGTGTGTTTTGGGTTTAACTTATTGCTTGGCTCTTTAAACTGTATGGCCAGTTTCTTTGAATACGTTATTAAAAGGTTAATTTAGGTCAAAAATATGATTGAAGAAATACATCAGCTGGACAAAATGCAAGAATAATAATTGTATTTACAAGGTTAATATTCTTGTTAATATTCTTATTTTTGTTCTTGTTGTTACTTGCTCAAAAAAATAAAGGCTTAAATAAAAAGGTAGCACAAACATTACTAAACTGACTCCAAACCACACAGCAGAAGAGCTGTATGTCGTGTGTGAGCACATCTCGCTGAAGAAAAAAAACAGCACTCACAATATTCCATATTTTAAATGCAAGTAATGCAAATAATTCAGACTGTGTGTTTGTTTGTCTGCACAAATGCCTGTGGGCTCAGTGACTAAGCACAATGTTGCAGAGATGGCCCCAGCCTCCTTCACCCTGCTCTCTCCTACCTTCCTCCTGCCTCAGCCTTGTGTGATATTAACATTCCTAAGGTCCCTCACAACCTGGTTTGAAGAGCATGTATCACCAAATCACCATTTCCTTAGTCTACTCTGGTTTTTCTGATCTGGAAAGACGGACCACTTCAGGCAGTATTTTAACTTTGCTCAGCAACAGGCAGCAGAACTGCCCATCTCCTGCTAAGGAGCAGGAACTGTGGGGCTGAATAACCTGTGGTAGCCTGTCGCTTCACATTCTTTCCAACTTGCTGCACAAGCTGGACTGGGACACTGTTGGTGGAGCTGTGTCGCCCTCTATGGGCAATAAGACAACTGCAGCAGCATCAGTACAGAGCAGCTTCAGATTAATGAGAACAGAGCAGCAGATTGTAGCTAGTCATGAGTTCTTCTGTGTGGAGCTGGTAAGTATGCTGAATAAATGAATGAAAAGAAATCTTTGGTTAAGATTAAATACTGATTAATACAATTGTGAATGATGTTTGAAAGCCTTCACAATTGGATTTGATTGAACTCGATGCCATTTTCTCAAACCTAAACACACTCTTCCAGGAACAAACAAGCCTGTGTAGCACTTCTAACTATCAGACACGGTATTTGGCAAGTGTTTGGACTTCTGGAGGTGTTTTAGATAGGCTGAGAGGGAGTTTTGATCAGTTTTTAATTGCTTGGCATTAGAGGCTGAATGGACCATTTCCTGGTTCTCAGTTAAACGATTAGCGAGATCAAAGACGACACTAATTGATATGACACACAGTGAACCCAGTGAGCAGAGCCTCAGGTCAAAAAGACACCTACTCCACCCAAAGGAATTTTTGAGAGTACGTACGTGTGTGTGTATGTGTACACACTCACCTCTCCTATTTGAATGTGTGTTTCGTCGACAGACTGCGAGTATGACTGAATGATCTCCTTCAAGTGGAGAATGTGGTTTTCTTCAATGTCTTGGAATTTCTGTAACAGAGGGTGAGGGTAGTTATAGCACAGCAATGCAACAAATCACTTCACATTAACTGCATGCAAACAAATCTGCATCATTGAGAGAGTATCATTAAACACGACATGAAAACAAAAATAAGTTAAGGACAAAATGCAGCCTTGGAAACTCCACTTCCTTATTCTGTCCCAGCCACTTCCTGTGTGTCTGTTTGGGTGGTCTACAACGTGCTTGCACACGCACACGCACACGCACACACACACACACACACACACACAAAGTATGGTGTAGAGTACAACTTTAAATGCTAGTATTTACTTCCATTTAAGTCTGACTCTGGGCTTCTGGGGTTAACCAAGGAGAATGGGTATAAATAATCATGAACTGTAAAATCAAAGTGTGGATGCTGAGGAAGATCTAACCACAAACAAACAGATAAAGAGCCACTCACCCCTGCATTTACACTACAGAGACATGGACACAAATAAGACTGTACTTTTGTCATTCACCATGATAACAGCTAGCATATGCTCACACACAGACACACCCACCCACCCACAGACACACTCGGACTAAGAGAACACACATGTCGGAGCCCCAATGATGTCAGAGAGCACATGTGTTCGGTGTTTATAACTCATGTCCACATGTGCTCTGTTTGAGATGAGCCGTAGACTGTGATCCCGGGGAAGGAGGGCTGCAACTCTGCTTTTTCTAGGGGGAAAACAAAAACTCTAGGCTAACTGGAACCATTTCTGGTGGCGGAGCTGCTGCGGTGCAGGAGGATATGGAGGCCAAGATCTGTTGATCTGATTTTAATTTGGAGTTTATCTAATCAGTCCTTCAGATGGATCTAATCAGGGCTTTCCACGATTCCGTTACAGAGGAAAAAACACAATCTGGAGATGATACAGGGGTAGAAACGTGGAACACACACACACACACACACACATACACACAGACGCACACACACAGACGCACACACTTGCATGGGAGTAACAGATTACACAATGAAAGTGTTGCATAACACAGAGACAGACACTAGACAGAGTTTGTGCGCACATATTTCATTAAAGCACATCCACACAGAAGAGAGAAAATCAGATATTACAATACCTGTGCAGTTTCTGTCATCTTCTGTTCAAACTCTGATTTAGCTGCAGCATATTTCTCCACATATGACTTGTAGGTCTCTGTGGCTTTTTTGGCTTTCACTCCAGCCTGCAAAATATAAACAGACAGATACATGGCTATCATCAGTGTATGTTCTATACACAATTGCCCTCGGTTTCCCCAGATCAATTGACAAATCAGCAAGGAAACCAAGCTCCACTTGACATCTGAGGCCAAGAACCTTTAGGGGTTAACGTGTGTGTATAGACTGCAGTGTTAAGGCACTTCATCATGCCTTATTACCATACCATGACTTTGTGGGTGTGTGTATGTGCGAATGTGACCTCCCACCTTGTCCACATCTCTCTGGGTGGCCCCCTCTTTGCGGAGGCGCTCCTGCTCAACAGTTTTGGCATTGTAGATCTCCTTGGACTTCTGCAGAGCCTGAGACGTGGTCTGGATGTTCTGTACGGCCTCCAGGGTGGACGCCACCTCTTCTTTTGTCTAACAACACACAAATTACTGGTAAAGTAACTCAGCTAAAAACAGGCTGATAGATGGAAACTGACATAATACACAGTCAACACTAGGATCCCCTTGTTTATTATAACTTAATGATGAAACAACAGACACAATTTCAGTATAGACAGAGGTCCTTTATCATTCTAGTTAAACACTATTGCAGTCCCTCAGTTTCATTCTCCAGCATGTGACTCCAGTACTGATCGGAGCGGTTTCAGCTATATAGTGGCTGTTAAACATGTATAAGGCTCTGCATTTGTTCTTAATAGACCACATTTGTTCCATCTGTATAGCTCTTCACATTGACTTACTTGAAGGACATAAAAAAAGAAATATTACTTAGGGGTAACAAAAGTGGCCACACAGTAAGCTGGGCGTTTGTTTTACTCATCATCATCACTGAACCTGAACTTTGTTACTCATTTTGACACATTTATGGTCTAATGTAAACATCAGTGGAGTGAGCAAAAGAAATTAGGTACACATGTGCTTCTTTTGTGTTATTCACACCGCGTAGCTACAGCATGCACTGTATCTGCAAGTAAACCAAGAAACACAAAGCAGAGAGAAACAGGGAGTGCAGGGAAGTGACAGAGAGACACTGTGACAGCCTTTTTGTCATGCTGAAAGCACAAACACAACTCCAGTGATTCTGACCTCCAATTTTACTTTGTGTTCCGTGGCTTCATGCATGAGATATGAGCTGATGGTGTGTCTCAACAGAGGAGAGACAGAGGAGTGAGGTGTAAAAATTAATGCTTCATAGAATAACACTGCATGCTACATTTTCTCAGGATGGGATCAACTTTTAAACTATTTCCTTTCCTTGTGGAGGGTTGACTTCAAGTCCTAACAGTCAACTCATTTTACTCCAGAGACAATAAGCACATTGTAAAACAACTCTTAACAAAAAAAAGACATGAGAATAGGTCTATATATTTATTATCCTCAATAAAGAAAAACAGTAAAAGGGAAGGCGTGACAGACGCAATATGACAATATGTGCCATGAAAAGGATGTAAAATGTCTGTTGTATGTATTTTTTTATATTGTTTCTATTGTGATGGTCAAAAAAGTAGCCAAACTGTGTTGAGGCAATATTTATGTCAGTTGGATGACGCTTTTGTTTTGATCCTTGCATATTATGTTCATTTTCCACTGAAGTACTTAATAAAATGAGAAAATACTCTGTACCTTTTATTTGTCAAGTATTTATTTTACACAAGTAAAAAAAATAGGCTTTGGCACAAACCAATGGGTGACCATTAATATGCAGTCTATGGTTGGGATCACCCAGCCCTAACTCAGAGTATACCTTTTTCCGTTCTGACCGCAATGTGTGTGGAGCATCAAGTATAAAAAATAAATTCTAGAATACAAAAACTGGTGTTAATCTTTTTTGTCTTTATTTCATTTTTTTAAATTTTACCCTGTATTATAATTTAGAAATCAAGGTTGGGCCAAATTCTCTGGGCAGGCAAAGCAGA
>NC_045748.1:12474826-12480782 GCF_008692095.1 Etheostoma spectabile | reverse complement strand
GGGAGGTTACCTTGCCCCTTATGACCTCATAAGGAGCAAGATTGCAGATCAGCCCATCTGAGCTTTCATTTTCTCAAAAGGCAGAGCAGGATACCCAGGGCTTGGTTTATACCTTTCACCATCAGTAGCCACTGGGGGACCAGAGGCAGGCTGGGGGAACGCGTATTAATGTTAACAAATGTCATAAAGTGACATTTTCAATACATGGGACCTTAAGCATTTGAGAACTTGAATGTTACAATTTCCTTATGTTCCATGTCTTTACCTTTTTGTGTGCTTTGGCCTGCTCTTCCACATACTTCTGAACCTCTTTTATAAGTTCCTGTAGTTTCCTCACTAGCTCCATGTGACAGCTGGCCAGCTTTTCAGTTGAGGTCTTGAACACATCCCAAACTGGAGCAAAAGTCCTGGGATTAAAGATGACACTTTAGAGGCTAGAACATAGCAAAGCCCTCTTACATTCATTCATACTGGTCTTTACTTCAGAGAACTAGAAAGCTGTTTACACTCACCCAAGCTGAGAGAAGTTGCCAGCTGACTTGGCAAGTTTGGTCATAGACCTGGCATAGGCCTCTTCAATGGTACTCCTAGGACACAGCGAAAATATACACAGAGATTACTTGTTAAATCCTTATAAATGATCACAAATAGTTTTTAGTAACCGTATCATATGCCAATAATCTCAAGGTTACAATTTTACCTTTAAACCCATTTTAATGTATGGTATTACAAAGTTTTTTCAAAGTATTTGCAACTAGGTTATGACTCATGTTGCTAGGCGTAAAGTGAAGATCCCCGCCAAAAAACACCCACTTAGAACTTGCAACATAAATGTTTGACCACATGTGCTATGTGTGGGCAAATACGTGTGGTTTGGCTTGTGATGGTTTTCATAAACCTCACATCGAAGCTGACAGAGTACAAAAACTAGTGTTTGAATTCACTGCTTCTTCCAATTTCCCTTTTTATTCCTTCATTCTACAGCAAAGTGACAAGAGTAAAAAAAAAAAAAAAGAACAAAAAGAAACCACGGCAGTGGTATAGTGAAAGCTTGAATTATGCATGTCTCATTTAGCCAGCTTCTCTCTGCAGTCACTTTACAGGAGAAGGTCGGCCAGGGGGAAACGGGACGCACGCACACACGCACGCACAAGCGCACAATATGACCTAAAATCAAAATCACGATTAATTGCACATTTTACCTCAATAGCGATAAATGAACGATAATTAGCCACGTTGTTCTAAATCATCTTTTCTGAAGCCATAATGTTTCCAGAAGACGGACAGTGCATTTTTTTAAGCACAAGTTGCTCAGGTGATTCGGACTCTATGTTTGAGTTATCCTCCATTATGCTCTCCATGCGTCAACTGGTCCGGGCAAAGTCACGTGACTACTAGAGATGGTCTGATACAATTTTTTGCTTCCCGATACCGATTCTGATACCTGAACTTTCTTTTTTTTTAATCCAGCTTGACAGACAGTTATAACGGAAAAAGAACATAGATAAACTACTGTACTTTAATGTAGCTTTTCTTTAGGGCTTAATTACGTGGCATCGGATTGTTGTATAAACTCCAGTACTTCCCGATACCAGCGTTTTAGGCGATACCGATATCTCTAGTGACTACACAGGCGGTAGAATGTTTTTAAGGAGAAAGTAGGCCTATCAACATAATAAATTATCTAAATTATATTCATGGGAAAAATAAGTTGAATTTCAATGTCGATAACCTTTTGAATAATCGTCCAGCCCTACACACATCCACACGCACAGGTACACACAGGCAAACACTGTACAACAACACAGAGGATGGTACAAGCTAAAAATGCATTCAAGGCTACATTTCCTTTTCCACATACTTTATCTGTGTGAACCCAGAATGGAAACTCTACTTTAGCATGTTGTAAACACTGACAAGTGCCAGAAAAAAACCTCTGCATTTCATTAGAATCATAAATAAATGTGAGCTGTTGTCTCCCACAACGCAATGCACAAAAGAAAAAGAGTAGCTGCTTACAGCAGGAGGAATTTCAATAAATTGTCACTGACTTGACAGCTCAAGAAAGATCTTGGAAGACAAAAAATATGTATTACATATTAAGAAAAAGTAGCAAACCTGAATTGGCAGTGACATCCCAAAGTTGTGGTTTGATTGATCTGACTGCTACAATAGTACCCTTTGACAATTAGCGTGTAGTACAGTACATACTGTATAGAGTTGGCATGATGTTTGGATTTGGGACACACTGTTTGAAACACAGTTGAAGTATCCAGAAAGTATGTGTGCTAGTATGTGAAAAGTTTTTCAATTGTAGTAGGTCAGATGTGACTGAAACATTCAAATCAGTCATGTCCAGCTAGAATAAACACAGAGTCCTGGTGTTTTTCCATCTCTCAGTGCAGATAACTGTGACAAATCACCTAGAAGAGATTGTATAGATGTGTGTGCCATTTGGTGATTGCTAATATTGTTTTAGCCGAAAGACGCTTTTGGAAGAAGAGGCCCTGCTTGACAGAATTCTGTGGGAACGTATTAACACAGTGCACAGGGCTTCTTTCTCCACCAGAGGACGCCACAGTGCAGTTTTTCTGAAGTTTTACTTCACTACAACAAACAAAACATGAAACATCAGTCTGAACTGAAAAACCCGAGCCAGCCTGGAAACCCGCATGGTGTGATTAGAGTTACTATACTCCTGAGCACGGTTCAAAATTTACTTTCTTGTTCAACAGCCAAATGGCTAATGAGTGTTCAAATTTCAACCAGCCACTCAAAAGATAACCATTGTTTTTCGGCTGGTGAGTTAAGCAAATCTACAAGCCACTTGCATATTTTACAAGCGTTTGGCTGGTAAATGGATCTCATTTTGTACCCTGCTCGCGAGCAATTTAAGCCATTATGGTACAACACAATAAATTACTGTCTACCTGAACTTCTGTCTCCTTCATTAATAATGCATTCATTCATTTGTATAGTGTAAACAACATTTGCAGACTACAAAGAGTGTTAATATTTAAGCAAAGGGTACAGCTTAAAGATGATTTATTACAACAAAATGAGTCAGAATGGTTTAAACAGTGATGGTAAGCTTTACAAGAGGTGGACTGGCAATCATAAGAATAATTTAGCAACAGAAGTCCTTCACAAGGTACATGGTTTTCCTTTGACCACCCTGCCAATATAGTAACAACTATAGATGTGCTAATATCATTCATCATTAATAAGACTTTCAAAACACCCTCCACTAAAACACTGTTAATCGAGCATATCAAATCCTACACCAAGTGCACAGATAATAAAAAAAAAAAAGCTATTCTACAGCATGGAAAGCCCAGTTTTATGAAAAGACCCTGTTTCCAGCACTAAAATACTTAGGAGTGTCTGAGTGCAGTGGAATCCACTACTGAAATCCAATGGTAGACTATCTATCAAGTGGCAGATTATAAACATACACCTCTGACTCGTCTTCATGGAGGTGGGAACGTTTTTGAAAATAAGCTATTATTATGGTATTATCAAGCTGCAGATACTGAAGGTGTGTAACATAATGCTAGGTTACAGGTGGGCTAAGATTGGAGCTTCTTTCACAAAGAGGTTAAGTTTGCATAACATTCACACTTATCTACATCTATCTTTAGTCACAATGTTGCACCCACTGACTACATGTATGGTTTATTTTTCTAATAAATAGGAAGAATCTCCATTAGAGAGATTCATCTTTACGTCGGAGCTAGAGCTTAAATAATTAGCCAATTAACGGATTAGTTAACCTACCAAAAACATTATGTTGTTTCAGGTTCTCAAATACGAGGATAAGCTGTTTTTCTTTGTCATTTGTCACAGTGATACACAGTGGTATGGACTTAAAAACATGAATTGATTAATTGTAAATTTTAATTGCAGCCGTAGTTAGAACTAACCCATATGTTCCGAGATGATGTATCTGTAGCAATCAGTGTTCTGAGCTAAGTACAATGTCACTACAGGAACAGTACTAGGAACTTGAACTCCCAGTGCAACCTTGGACGTTGCTTTAAATACCAAGAAAGCCACAAAACAGGTAGAACTGGGCACAATATGCCAGGTTAATGAGTAATGTGTTGTATGTACAAGGTAACAGACTGTAAACTTTACAGAAATGGCCCCCTCCTCAGACTAACTGACATGTATCAGACTATGGTGTCTTACCTTTCTCTGATGAAGTCTGTCAACTCCTTGGAGGAAATTTGGCCATACTTCATGTTATGGTAGAGCACATAAAAGCCATTGTTTTTGTCACCCTGCAATTTAGAGAGAAAAAAAACAGGAATGCAGACAGATCAGTCACCGGAACAAGTCTAACAAACAACAATACCTCGGATGATATTACCGTGATGGCTTTTTCTACAAGCAGCATTCTCATTGTCTGCATGGCATCCAGCTGCGTTCGCAACAGCCTCTGGTCAACCATGCTCATCTTTGCCATTTTAAAGAGTAATCAATGTTAAAAAAAAAAATTCTGCAGCTCAAGCAAATAATGTAAGAGATAGCCAGATAACGGTCTGTCTGTGTTGGCGTAACCATGCAACGTGGTCACTGGTGTCCAGTTGCATGATGCTCTAAAAAATGCAGCTACCTCTGAATAATTAATATAAATGCAAAATGTTGGGTTAACATTAAAGGAAATATTTAATAAACATGAATGACCGTACCCTTATAGTACAGATATAGTGAGTGAAACTCTACTGCTACTACAACTACAACAACAACAACAACTACTACTACTACTACTACTACTACTACTACTACTACTACTACTAATAATAATAATAATAATAATATTAATAATAATATTAATAATAATATTAATAATAATAATGATGATTTTTATAAATGATGGTTTACATGGTAAACAGAACACAGACACATAAATATGACAATGAATAAAAAAATTGAATTGCAGTTTACGGCAACTAAACCAATCTCAATTAATTGAAAGTGCAAAATTGCTTGTAGGTTTTAAGTGAGCTGTGTGTAGGTGTACGTTACATATGTCTAGATTTATGCCTGGGCTTTATATACATTTGCTTCCCCTACAGTGACGTTACATGTGGGCTATTGGTGGGTCTGTCGTATTATTATGTATATCACATCAGTCTCGCGCTGCCAGACCTTCCTCCACAGCGTTGCGGTCGGGCTATTCCACACAGCATTCAGGGATTGGAGGAAAACGGGCTCTGATTCATTGACCTGTCTTTAAACCAATTGCAATCGTCATGGGCGGCGCTAAGCTCAGAACACAGAGCCACGGCGCAGCTGCAAAACAGCCTCGGGAAGGAACTTGTTTTGGTGGAACGTGTATGAAAGGACACTCAGATTGGACAGAGAATCTAGCTAGCTGGCTGGATTTAACCTGTAGAGATCTGAGAAGCAGTTAGCCATAGTCTACCATAAATACCGCCGAAAAGAGTGAAATCCGGTGGATTTTCCGGCGGTAGCGTAGCAATCCCGGAAGTGGAGCATCGTGGGTATAGACAATTGGCTTACTGACTCACATGGTGTTTTGTATTATGACCTTTATTCAATGCTGCATTGCAGATTGTATATCTACATCTCTTCGGCTCACACATCAATAAAAATTTACTCACAAAAAAATGAAAATATATCTATCCACCAGAAGAAGCACTGAGAAGTTGATATTTTCAACGTTTTAATGTTCCACAGAATATACTGTATATACATATATTTGGTTTGGTGCTGTGTTTGCATGGCACATAAGAGCTAAATTGGTTTGGAAATCGATTATGGTTCTGACCCTACCTAGGCATGGTTCGGTATCAGATTCTGACGGTATGACAACCTTTCAAACGAGCAAAGAGGCAGTTGGTCAAGGCCACACCCGCAGCCTCCACCTTGCCCTCTTCCCCCCTCAAAAGCTACAGACTCAGAAATGGCACATACTAAGGAAAGCTCA
>NC_045748.1:12473517-12474816 GCF_008692095.1 Etheostoma spectabile | reverse complement strand
GGCTCTAGCGGCTGTAATTCTGCACCAAGGCTGAATTTTGGGAAAGAGACTAAGGTCTACATAAAAGCATCCAAAGAGCACCATGACATATTTTTATTTATTTTTTTAAATGTCTGGGTAAAAATCAACAACTTTTTTCCATTGTCCACAATGCATTTAATTTTTAAACACATTTCTAAACTGCACTTTCTTTCCTTGACCTCTCATAAAAAACAGCTGATACCTTTTTCAGTGGTTTTACCTTGCGGTATACCTTGAAACCGGTAACCGGCCCATGCCTAACCCTACCTCAGCGTCTGTCTGTCTATGATGGTACGGCTGACAGGTCAGGCAGGTTGGTCATCAGAGCAACACTATTTTTAGCAGAGGCCTATAGTCTAGGTCACTTATTCTTAACACACCTTCAAATTAAACATATTCATGTCACTTCTGAGAAGAATCACTTTACTTCCTCAACAACCTCCATTAGGCCGTTTCATCAAAGATGGAGGAAACATCCAAATCATGGCTGAGAGCACAGATAGACAGCAATATGACTAGCAGCTACTGACCAACAGATTACAATAATAGCCACTGAATTAATAGTTATGATTGTAATGGTTTGGGAGATCTTGTTAGGAAAATGGTAAAATATATTAAATTCTGCTGATCAGAATGTAGAGGAAGCACTTGCTACAGCCAAATGAAGACAAATAAGGAAACACACTTTTACTAAAACATGAAGTCAACATGATGACACCGCTGTTCACAGCAGCTCATCATCATTCTTGTCTAAACATGCGAGCAAACTTTGTTTCACCTCAACCCCAAACTGTCACAGACACTTCCTTGGTTCCTGTACCAATCCCCTGTCAGCGGTTTGGTACACAGCCTCCGTGTAGCTTTAACAAACCCTTGTTTTCCCACATTGACAGAGATGAAAGGTCAGGACGTCTGAGTCAAAATGAAGCTCGGACGTAGCTCTTTATTGACAGAGCAAATAAACGTTTAATAGACGCATCCCTCTCTAGGCAACAGCTCACTGGCCTACATTCTAACCATAGACCGTGAAAATAAGTGCCTCCACTTGAAACACGACAACAATAACAAAAGTACAAGTTACAGTAGCAGTTACCGTGCCTGCAGCATGACATGCAAACTACCGCACGCAATGTATGTCAAGCCAGGAAGGTAAGACACAGACCATAACAAATGACCTTACGTAACAACTATACCAGGCAGTAGCTCTGTCTGAGAGTAGGGTTGGGAATCAGAGGTGGACTGGTAGCTGGAGGGGTGCCAGTTCACCTCCTGGGCACT
>NC_045748.1:12456745-12473507 GCF_008692095.1 Etheostoma spectabile | reverse complement strand
TCTTGAGCAAGGCACTGAACCCCCAACTGCTTGGGACGCCTGTCCATCAACAGTTGCAGCCCCCTCACTCCGACATCTATCCATTAGTGCACGTGCAAGTACTGAGCATGTGTGTGTATTTTAATCCAGCTTTGTATTACAGGCCTGTGTGTAATGTGTATTCTGACATCAGAGTGAAAAAACATTGTAATTTTCCTTGTGGGATTAATAAAGTGTGAATTATTATTAAATTATCATTATTATTATACTATGCTGCTTAAACCAGTGGTGGAGGAAGTATTCAGACCCTTACTTAAGTAAAAGTACTAACACCATATACCATAAATATACTCTTTTACAAGTAAAAGTCTTGCTTTGTGAAATGAAAACTTAAGAAAAGATATGATCAAGAAAATGTAATAAGTAAAAGTATTCAATGCAGACAAATCCTCACATTTTAGAAACTGGAAATGATCAACATTTCGGTGTTAAATCAGCTCATCATTTCAGATGGACTTGTAAGTCTATATATTGTTGTGTAGTTTAAAAGTAACAATATTTCCCTCTGAAATGTAGTTGGAGTAGAAGTAGAAAGGGGTATGAAAAGAAAAGACTCAAATAAAGTACAAGTACCTCAAATGTGTGCAATACTTGAGTAAATGTTCTTAGTAACTTTCCACCACTGGCTTAAACTGAAAGAAACCCAAAGTGAGACACACATTGACAATGGGCCAATCGGTCGACAAAACTGGGAAGTGACAAAAGTGAGCGAAAACACGCGGCTCCAAACAGTGCAGAACAGGAAGTGAGTCCATTCTGTGCACCAACTGTGCTCATGTGGAATGTGATATCAATGAATACAAAATAAAAACCACAAACACAGGAAACGGCTCTGGGCGTTTTGGACGTTTCAGCAGGTTACTGGAATTCTGCTAAACATAATCCTACGGCGCAGTAGGCAAGAATATAAAGACATCGCTTTAGTTTAGGACTGTACAGCTGCATCATGAGCAGCGACAGGGAGAAGTGATACTGGAGTGGCGCACAGTTTCTCAATGTCCTCTTCTGGACATTCATTGATGAAAGCCCTGTGTTGGGGGTTTAATATTCTTACCACACACATTCAGTAGTACTCATTGTGCTTGGATTTAGATGGAGAAGCTTTCAACTCCCTGCCCCACGCGATAGGAAGAAGAACATGCTGAGAGGGTTAGCAAACATGTCAATCAAGGTTTGTTGGGGGGGAAAAAGCACAAAAAGCTGAGACAGCTGCAAACAGACAGAGTTCATGGAAAAAAGGAAGAGAGTGAACAGTGTCAGTTGTCCAATACTCAGTGTGTGTCAATACTATCACTGACAGAATCCCTTAATAAGCACCGAGAAGACGAGCCTCGAGGGAAAAAGCAGCAACCTCAACCTTAAATGCAGATTTAATATACAGTAAAATATATGGGCTTAACGATCTATATCAATATACTGCATATGGATTCAATCCTCAACGCTCCAATATTATCGATACAAAGTGAAAATAACGATGCATATCATCCTAAAGATGTGCCTTTATTTTGAAATACCTACTTTATATTTATTCTTTTATTTTTAAAAAGAGTAGTTTGTTTTTCAATTAAATGTCTGGAGGAAATTGTATACTGTTGCCTTTTGTAAATATGTATAAATGTAACCGATTGTGTTAAATGGGCTTATGTATCGTCTTTGTATCGGTTGCAGGCCCCTGAATTGAATCGACATAGCATCGTAGCAGACTTTGTAATATCAGTATATATTGTATTGTTGTCCAAAGAACAGATATAATATTGTTTCGTGATAAAACGTGTTATTTCCATCCCTAGTTATACAGTACTATGACTTCAGGTTACACAGCGGTGTTTAGACTCAAACCTGTGGTTCTTTTCCAGGAAAAGAAAAGCTACAACATCAGGACTCATCACGGACGGAGAGCTGCTAAGGGTTAAAGGAACTCTTAATTGAAGTTATCAAGGAAACAAAAGCTTAGAATTCGTGAATAAGCCTTGACTCTCAATTCTGCCTTCTTTTTCCTGAAGATCTTCAGTGGCAATATTGTAATCGCTACACAGGCGCCAAGCATCAATCTTTTACTTTATTTGTGTTGGTCAGTTTGTCTGCTCGACAATCCCATTATGCAGCAATAAAATTGAAGTGAGATGGACAAAGAGAAATTTATCTTTTTAGATGAAACAAATGTTGACAAAGTTACCTTTTGGGGACGTAATTTGAAATTGGGAAAAATTAGAAGTTGAAAAAAGGTAATGAATTGAAATATATAACAGAATATTGCAATATATTTAAAATCGCAATAACATTGTATTGTGGCATAAGTATTGTGATATATCATAATGGGAGGCGTCTGTTGATTCCCACCCCTAATATACAGTATATAATATATATATATATATATATATATATATATATATATATATACACACACACACACACACACACACACACACACACACACACAGTATATAAAAAAAACAGTTATTTTAATGACCTTAGTATGAGACGCACAAATAGCACAGTTCAAGTCTGTGTACCATGAAGCCTTTGCCAGAAAACACACTACAGACTGTTGTGGTGTATTGTGTTTTCACACACAACAATAACATCAGTGTAATAATTACTGAGTAAAAGAAACGGTTACATGGCTATCATATTGAATCTGAAAAGCCACCTTAAAAGGACAGATAAACAAAACCACAGGGCTGCAGTTTATCATGTAACATCTGCCGGGCAGAGGAGGCCAGGAATTCACTCTCTTTCTGTTAAAGTATAATACCAGGCATTTCAACATCCTGTGTGTTGGGAATCAAGTGTTTATTGCCTGACAGGCAGTAATGTAACCCATGACACGGAGAGCGCTCTGGTTATCTTTCCATAAATATACTGCCTTCTTCTCCGAAACAATGAAAGATAAACACAGTTTGAGAGTCTCTCAAAAAATTACACTAATTTTATCATGTTAGTTAATTGCCTTATTCACAAGGTAGTCTGCATCAAGGGCTGGATTTTCATAATCTGACCAATTCATTTCTCCCAAATAGTCAATTAATCACTTAAAATATTTAAAAGTCCAAGGTGAAGTTCAAACCCATCAACAGTCCAAATTCTTCAAATATTGAGTTCACAACAAAGAAAAGCTGCATGTGCAGCATACAGCCAAGGTCATTAAGAACTATCTTCAGTGTAAAGAAGAACAAGAAGTCCTGGAAGTGAAGGCCTGGCCCCCACAGAGCCCTGATCTCAACATCATCGAGTGTGTCTGGGAGAACATGAAGAGACCGAAGGATTTGAGTAACCCTACACCCACAGAAGATCTGTGGTCAGTTCTCCGAGATGTTTGGAACAACCTATCAGCCGAGTTCCTTCAAAAACTGTATGCAAGTGTACTGAGAAGAATTAATGCTGTCTTGAAGGCAAAGGGTGGTCACACCAAATATTAATGATATAGATTTCTCTTCTGTTCATTCACTGCATTTTGTTAACTGATGAAAATAAACTGTTAACACTTTAAAAACAACCATTTTTGAAAGCCTTCTAGGTTTACAGCATTTTTTCATACCTGCCTAAAACTTTTGCACAGCCCTGTACATCTTAAAAGAATAAGAGCTACGTCACTGTTAAATGAAATATATGGCTATTCAGTAAAGGCCGACTGATTTTTAAGACCAATACAAATATTTGGTTATTTAAAAAAATAGTTTCTTTTTTTAATTGGCTATTATTCATGCAGATACCGATAGATCGGGAAATGCCTAATATCGTACGATAATATGGGCCCACTGATATATTGGTCGGGATCTACTATGCAGGCTGCAAAGTGGAACTACTTTACAAACCAACCTATTTCTCTTAACTTGAAAAGAGAACAAAAAAATACTTTGTCATGGCCGTTAAAGTCACTGCTGTAGTGTATATAGGATGTGTATTCATCACATAATGCTGCAAAATGTATCCCAGGTAGCCGAGGTGGCCTTTAGGAAGTCTTGGTCATAATTTCCACAAGCAGGTAGTAAACAGGAAACAGTCAGGTGTGTCCCAGCTGACATGACTCCTGTATGCTCAGGGAAAAGCAGTGGAAAGAAATACTGTACGTCTTGCACACTTTCACTGAGGAATTTAAGAATAGCTAAACAAGACTCCCTCTCTCCAGACAGACGGACTGTAAACAATAGCCTGGTGTAGCTGCGGACCCCAGACCCAGAGCACAGAGCGGGTAGACAGCAGGATGACATCAGAGTCTGAGAGTGGTGCACTGACCTGTCACAGCACACTAACACAGTGTATGTTAAGTATGTAGAAAGCACACACAGGCCAAGCTTTGTTAGCGGTAAAAGGTTCATGTAGAAGAACCTCACCACTACTTACAGTTAGGGATGTGGCATTGAGTGTCCGGCTACTGGCTACATCCCACAACAACTTAGTTTATCAATACTTTTTGACCCATTAATGCACCATTAAACCTAGCTTACAATAGGAGTTCATGAGACACAAAACAGTAAAAGCATTATGGCAGGATTTCTGTTTCAAGCTAAAACAAAAGCCAATGTTGACCAAAACCTTTTCTCCCTAGAGGGACTGTAACCTCGCAACTCAATCCCACTGCAACACTCTGCAGGGCCTTCCTCTAAAGACAAAGACTGAGCAAGCAATTTGGTCATTTGTGCAATTTGAAAAAAAAAATGTATCACCATCATGCATCTCGTCTTACTTCCGTCACTGCTTTATTATCGCAACAGTTCACATCAGACCATAATTTGTGGGGGTGTTACCGTGAAACTTGCATATAGTGTGAGAACCTATTAGACCACACACACACACACACACACACACACACAAGGGAGAAGAATGCCATCCCGGCCAGGGCTGTTGGCTGTATCAACACTGTTTGCTTATCACATCGCAATCTGAATTTCCCATGCCATGCTGGAGGCTAACAGACTCCACATGAAACATAAGCTCATCATAGATGTAGGACAAAAAACTAGAGCATTAGGCCAACTACCTGCCGCCTTATTTTTACTTGACATAGCCTACTAATCCACTGCCTTAGACATTTCAGCACACGTGGGGACAGTAACACATTTCACACAAAGAAAAAAAGAGGAGAAAATCGCATTTAAGACTTGCACATAAATCTATTGAGTGGAAATGTTTCAGCCGGTGACAAATCAAGTACTGCAACTTTGACAGAGGTGACATGGCAGAACCATGTCTGGCTCCTAATTCCTAAATGTATTGGCCCTGAAGGGAGATCCATGCCAAGATTACATACAATGCCAGAAATAAACAAAAATGTCTCTAAGAAAGAGTACAGAGTGAGAGAGCGTAGAGTGGGGACATGTATATACTCTGTGAAGCCTGACGTGTGTGTGGTTGTCTGCATGTGGTGATGATTTGTAGTCAAAAGGGAAATGGATGCATCCCCTAATGCCAATGCCAGTGTGTGTGTGTGTGTGTGTGTGTGGTGGTGTGGTGTGTGGTGTGTGTGTGTGTGTGTGTGTGTGTGTGTGTGTGTGAGTGTGTGTGTCTCCTGCATGTTAAACACACAGCTGATCTTTGCCATCACTGGATTCTCTTGTGTCCCACAGGGCAGGGCACAAAGGCCAGATTGAAGAATCAAGAGAGTCTAGGGCTCGAGGCTCTCCTCTTTTCCATTTAGTTAATGATGAAGTCTCCTTTGGAAAAAGGCTTTGGAGGATGACAGCACTGCATTTTTAAATGACTTTGCTTAACATCATGTTTAGTAACAAAGTTGATTTTATCAGCTATATGTAAGCAGGATAGTCTTTCCAGCTTTTACCACCTGGAAAAGAGGTCAACTGAGGCTAAAAGCCAGAGCTGTTTGCCACCTTAGGGAAAACAGGATTGCATTATTCATGTGTTTTATTAGTTTTTAATGCTTATGATTTTTAACTGTTTGTACTTGTGTTTTATCTGTTTAACTGATTTCGTGTAAAGCACTTTGAATTGCCCTGTTGCTGAAATGTGCTATACAAATAAAGCTGCCTTGCCTTGCCTTGCCTATGAATGGTGGCCATTTGACAGTAATTTGAAAAAATTGCAACAGTCTACAAAATAGACATGTATAAACTTCTCATTCAACATATAATCACTAAATACATACTATATGCAAAATATATACGTTTTGACAGCATGAAATTTAAACTTAGCACTGCTTTTGCAGAGCTGTCAGTGCACCTGATCAAAAGGAGTTAACAGAGCAAAGTCATAACACATTTATTATCATATAAAAATCAAAATTATGACCCATACTTGCAGAAGTGGTAATAGTGCAATACATGACCTTATATTTTAGAGTTAAAAGAGAGAGAGAGAGAGAGAGAGAGAGAGAGAGGGAGGAAGCTGGCGTTGTTTTCACCTTTGATAACACTGTGGAGCAATAAAAGAAAGAAAAAAAAAACAGATAGGTTGGTTGCGGATGCAATTAATATCAGTGAGACGGACATTTACTTCTCAACCTGCAATAACATACCGTGGCCACGTCAAATCGGAAACAAAATGACCTCTCGGAAGTACATAGACAACACTGTACACAGTGTAATAGTGTTACATACACTACAGCAGTGGCTATACAAAAATATCAGCTAATTGTCCAATACAATGTGAGAGAATGTGAGAGTGCTTTCGTGTTTATAAAGCTGTCCTCTAACTTACTAAACATCTGGCCTCTCAACGAAACTTTAATACGGAAGAAAATGAAGCGAACGGCCAAGTGGCTATGACTGACATACGAAACGTCCAATGACATTCATGGAACTGACCATAAACATTCCAAGCAAGCCCGAAAGAGCCAATTAGAGGGAGCAAGGGTGGATTCTTTAAGGTTTCATGTTAGATACGTTTACAGAGGCCCAAACCCCGGGGTGGCAAAATAATAATCGCCGAGAAAAAATAACAAGGGCCGGGGGGCTGGTGACCAGTAGCCTGTGTGTCTGGCGGCACCGGACACCGCCTGTTCAGCGGCAGCAAGCTTCATGGCTCTGCAACGTGAATACTTGATTCCTGGCTGACATGAACATGGTAGGGAGGGAACACAGCAAGAGAATAATAAGGAATAGCACCGGTGTAAACACCGTGAATAAAAACACCACATACCCAGAAATTCTCTAGGAAGTAGGGCGTTATCATCTTGTTTTATTCCTCTTCACCGAAACTCTGGAATTTGTTGTAATGCAACTTTTAAAGCGTAAATCATCCAGCGTCCTCCCCCCGTTTCTGTTGTATCTGCCTTTCCCCGTTTTCCGTCTCTCCCCTTTCTTCTCCCTCCCCACCTACAGACTCCACCTCCACCACTCGGCTGTGTTGCGTCTCTCGCCCATGGGTTCTTCCCGACGTAGAAATGTAGACTTTTGGTGGACGAAACAGCGCCACCAATGGCGGAAAATGCAAATGAACGTCCGTCTATGATGTGCTGCGTTCATGTGATCCGCGTCAACTTCTGGACTCGTGTGTACTGAACATGTTGCCTTGGCACATTAAAGGAGCAGAGCTGGGAATTAGGCGAAACATCATTTCCTCAATTCTTTGAAAACAGAAAACGCGAAAACAAACATACGCCGGACTACAGAACTACACATAATACCGGTATAATGCCATCCATCCATCCATCTTCATCCGCTTATCCGGTATCGGGTCGGGTATAATGCCCATAATGCTAAATTATGCTAATTGAAATCATATAATACTATGTTCCAACCCCGCTGTGAACACAACTTTGCATCTATCAAGGTTTCTTCTATGTAAGTGTGCATTACATTGTTTAGTACAGATTTTGGCCACCACCTATAACTATTAAAATGAGTTTTACCGACAGGGATCTTAGCCAAACACAAATTCGAATATAACGAGTTCAAATGTTACAACAAGTAGCCAATCGTTTCTCCAGGTGCTATATGCATATCAAGTTATTATTAATAGCCAAACTAGAATAAACTTGATATGATGCATTTGGGATGCTGTTTCCATACTGGCACAGCCTCCATTAAATTTGCGTATTACTTTTCAGAGAAATGAGTGTTTGTGTGTGATGCATTTGTTGACCACAGTTGTGTTGACAAATTGTTTAGCTTGGTGCGTTTGGGACGTGTGGTGAAATTATGAAGATCTGTTGTTGAATACAGTTGAGCACAGTACAGTAAATTGCCAATGCGCTGTTTGCATTCATGATAACTGTCATCTAGCTCAAGAAATATACGGGAAAAAATATTTTTTTTAATAAAAGGTAGCATCTTTATCATGCTAAAACATATTTTATGTGGGGGAGGACTACTGCCTCAGGCTCTTCCTGCCATGGTTACAGGGAGAAGTTGATACAAGCTTTTAAAGGCCTATGATGTTTCCTCCATGTTTCCTTGCATGCTAATATTATGCAGCTGCAGCAGGAAAGGGGCTCTACAAAATTAGAGAATATACAAGACAAATGCCCATAAATAATGTAAACAATTTATTGGAACAATGTACAGATTCAAGCAATGGTAACCAGTCACATCCACTATATCATCTTACAAATATTACAAAATTACTACAGTACAATATAGATTCTTTGCATGATCCAAAATATTTGGTGGCCCCCAAAAGTATTACTTTTTTTTTTAATTCAGCAGCTTATAAAAAAAAATTCAAATCATGTCTATCAAAATGATGTTTTTACTTTTATTAGCAAAAAAGATGAAGGCAGATAGTCAATCAAGTTTGAAGGCTAAATGAGAATACAGGAGTTTTTAGACATTCCTTAATATTGGTGGGTGTTTTATAAAATACAAATTTTCAGTAAAACTTCATAGAAAGTCAAACTTATGTTTGCAAATTATGTTCATAATATTATCTTTATGAGTTGTCAACATATTTCTTAACTTTCAAATTAGGTGTTACCTGTTTCTTCAGATTCCGTAAACTGTTTATCTAAAACCCCAACGAAACCTCAAAGTATTTGCTCTCAAGGCATTGTGTGCACATTACACTAAATGTTTACCATAATCTGACAAGTACATTCAGTATGTGCAAATTACCATTTTATTCTTCCCCCCCGCCTTGTAATTGTAATCACATTTGACAACTAGCAGTGTTGCACACATATTAACATTAAAGTCAATTAACACCCAGTCACCCATTTTTAATATGAAGTTTTACTAATCTTTAGTTGTTGAGAGGAGATGCATGAAAGCGCACACATTGGGAAAATGATAACAAATAACAATGAACACAGACAACCTGAGGTTAACACATAGAAAACACGTATTCAAGTAGTGAAACACAACTAAAATGTATAGCAGCAGTCAAGTCAGAAATACAGCACAATAATGGGGGGGATTGTTTTGCATGTGTTTTGGACACCCACACACACACACACACACACACACACACACATACACACACCATCAATTCACCGTTTACTCCATTTACTTGCATGCCAAAGAGCTGGAATGTGACAGACAAAATCACTTCAAAACACAAAACGATGTGGCACATATAAGTATTTGCCTCTGTATTCCATGATGCATTATATCCTGTATTTACTGTTTACCTCATTCATGTTAAATCTAAGGGATCAGTTATATATTTCGTTTTGTGAAAGTTTATCTAAGACACTTTCACAAACTAATAACCCCATTGCATCAAGATATTTAATGCGTCTGGTAAACACATTTTAGCAGCAATACTGAATGATGATGATCTGTTAACACTAATGTCATATTCTGAAGGGTTTAGCTACATCATCATTATACATCATATTTCAAGCACTTGCAATTAAAATGTTAAGTGCATGTTATGTGCATCGCAAAGGGTTAAAATACCGCAGTAATTACTCTGGCCAGCAGAGGAACAATAACTGGCAGGGCATTAAAAAAATAATAAAACAACAATCTTATCTCTCCAACCCATCATGGAATACATTAAGGCTATCTGTAACTTAAACACATACACATTTTATAAAATATAACAGCGCAAAACAACCAGAGACAATAACATTGTTGTAGTTTCACAGTATTTAAAAACTATACATCCAGCTATGGGGTAAAAGTTTAGGGGGAGCACTCCAGCAAGATGTATGTGAAGTTATAAAAGTCCCAGTGTTGCAATACATAAATGGTTACTATGTACTTTTTAACCTTTAATTTAAGCTCCCCTCCCTCCCGTAATCCCCTTCCCACTATATGTTGGGCTGTGAGGGGCCACCAACATGCAAGAGATGAAAGTACCCCACAAAACACAACCACCCAAGACATTATACAGTCATCCTCAAGATCATGCTTTTAGCACAAGAAGCCAAACAACCAAGAAGAAAACTTCTGAACATTGACAAATTAACATATTTAACATTCATTCGATGGGCTGCATGGTTCTGACCGCCAGAGTCATAAACTCATGAGAAAATATAAAGGATTGTAAGCATCTAAAGCTCGCTAATGAATGTCCACGTCACATTCACGCCACAAGACCAAACCGAGAGATTCACTCCGACGTTACACCACAGCCAAGATTTTAAACATTTCCGGAATTCGATGCATAAACCAAGTCATGCTACGTCACAGCCGTTTGCTGTAATTCTCAGGTAGAGGAAACAAAAACAACAAAAAAAGTACTGTAAATAGATAAATTACAAGGTCAAGGAAGAACCTTATCACAGAGCAATGACAGCTGTCAGACGCAACACACACCACTAATGTTCCACAGCTTTTCACAATGATACAAGCATGCTACCTATTCCCAGGAAAACTGCTCTTAAAAGAACATTGTGTGCTCTCCAGTGACATAATAAACAGAGTTTGCCCTGATAAAGAATGGAAACACTGAAAAAATGTGATAACTATATAGATGATAACTTATTCTTGGTGATATGCAGCATTATAAAATTGTGTCCTCCAAAGTCGGATCCACTAGGATGCTTTCTTAGCATCAGCTGCTTTTTCTTAGACTGAAGCTATCTTTGTATTTAGAGAAATTACTTCTTGAAGAACCTTTAACTTAACTCAATTTAAAAAACTCGACAAGTAAAAATCACCACATGCCTTTTACCTGGCTGACATGATAATAAATGCGTATAACTGCTCTGAAGTCCATTTTCTGCACCTTTCAACGTGCAAACTCTCCTCATCTAACCAAAATCAAAGAGCAAATGCTTCACAGTGTTTTGCAAAAAAATTCAGCTTTGCTTACATTTCTTCTCAGTCGTTCAGGTAACAGAAAATATGACGTTTGGGGAATAATTGGCAAGAAAAAAAAGGTGATAGATTTTGTTATTTCTGATTGAGATGTGATAACTTGAATTTTCCTCCCATGATAAGGTTGTTCTGGCAGTCCCTTTCCCCCCTTTGCCCGTGCAGTGGGGGCACTGAGCACTGCAGCTACCACCTCCCTCCCACCCCGTCCTTCAGGTCAGGGAGGGGTCCGCACCCCTTCCCTCCCCTCAGCAGGCCGACCCTTCCCCCCAGTAAAGGGTAACATGTTCCCTGGGTAAAAGAGGTTCCCAATATTGTCTCCCATAGTATATGACCTGTGGAGAAAGAAAGCCTCATTAGAATGCGACACAATCCTACAGCAACATTTCTTTTGTATTAAATGAATACTGAAATCCCAAAGTTTTATGAATGTATTTTCTACAATAGCAAATGATATCGGAGGAAGGAAACTGACCCCAGCGATGAGGCACCCTGCTGCGGAAACAGTTACACCCCGTAAAATGTCGCCAGTCGTTCCTTCAGTGGCATGGGGAACTGATCTGAGAAGCGGCTCCAGTTCTCCTCTCCCACCTGGTTCTTAAACCCGTGAAGGATCTGAAATCAAACACCCGGAGAAGTTCACACCAAGTTGTAATGCTGTGCTGCCTTTTCCAAAATAGATCTTGTGCATGACAGAGTTATTGTGTGTCAAGTGTAGACACTAGGGGCGGAACGGTTCATGTATTCGCACTGAACCAAAACAGTACGGGAGCCACGGTTTGGTAAATGAATTTAAACGGAGAATACACGGCCAAAAAAACAAATAAAACTTGAGAGCAAATTAACTAATGTAATGCAGAACTACTGTGAAAAATGGCCGGGAGACGTGATAACGTTGCGTTAATCAGGTGATTTAGTTTGTCTTTGAGAGATTGGGCATACAGTACATTAAACAGTCTAGGCACATAGGAAGTCGAAAGCCGATAAAGTAGAAAAAGATTATACAAGGTAAATTAATTTAAATAAAATAAGACAAAAAACTTCAGATACTGTATAACAGACTGCAACAAATACAATAACGTATGAATACTGTAACTGGAGGAGACAACTTATAAGGGGTTATTGCATTTGTCACGAGTGGAAATATTGCTAACATTGCACAGTGGTTCACAGACGAGTGAATTAGTGAGGATTGGTTGCACAGGGAGTGATCATAAATGCAGCGATGACTCTGATTTTTGCAGAAATTGTACTCAGTGAAATCAGTAAATTGAATTGTGATTTCATTCAGTACATGTTGTTTGTGTTGGAAAAAATGGATCCTTTTCAGCTTTTACCTTGTAGAACATGTCTCTGAGGTCGTCCTTTGGATTTACCCAGGAGGCCACTGCGTCACAGAAGAATATAAAATCCTGTTCCAGAGAAGAGAGGTGAGGCAACATTTCAACTTGCGCAGCAACTGACAACACAGTGACCATGCTAACCATCATGTTGCTGGACCTCACCTGCACTACACCTCCCGGATTCACACTGATCATAGTGCAAATTCCTCTGAACGCAGAGTCTTTCTCCTCATTGTCTCTAATATTTCGTAGAGAGGTGCACCTGGCAACAGGGACGACCAAATTTACCATCAAACATATCAACAACAACAAAGACTATTTTAGAAACTTGTATAAATCTACTAAACAGCTGCAATTATGAATGACTACAGCAAATACCTATATGAATTCACTAACATTCATATTTGTGAGAGATCAACAAATATAGCCTATTTCTATCCTTAATATAAATGTAATGTTTAGGTGTTTTCTTATCATCACTAATAATTGTGGTCCTTATCAGCAGAAACATATTAGACTATGTATATATCCATGTGAGGAGAAAATTGTGTCTACAATGATCTGAGAGATAACCACAACAAGTCAAGCATGCACACAAACAGATTTTTTTTTTTTAAACTTGTAACAAAACTACTTTGAGTTCTTATAACTTCACTTTTGCCTATGAGGAGTGTGTTCAGCAAAACCTCATCTATAGCACCTTGAAAATAACATTACGTTTTAAAAAAAGATTGACTAGAGAAGATTTAGGGTATTTTTTTTGTTGGGACAGGCACATGCAGCTGGGTGACTACTATATGAGAAAGGGATTTAGGAAATGCTATTTAGCAGCAAAAACTGCATCCTTTCTCTGTTGTTGAACCAGCAGGCATGTGACAAATCTGATCCCATGCATCTTTTAGGTTAGCGACAGTTAACAATGACAAAAAACAACTAGAAATTAAACAAAGTAATGTATAATACATGAAGGTGCTACTAAGGCAAATAAAATACAAAAAACGAATCACAAGTAGGACCTAAAAGAGGACAGGGTTAGTCACATGGTTGGCAATGATTACAAACTGATAAGAAGAAAAAAAACAAAAAACTGAAAAGACTTCTTTTAAGAAGGAAAGTGAGGAGTGAGGAGAGGAGAGCAACAGGGCAGAACAGGAGACAGACGAGAAGATAGGAAGAAAGCAGAGAGGAAATGAATTAAATAAAAGATTGTATAATACACACCAGGGTCTTATAAACTGCTGTAGCATGGGTGCCACCTCTTGAGGACAAACGTAACCAAGACGACCAATTGTTATTGCTAAGGTAACGCAATCACGGTTACACACCACCAAACGCCAACCAAGACATGAGCAATGAGGAGGGGAGGAGAAAAATAAAGAAAAAACAAACAACTCAGAGACATAAATCAACAGAATCTGTGTATGATAATAAACAGAAGATTTCACTAGTGTTGATTATTACTGCCCCTTCAATCATGGGGAGGAATGTAAATATGTAATATGACACTCTAAAAAAACATACAACACGTTTAAGGGAGAACACATTGACAACTTTGACAGGACATTCATAGAAAAAGGCAAACAATGGCATCTGCTTTCACAAATCATGGGGATCGAAAAGCTATTCACATCTACTGTGAAACTAATTCAAATCCATTAGCTTGATTTCTCAATGTGTAAGACACAGGCTTGCCAAGGTGTAGCATGTGTTTGTGACTGGCCTAAACAAGAGCATTTCACTTGGGCTTTCAGAGATTTCTCCCTTAAACTCACAAATGTTAATTTTTCATAACAAAACAGAAAAGTTATTATTTTGTTGTTGTTGCTCTTTTGAAAAGAAATGACAGATTACTCCAAGCCAACTATATGGAGGGAGACTAGTATCCAGCACAGCAGGTTCTTATGAGGCAGAGAGGAGGGAGGACCTAAGTTTAAGAGACACAAAACTATGCAACATTCTCATTAACAAACAGGCATTTATGAACAGTCCAATGACACATGCAGAAAGCAGATGGTATGCTCATTAGAATAAAGTTCAGTGCAGGATAAGCTGATCAGAGACAAAGTGAAAAGTGCCACCATGCACTCTCCAACAACTTGCTGCCACAGCCACTGTTAACCGACTGTGGTGTTACATGGCTGTCTTATTTAAATTGAGTTCATTTAGTCGTTTTGTATCCGTTGGTTCTCTGTCGTGTTTCCAATTCACACACTGAAAACGTGCAACAAATTGTGAAGAAAAGTTCAAACTGTTAAGAAAACTCAAACTGGCGTGACACAGTTATAATTATCATGTATCCTGCATTAAACATTGGCCATTCTTAACAACATTTAACATCTATTGGCAGATATGCATCCACATTTAAAGAACAGTAAATAAAAGCAACAAATAAACTGACAGCAAACAAACAGGAACACATCTACAGAGTCCCTAGATTTTCTTTAATTTAGGCAGGTTACACTTCACCCTGGAATGCACCTTTTGGTTGGGATGGTCTCTTTGACTCATCAAATCATAATTTCCATTATTATTCAATTGGTAAAAACGAGAGCACGGTGTAACCTTCTGTTTTTAAAATACTCTAGGCTAGGTGCCCTACATTTAGTCAGTTTAGGTGTTCTCTCAATCATTTATGAGTAGTTATTGTTTAAGTATTCTGAAAATGTCAGTCTAACAGTTAACTATGTGAGCTGTTGTTGTTCTGCTTCAGTATTCTACTTCACCTGATGATGCACAGTCAGTCCACATTAGTAAATTCCCAGACTGGGCACTTACATGGCTCGCTCGATCCAAGAGTCTCAAGAATTTCACACCAGGGCTTGCCCACGGTATCTTTTATCTCCATGTACAGGCCACACTGCCAGGTAACAAATCATTAGCTGAAATAGTTTGCATACTTTGGTGAAACCAGCCAAACCTGTAAGGCCCATGGCTTGGGAAGGGTTTTTTGGATAGAGCTTAAAGGGCAGGACAGGCACCCTAGTGAGTGTGGTGAATCCTGGCTGAATGGACCGGAGTGTGTGAGCACCTCCCTGTGTGTGGCAACCTGGCTGGCTGGCTCAGCACTGCCACCGAGTGGTACCTGTGTTCTCCAGTAGAGTCTTTGGGGTATTGGGCCTGTTAATGATCTCCACCAGCTGGTGCAGCACCATGGCAATGTACGGCTGCATTTCAGACCCTAAGCGTGGTGTAGGAACAGTAAGAAAGCATGGAAAGAAATCTGTTGGCTGTTTACTCTGGTGACTCAGTATTTTGTTAACAAAATATACGGTGTGAATGGTGACATGTAGTGGCATTTTGTTGGCACTCACCCATTTGTATAGATATCTCTCCAATTGCCCATGTTGCATTGTTGCACACTGATATTAGTTCTGGGTTTAAATTACTACCCAGTATGGGCATAAAATCAGCTGGAAGAAGGAAAGTGAGCAAATTTAGCAACACACCAACAATTTATGGCCAAACAGTGTTTCAGAGTAAACTGCACAGAACATACCAATGCATGGTTTGACGTGTTGGAAACAAGCCTTGGTTAAATCGCCAAGCAAGGCAAAAGAACTCTGACGCACTTCTGGCATTTTGTCCTGAACAGTTGGAAAGAACAACAAAGGCAAACAATGCGAGTGAGATTAACAGATAATCAGATAAGTGGCATGCTATTCACTTTCTTTACCTGCATCAGTGGAGGAAGAAGTATTCGGTCCCTTTACTTAATTAAAAGTGCTAATACCACACTGTAAAAATACTCTGTTACAAGTCCTGCATTGAAAATGTTACATAAGTAAAAGTATGTATCGTCAGGAAAATGTACTTTAGGTATTTAAAGCAAAAGTACTCTATGCAAACTGAAAACGATCAAAACAGTTCTGTGTTTAATCGTCTAATCTTTTCAGCTGTACTTGCTGGCCTGTAGTTTGTTGGGTAGTTTTTCCCGCTTTCTGCGGTGAAAAATGGCCGGGAGACGTTGCGATTACGTTAATCAAGTGATTTAGTTTGTCTTTGCAGAGAAGCTGTATTTTCAGTTTTATAGCTGATTGTCTTATTTTGTTGAAAAGTTTCAGATGGAGTCTGGAGATGATGTGGAGTGTTGTTTACTCTTTACATCTGACACACTTCAGACTGCTGCAGCTAGCTCAGGGGAGAGACTGTAGGTGGTACAGCCAGAAACAAACAATTTGCCTTTTTTTCGCATTTTTGTTTTGCTTTTCCCTCCATTGTACC
>NC_045748.1:12450886-12456735 GCF_008692095.1 Etheostoma spectabile | reverse complement strand
TAGTATGAACTACACCCCTAGTAACTAGTAACTAAAGCTGCCCGATTAATGTATTGAAGCAAAAAGTCCAATATTTCTTTCTGAAATGTAGCGGAGTACAAGAAGAAAGTGGCATGAAAAGAAAACACTCAAGTACAAAATTCGTACTTAAGTACAGCACTTGAGTTAATGTACTTAGTTACATTGCACCACTGACCTGCATGCACTGGTACATGAGGGTGAGGATATTGCTACGAGCAACCAGCTCCTCAATGGTGCCTCCCAAACCCTCAGCCAGTCCACTGAGAAGATCCAAAGCCACGATCATGAAGTCTTTGTCAGGGGCCTCATACTGGTCTGGCTGGGACTGATAAAGCTAGACAGTAGAAAAGAGGACAAGAGTGGAATTTAATTAGGTGATAGTTATCTGTGGCTTTGTCACTACGAGCAAATCCTTTCATCTAATGCTACTGATTTGATTCATTGTTAATACAAACATATTGATTAAAGCAGCTTTAAGTTTAGCCTGGCTGTTCAGGAAGTAGGTGTAGTAGAGGTCCAACATTTAAAGACAACAACAATCAGAGAGAACAAAAACGGAATAAGAACACAGTGACCCCCAAAAGACAACAGTTTAACCGCAAAATGACAATAATATAGAAAGGCAACTATTCTAGTGTGTTAAAAGCCTGAGTATAAAAGTATGTTTTATGAGGGGATTTGAAAACAAGCAGTGTAGGGGTCGGCCTAATATGTAGACAAAAGGAGAGAGAGAGAGAGAGAGAGAGAGAGAGAGAGAGATGTGTGTGTATGCATACACAGTTGAGGGTTCTACACATTCACCATGGCTTGAGCGAGGGTCTTCTGCACCAGGTTGACACAGCGTTGGTACACAGGCTCACAGTAGGGCAGGAAGCCACTCTGCAGGGCTGTGGCTACAGACGACAGACACTGAGGAAGGCAGGCAGTAGGGTTAGATACAGTCAGTTGCTTGTTCACACTGGGTTATCATCACAGGACTGGGACTGACACAACGGACTCACTATCAACTAAATGGTTTGGGCAGGCAGTAACTTTGCATCAGAGACTCACTTCTAATAATGGGAAGAGATCTTTGTCTTCATCTTTCAGCTGATTCCATTTCTGGATCAGTGGAGGCATCAACATCTGGATGTACTCCTAACAAATGACACAGATAAAATTAGTCTTTACACACAGTACGCAACTAATGAGTGGGTAGGATAATTACAGACGTTAAAGCATTTGCCCATACAATCAAACAAATCTTGAAAGCATGGGGGATTTGTTAATGCGTGTTTACAGTCTGGGCATGATGTCTACACAACAACATTAGTGTACATCACTACAACAGGTGAAACGGGGAAGGAGTTAAAAGTACATGCTAAGTAAATATTCCCATGTAAATGTGAAGTGAAACCGAGTCCATTTTTTTGTTCTGCTGTACCGGTTTATTGAGATGGTGCCCCACTGAGTCTGCGAGTGTTCCTATGGCGTCGTAAAGAATCAGCAGATTTTTGTGCTGGTACTTGCTGAAAGCGAACACCAGTGTGTCCAGGATGAATGCCAGGTAGGGAACCAGCTCTGTACACGCCTCCTCCTCCAAAGTGGCAAAGGCACTACAAAGATAAGAGAGACAAAAAACATTGTGATTTTTTTGCACAATGATTACAAAAAATTATTCTATTCCCTAGAAAAAAAATGTTGTTCATTTTTTTAATCCAATGATTCACCTAAACATTTTCCGTTTATACAATACCGCTACATCCTATCTGTTTCTGTTGTAAACAGAGTGAAAGCAGAAAAAGCTGAAAATCCATGTTATGTACTTCTTTACAAATCAAATAAATGTCAGACTGACTGACTGACTGATTGACTGACGTGATGTGCAAATGTCTCATGATATATTGTCTCTAGAAGTGTATTATTCAAATGTTGTTTTTCTAACAGAAGAAAAAGAAAATCACAACACTCCTACTACTATTGGAATGCAATACATGAAAATCGCATTACAAATCAAATCGGCACCCATGTATCGTGAGAGAATCAAATAAGGAAAGAAGAACATTGTCCCGGTCCTAGTTTAAAATGATGCTGTTAAATGACAAGGCTTTATCTGGACGGCTTGCTCACCTGCAAGCAGCCTCTTGCACACGCTTGTTGCTATCCAAAATACGTTTGAGCAGCTCTGTCATTAGAGGCTTCAGGTAAATATCCGGCGGCTGGCTGACAACCCAGTGGGCATAGCGGCTGAGTGTCCAGCAGGTGATCGAACGCACCAGGGCCTTCTTGTCAGACAAACACTGCACGAGATGGGGAATGAGCTCGGGCAGGTATGGGATCATGCCCTGCATGCAGCCTGGAGACAGGGTTAAGAACAGTGTCATTTCTTCTGAGTATATATTGTGGGGAAGACCGTACTCCCTATGGTTTGTCCCCACTTCTTCCTCTTTCGCTTCTTACCTTCAGCTATAGCCCCCAGCACTAGGATACCAGACTCTTTAACCACCCACTCTGGATGGAAGAGCAGCTCTTTGAGGAGGGGCAGAATGTGCAGCAACAGATCGTCCCTGAACACGTTGGCCAACACGTCCAACGCTGCAGCTGAACACTTACCTAATGTTTGGTGAAAAGTAGTGAGACATACATACAGACATAGAAGTGTGCGGACAAACATCATACATACATCACAAGGTACAGTAGACACAAAGAAAAGACAAGTGATCAATACACTGTGTGTTTCCCAGCTCTTAGTAAAGAGAGCGGGAGATGATGAATAAAAGGGGACAATTCATAATCGTATGGAGGCAAACGTTGGAGGGACATCTAGACAGCGCCATTTGAACTCACGCAGGTTCCAATCAGAGATAGTATCATCGTCATCATCCAGTTCATCATCGTCATCTTCGTCGTCCTCGATCCCATCGCCCTCATGCTGCTGGGCGACTGTGCGGGAGCGATGGAAGCGCGGCCTGATGTCTTGCTCGTTGTCAGGAATGGCCTCGTCTTCCTCGATGTCCCCCTGATGCCGAATGTTCGGAAGTGAAAGAAAAGTCATCTATGTTGCTGCTACATATCTAATAAATCAGGAAATCTCTGTATGTATGTGTGTCTGTCTTTGAAGTATCTCATGAAGCATTCATCCATTATCTACTTCACACTTGGTTTCCTGGAGTACTCGATAAACTTTGGGTTAGGAGTTTGGAGCAGTTTGGACCGCGTTGGATATTAGATATTATTAAACTGTGATTTAAACTAAACACCCAAACAATAAAGGTTGATGAAAAGATTTTGAAAAATGTGGTGCCATAACGTTGGCTCTTCTCCGTCTACCGCTTCACAATAAAAGCCCATCTTAAATTCACAGAGCATTTTGCTAAGAGGAAACTCAATAAAAAGGCATTTCTATCCTTCGCAATAAGTCTGTGTTTACTCCACATTTTAAATTTTATTAAAATCTGAATCTACATTGTTTTCTGGCAGGTATATGTAGTACAATCTGTACCTCTGAATATACACACAGGAGGTCAGTAGTAGGCTATACAATGTGGTTGCATATTAGGTGCCTTGGGGTCCTTATGTGAGTCATTTTGAGGTAAAAAGGTTCTGGAGAAAGCTACAACAGGCCAAGCAATCGGGCCGTTCCTAACAGACACATTTTAAACGGGCACTGTTTTAGTTTTTTTAACAAACAAAAATCTAAAAACTCAAACTAACTAAAACTAAACTGTATACAACTCACATGTATTTTTACACCACACAGTCACCCAAACTACCTAATTATACTGCATGTCATACTGAGTCATTGGGCAATTTATCCTCCTACCTACAGGTACAAATATTAGGCTTTATAAACTGACCTTGAGCAGGATGATGTCAATCTCAGAGTACTTCATCCCGTTGACAAGCACTGGAGTAAGCCTGGAGCATAAGCCAAAGGAAAGAATTATGAGAACAAAGGGCAAGGATAGGTCGGAGCCTAAAAGCAATCAGTCCCATGTGATTCCTGCTGTGGACACAGTTTAATGTGACAGTGTATGTGACAGATGTTAAAGCTGAGGTCAACAGTCAGGGTTCTTAATCAGCCATTTTGAGGTGAGGAAGAGGAATATCATCATAGTACAAGGTCTTTACTGATTTACTGTCAAGGTTTCTATATATAAATCAACAGCTCTCAATATTAGCACTGGAGTGTCAGTCTGTGTATGGTATGCACATGTGTATATGTGTGTGTGTGTGTGTGTGTGTGTGTGTGTGTGTGTGTGTGTTATTATTCTTACTGGGAGAGGTGTCCACAGAGCACTTCCTTACACACAGGCTGCTCCGCCAGAGTAAGCCAGAACTCACAGGCTTCCAAGGCAACATTTTCATCTTGGTCCTGAGTCCTCTGTAGCATGTACTGAGAGGAAATAAAAGGGAACTTTAGCCTTACATACTTTATATTTACAAAACGTAATATTTAATTTTTTTAAAAAGTGCCAATGCAACTACATCTGCAGGCAAACACAAGCCCGTTTGTCCACGGGGCGACATTGGGAGCGTGTCATTGAAAAATGAGAGTGGTGATATATTTGTTAATGTCAACATAGCCAATGAAAAGACAAGTACCGGTATTTATGCCACCCTAGTGTTTATGGGATGGAGTCAAAATAAACTGCAGTGTCTATGTTTATCATAAGCAACATCCAGTGCAACGCTGTGGCTCCCTGATTTATTTTAAATAGTTTCAAAACAACGATGGAGGTCGTTGGCGCAGAGTAATAAGTTTGACGGACAAAACATTCAATTCATTATTGATGTTTTATGGGAAAATAATAAAATATTAAAATATTGCAAGTAAATATAGAAAATCACCAGACTCTATAAATACATATATCTGTTATTCATAAGTACTTAACCTAGCCATCTTCTTCCTCTCTCACTTGCTCAGTCTTTGTCTATGAGTCCCTAGTCTGTCTCCACCATGTTCCACTTCCGGGATTGCTCCGTGGCCGCTGGATTTCAAACTTTCCGCTTTCTTTGTCTTGGAATTTTAAACTCCAGTCACTTTATGAGGACTATGGCTAACAGTTCTTCAGATCTGTCCAATCTGAGTTTTCTGTTGCACGGATAAACAACTTTTGAACGTACACGTTCCACCAAAACAAGGTCCTTCTCGAGGCTATTTTGCAGCGGGGCTCAGCACCGCCAAGGACTATTGTGATTGGTTTAAAGAAAAGCCAATAAACCACGGCATGTTTTTATCTGCAGCGCTGTGGAGGAAGGTCTGGCAATGAGGGCCTAATAACCCCCCGCAAACTCACTCACCTCTATGATGTTGTGCATGTGTGGCAGGAGACGGTCCAGGCGAACTTCTAGCAGCATGACTAGAGCTCTGCACACATTCTTCCTCACTTCTGGTTCCTCATCCGTCGCCAGTGCAAACAAGTTCTACAGAAGATATGAAGACACAAGCATCAAATGTCTTCTTTGTGAAACGACAACAACTATTATAAACAATAGCTTTGTGTTGGGGTCCTGGTCACCCTGTCGGGGTTGTATTCGCTATAGTGACCGCCTCGCTCAACATTACCCTGCTTATTACATGGCCACTTACCAAATAAATCAATAATTTAACACAAAATATTGTTTTAAAAAGGAGTTTTTTGATTTAAATACGATTGTGTTGCTTCCCCTTAAGAAAATTGTCCAGTTTGTCGCTATGGTTGGAATCCTGCATCCATAGCAACGTAAACTCAGCCTAATAAATGTAGCCGTATATTTTATAAGTTGGGCTGTTATGGGGTGCTGCCGTGCTATCGCTAGCTATAGGTGGACAAATGACCCAGCTGCTGTTTTAATCACTGCAGGAA
>NC_045748.1:12448383-12450876 GCF_008692095.1 Etheostoma spectabile | reverse complement strand
ATTAGCTGAAGCGTTGTAGTGAGCTAGCTAGCGGGCTATCGGCTGCTCTAATTCACATTAGCCATGGCTGTGGCTCAGTGGTGGAGCCGTTGCCTGCCAATCAGAAGGTTGCTGGTTTGATCCCTTGCCCTACAGTCCGATGTCAAAGTGTCCTTGGGCAAGACACTGAACCCTCCGATGCTGCACAATGTGTGTGAGTGTTTTTCTGATGAGCAGGTGGCACCTGGTACGGCAGCCTCGGCCACAGTGTGTGAATGGTTACTGTAATATGTAAAATTGCTTTGAGTAGTCGTTAAGACTAGAAAAGCGCTATATAAGAACAGTCCATTTACATTTACATTAAACTGAACATTTCTGTTGACGGTGAGTGGGACACTTTGAATGGCTTCTTTGGGAATATCTATGTTGACGTTTATGTCCTCATTCACCTCGTTTCTTTTGCACAGTAGCTGCAGTTGACACACCTGTAAGTTAATGTTAAACAAGTTGCAATGTTAGCTAACTAATTAGCATTGTTGTCCCTACGGCAGTATATATATAAAGTTGCAGCGATATACGCTCACCAGATCTGCTGTCATTGCTTTAATTGGAGGACAGAAGTTGCTCCACGTTTCCCCACTATTTGCCACCGCTGATAAATTATCCCAACTTCTTTCAGCGGATTGATAGCTGCTGTCCTCCAGAGTGAACAGAACTCCATGGCAACGCTCTGCTATGCATGGCAACAGTGTGTTTTACTTAGCAACGGTCTGTTATCAAGAAAATAACAGACCACAGAGTGCCTTAGAATTCAACCACGCCATGTAATAAAGTGCGTATTATATAACACAACGGTTTCTTGTGACATAATTACAATGGTACCAATCTTGGGACATTTCATTGAGTGTATTTTGCTTTGTTTTGTAGCAATGTGACATATATCCAAGTTTCCATATGGCATAACAGCAGACATCTTCTTTCTTATCTTTGTAAGTGTTCTTCTATTTTGTACGTCAGCCTCTTGCCCCTTTACTACTGCTTGACATTTTAAGGATGGAACATGTTGCTATTTAAAGCAGCAAGACGCTAGGTATTTTGTTACAAAATTGTATACAAATGTTACCCAGGGCATCAAATTGGGCTAGCACTTTATTTAAAGTTAATGATCTGTATGTGTCCTCCCAAAGCTCTAAATATAAAAAGCACATTCAGCAATAAAATCAATAAAGTAAGAATCGCAATACCAATTTTAAAGGCCAGAAAAAGGACCAAATCAAATTAAAAGTAAAACCCAACCATGACTTGAAGCTGTTCACATGCTCTTTAAAAAAAAAAGGCTGGACAAAGCAACAATCTGAGTCATTAAGCACAGACAGACTCTTAGTGCAGTAGTCAGCTTTTAGTGAAGTGAGAGATAGTGACCTGAGGGAGGGAGGTCATTCTCATTGGGGCTAGACCGTCTCTTTACCAGACAGTATATGTGTATGTTCATGTTTGTGTCTAAACACACAAAGGCACACAAACACAAAGTGTAAAGATGCATTTTGGTCAGACTTACCTCAATGAAAGGGTCAATGTGCAGCATGAGAGCCTGAGTCCTGCTGATGATGAACTGATTAACGCAGGCAATGGCATGAGACCTGCAACACAATAACAACCACTTCAGAACCACACACACATGCTTTCCTCACATGTCGCACACTATGAATGCAGGCCCTGTCTTCTTCTCTGCTCCAAACGCCACTTCTAAATATGAAGACGTACATCTACAGGCCTGTTGCATTACGACACGCTGAGGCTTTAAAAGTGTATTCAGACCTTTAGTGTGTCTTGTAAATATACAGTACGTGTAATGTAAATTAATTTGCTTCATAAAACATAGTAGATGATTTATAGGTTTAGCTGTGTACCAGATAGAAATGCTCTGAATCTTAAGAAAGGGAGAAAATATAAATGATGGCCCATTTTTCCACTTAAGATTTGAAATAGCCATAATTATATGCAACAAAGTCAGAAAAATCTGTGCAATAAACTGAACATGTGTCGTCAATATGTAACACTTTAATTGCAATGCCATAGATCTTCCAAACAAATGATGTCACAGTTTCAGATTTAGTTGGAGAGAATCATGTTTGATGTAGGCATGATTAAAATTAAACCATATAGTCCAGGATTGCCAAACATACGGCCCATGGGCCAGAACCGGCCCGCCAAAGGGCCCAATCTGGCCCACTGGATGACTTTGCAAAGTGTGAAAATTGCTAAGAAGTAATTCATTTCAATTCCAAATTTACCACTTTAATCTCAGAGTACATCAGAGTTATTTTTCTGTAAATCTACAACTTTAAAGGTCCCATGACATGGTGCTTTTTGGAAGCTTTTATATAGACCTTAGTGGTCCCTGAATACTGCATCTGAATTCAGCCTTGGTGCAGAATTACAGCCAATAGAGCCAATCCCACAATAAGCTTTCCTTAGGACGTGCCATTTCTGAGTTTGAAGGCTTTGAGGGGG
>NC_045748.1:12447252-12448373 GCF_008692095.1 Etheostoma spectabile | reverse complement strand
GGGGGGGGACCAACTGCCACTTTGCTTGTTTGAAAGCCATGATGTCTCTCATGGGTGGGCAACAATTTCTGGATGGGCAAAGCAGAGAAAGGGGATCGTCCAATCTGAGCTTGCATTTTCTCACAGGCAGAGCAGGATCCCCAGGTACCTCGGTTTACACCTATCGCCATTTCTAGCCACTGGGGGACCATAGGCAGACTGCAAGAACTCATATTAATGTTAAAAAAAAAACACTCATAAAAGGTAGATTTTCATGCCATGGAACCTTTCATATTAGAAAGTTTTTTCTCTGAATATTACCCCTCACCTTTGGACTCGTAACATTCTTATTTTTTCCTACAATGGTCTTAAAACGCTGTCGTAGCAGAAGCAACTTGCGTTTGCCAACATCCAGCTGAAAAGAAACTCTGTGGCAGATGAAGTTTCTGATCTTTGTGATTGGTTTACTGGTCTGGCCCACTCGGGATCAAATTACGGGTGATTGGCCCACAAACTAAAATGAGTTTGACGCCCCCGTTATACAATCAATACAAATTGAAATCTTATGAAGAAAAATTGATACCTAATCTTAGGACTGCTGTGCTTAAAAAACTGCAAGAACTTGGGGATCATGATGTTCAGAGGACGATCCAATATGTCACTGTCCAGGATCTCAGCGGAGTCCTCACAGATCTTCTGCAGGGCTCCAAAAGCTCCCTGAGGAATAAAACAAAAAGCAAAAAAACAACAGAGAATGTTATGAAAAGTCCACTAAGACACCCGACCTCAAGGCAAGTTACACTGCAGCTGCAGACAAGAATCTGTGGAATTGGAATGGACTTAGGTTTCTGTTCACCTTCTTTTGTTTTTTCGACCTTATTGTAATACATTCCCAACAACTTGTTAATATACTGTATTACTGTATTTTATTGGCTCTGCACTGAACAAATATTATATCAAATGGGTTTACATAAGGACAGGTCATATAGGAGGATCTTCATCCAGTGTTTTGCACAGGGCGAGTCCCCAAAAATGCATTCAACCTTATCATCCATAATCTTCAATAGGATTCATCCCCTTCTGCTCTAATAACCTTCAAACAGTCACACTTACACACACACACACACACGCACGCACGCACG
>NC_045748.1:12445361-12447242 GCF_008692095.1 Etheostoma spectabile | reverse complement strand
CGCACACACACACACACACACACACACACACGCGCACTGCAGACTTCAGTGTCTCTCACAAAAATGCAGCCTGAAAAGCCGATACAAGACACAGCACAACACTGACACAGACGATGTCTGAAATGTGTTTCCATGGAAACCATTCCCATGTCAGCATTCCTTTCAAATGACAGATACAGAAGTCTCAAAAAATGTGGAGAAGCCAAAGGAATGAAATAAGATGAGGAGGGCATGAGGATACAATGTATAACAGGAGACGGCAAAGTGTAATCGGGGTGAACACAGTCATTTTATTAATTACTAACCAGATGATTGAATTTAACCTAAAGGTTAGTGTAAAATTCTTTTTGGATGACATCAAAAATATTATGCATGCCACATTAAAACAGACAAAAGAAAGATTTGATGTGTGCGAGTCTTGCTGGAGTTGAGGCTTTAAAAAGGGAACGATTGATGCTGGATTGCTGTTGAAAAACATATGTTGCTGAAATGATTAATCCTATTGATAGAAAATGAATCAGCAATTATTTGAAGTAAGTCATTAATTAAGCAAAAATTTAAAAGAGGTTACCTTGTTCCAGCTACTAAAATATGAACATTTGATGCGTTTCTCTATTTTATATCACTGCATTCTGAATGTCTTGGACTCTCAAACAAAATACTGTATAATACCTGAAGAAGTCACACTGCTTTCTGGGAATAGAACAACATTTTCTCTATTTCTGACATTTTTGTAGGCACATCAAAAACCATAATCAGATAATGTAGCTTCTTTAAATTTTCCAGTCTATACAAAACAAAGCAGAGTGCTAGAGGTATGTCTTGTTTTCTCAAATTAATAAGTTATTCATGCATCAGGTATGGGCTCAGGAAGCACTTTAAATACTGGAATGTAGCTCCATTATAACTCATCCTACGTGAAAATGTGTGGAACCGGACACAAGACTGCTTCCACTCACGTCTAACCGTAATGGAGGTGTTTGTGTGTCTGCGTGTCAACAGAGAAGGGCAAAGAAATAGGGTGTGGCCTTCAAGCATTCCAGTGACGCTGAAACATCAAAACTGTAATCGTCCCTTCAAGTCCTGCTACGGAAGGCGATAAACGCGAGAATGTAACTCGAGCAGATGACAGCGAGCCAGAGAGAGCTATGCATTTAGTCAAATAAAGGGCTCCTTCACTTCCTGCTCTGGACAGACAAAGAATGTCCCGGTACAAACAACGACTGAGGGGACAAAGCATTTTCATATATGGTCGCTTACTCCCCCTCAACTTGATCCTCACAACCGTCTTCCAACTGCCATTAATCACAAAAGTAAAACTGCTGTCAGGCCTAAACCTATATAAAGCCATCCACCAACATTACACTCGGCATCCAACACACCTGCTCCTGTCTTTTTATAGAGCATGCAGAGAGGGGTACAGTGTGCTGGCCCAGGGGGCTCATCCTACAACTGCTGCTCTGAAACCACAGAAAAAGACAAGACCTGTGGTACAGCTGCAACTGCTGACGTTACCAAGGGGATGAGCTGGTGTCTTCTTTTTCTTTTCCATATTATATATTATTAGAAATGCATGCACTTGGTTTGCTGCATTTATAAAAAAATAAATATTTAAGACAATTTTATAAAGAAGGCAATAGAAGACCCCAACTCAGGATAAAACACACTACGCAAAGTAAACAGCTACACGCCCCAATTAGATCATGCATCCATCCGACCCTCTCTGTCCTCGCAACATCAGCAGACATTAGCTCAGCGTGGGTCTGTCCTGACTGCACTCATAGAGAGGATAATTCAGTAACAGAGTGATCTTGCACATACATCTATCAATCTATAAATTACAAGAACGTCTGTCTGTCTGCACTCTGTGTGTGTGTGTGT
>NC_045748.1:12424000-12445351 GCF_008692095.1 Etheostoma spectabile | reverse complement strand
GTGTGTGTGTGTGTGTGTGTGTGTGTTATGCGCGTATCTCTCGAACCGATGGATTTCAAACTGTGAAACTCTGAGGTGTCTTGCGGTGCCAAGGTTGACGTTGTTGTTTATCAGAAATGCAAAAAGATATTGTTTAATATATTGCTAAAAGAAGCACACATTGGCTTTTGCAGCTCTAGCTGCTGACCCCTCCCACTCTCACCCTAAGGACCAGAGACAGAAAGCAGCGAGACTTTGGCCCCTAAAATGTGACATACACCTCAGACCCACAAAAATGTGCAAAGTTGCACTACTTTGGAGTGTGTTTGACTTTGAAAAAACAAAACGACAATTCCCAAATTTAAAGGACGTTTTAAAACAGGCAGACATAACGTGATGCAGGCTAACTATCTTATAAAGCAAGACGTATCTGTATTTATGTGTGTCGTGTTTGGGGTCGTATTTGGTGGGAAGGTAACCTGCACATCACACGCAGACGCAACATGCAAAATGCTTTAGAACGGCGGTGGGGGGGGACTCTTTTCTTGCTATTGTTTTAAATTAATGTGAGCTGGTAGAACATAACGTAATCTCTGAGATTATTCCTTCACAGCGCTGTGCAATGGGAGAAAATCTCAGAGTTGAACCGGGCAGACACAGCAGTTTTCATCAGACTCACGCCGGGTAGGGTTAATTAAGTCTACTGCTAACTTACAACCCTAATAACAATTACACAATACTACTTCACCATTAACGGTCAAGCCACCAGAAATGAACACAACCTCAATCATACAATATAACGTCTCTTTCTCGGTCTGGTTCTCATGGTTGATGACAGGCACTGCACTAGTATACAGTTAATACACAACACAGAGGACATGCAGACTGATCAAATGGCCTAGGGCCAACGCCTCTCGTTGCTTCGATTACCAAGTACACACTGCTCTGAAACCGTACACTGGCAGTCACCATGCATGTTCCCAAAATAGATATCAAAGTGCGGGTGGCAGTAATGGTGTGGATTATTTCTACAGCAACAGTCGACACCTTAAAAAATTAGCTTGACACGCCATCGATATTTGCTGTTTCTGGTACTTTTACAAGGTAGAGTAGACAGTATTTATTCTGGTTTTTGCACATTGGCATCTACATCTGCAGACATACATTTGTACTTTTCTGAAATATCTGGAAAAAAAACATTCACTATCTTTCAAAAATTTACAATTGGCATAAAGTGTAGTAAACTCTCAATGTAATGCATCACATGTATTCATTTTGCTTTTGTCCAAAGCAAAGTACAAATGAGGTACAATATAAGCCACAGTAGATCAAGGAGAAGCCTTTGAGAATAAGTACTGCAATGTTCAATCTCACACAAACGCCACAAGGTGTGCGATGTACTGAAACACATCTGAAAGAGCTCTTCTTGTTAAAACCAAAATAAATAAAAAAAAAATATATATATATATATGACCTTAAGTGATATGATAGGGGCTCCATATATTGAAAGTGTAAGTAAGTATAAGTCTCATTCCTACATTATTAAACAGGCTTCATAAATGACCTGACTGGTGTGGCAATATGTGATATCTATTGCCCCTTTAAATCTAAAACCCCACATCTTGCAATAGTTCAAATCCATTTAAGTATCATTACTGCCGTTAACATTACAGGAAACATTCAATGCATCCATAACCCCAGTATATAGCTACACTGGTGGCTCTCCCAGACTGTTAAAGTATTTATAACACTTACTGTAAAAGAAACAGCACGAAAAGATCAATGGCAGGGCAAAATACCTTTGCTACCCTACCACGATGATACTGGACGTAAACCCGCTGAACAACACACTTTATAATGAATACACTGGCAGCTTTTAAATATAGATTTTGCACCTGTTATTACAAGATAATGAAGACATCCAGAACCAACTTAACCATCTTCACCCTCAGACGTTAAGAAGCTTTCCAGCCTCCAAGCTGCTTTTCAAAATCATAGTGAGCCTTATGAGGAGTTGCTACACTTGGTCGCCGTTCAGTGTTAAGCCTCGTACACACATATACTTCAAGATCCTCTGCAGTAAATAGCTGACCTAAATCTCGGCTTCTGATTGAGGCCGGCTGTGGTGCTACAAGAAGAGCCATTTTTCTGTCACACCACTTCCTTAATTGTCAGATAGTACGGTCAAATGTATGGACATTCAGCAGGAATGTAAGTGGTGATGAGTAATCCTGCCGGAATATATTTTTAAATGCCCTTCGACACAGCTGCTTTTACATAGACAGTTTAAAACATAGCCTAATATGTGCGTGTTTCCTAGGTAATACATCACCTTCCCTATAATGGCTGATGTCAGAGGCACATACAGCTGGCAGCATATTAACGACCAGGGAGTTTATGTGAGTATGGGTGCGGCACATTAACACAGATCCTGCATCCACTACAAGCTACTGTACTGGAATCTCAGTGGTCGTTGCAATGGAGCATTTACCCACCATTTCAAAGTAGTAACTGTAGAAGCACTGATATGATCAAGAACACAGCACAAAAAGCACTTCTACTTAATGCAATCAAGAACTGATAATAAGTATCACACTGCAAAGCAATCAGAGGAGTGAGAGGTTTAATACATAGGATAATGGCGGACTTAAGAGAAAAAAATAAAACTTGCATTCTAAGAACAAAACAACACTGTGTTGTTTTAGCTGATATGCACATTATGAAAGCTATTCTAGGGGATGATGTGCGTCAAATCAGAAAATGGGGTCATTATCGTTTTAAGGATAGAAAAAAATGAATGATTCCATGTTAAATAATCTGCAGTTGTGGCTGCCTCTCCAGCTGTGAGAATGCCTTTAGCTCATCTAGCCAGCAGGATGCTATCCAGATGCTGCTTTATAGCTGACCCAGCTCTCTTCCCTTTCCGCGATAAATTAATAAACAAATGAGCAGACATGCCTACTTATAGCACAAGTGTGCTATAAAGTAAAACAGGATCCCAAATGTGCATAGACTCTCAGTCTATCTCTCGCACACACTCACACAACAAAAGAAGAAGACCAATAATACAACAATTACATTATTACCATCAAATCCAAACAAGGCAGAGCGTAATCACTAAAATATACTGCCATGTAGATACTAGTTTTGCCAGAACCACTGGATTGTAGCATGTAAAACATGTTTAAATTTAGGAATTTAAATGTGGACAAATCCTGACAGTTCCCTTTAGAGTGAGAAATAGAATGAATGTGGCAGCATTCAGTCTTCAATTTTGTTGAGTTTTCAATGTTCGATGGTAACTTTGCTTTTAAAGATTTTTAAAGTCTTCCATGCCGTAGACCAGTACTAATGTCTATATGGGGACATCTTTTCTGTCATCATTAGTACAGTTTAATGTCTGAAAGATGCGCCCACATTCTATAGGCCCCGACTGATAAGTAGGAAATCCCACAATTGCGAGATCCCACCTACAACCCCCACTTTATCCTCACCTCACACGTGTTGTAGTCCTCGGAATCCAACAGCAGGCAGAGTTTAGGCAGAAGCTCCGGCCAGTTTTGTAACTCTCCCTTGGAGGCGATGGTGGTGATGAGGATACCTGTTACGGGGTAAGATTAACTATTAAACTGACAAAACTACTAAGAATGCACAGACACCGCTTTTTTAGTGATTAAAACCAATACAAGGAAATACAAACAAAATGCAAGCGTGTTTTTTTTCACAACCCAGAATGATAAGCTGGTGTAGCCAGACCATCCAGCTGACACAGCACTGTGGAGATGTAGGTATGGCTATGCAAGACTACCACAATTGATGTACTCAGTTGGAGGTCCAAAGTGACAATATGTGCTGTGTGCAGATTTAAAAAAAGAATCTACACCACTAGAGAACTACACGGGGACAAATAATGCTAGATAAATCCCTTTTCTAGATATAAACATGCAAGTTATGATGTGTGATCATTTCTTGTAGCCATCACATTCAGTAGAGGGAGAGGATGTAACTTACCCACGGTGGCCCGGATGAGGGGCGAAGAGTCTCCGATGTTTTGGAGGCACTCGCTCTTGATGAAATCAGACACGCCATTAGGGAAGTTCTGATAGTGGGCTTTTACATTGTTCTTCAGTATCAGCCCACTTAGGGACCGTGTCGGTTCATCTTGAAAGGGAGGTGGGGGAGAAACATTTTTGTTGATCACAAGATCTTATTTTCTTCATTCCAACCAACAAGCAGCAGAACAGAAACGCAGTCTTGCGGCAACAAGAACTATTAGTATGAAATACTTATTATTATTCCAACAATGTATTTAAATGTATTTTCCTTGTAAATTGGTAACCAATATCTGGACTCTCTTCAGTTCTAATTAATTGTGGCTTGTCGCATTTGAAGTAAGAGCATCCTAAAACGTCTTAACACCACTTAACATTTTGGTCATCTACTGTGCAGACAGCCAAGCCAAGAGTTGAGTGGTGCCAGGAATTAGGTTTAAAATTAGAGTGACCCATATTCCGAGTGCCACATCATCTGTGGCAAAGATGCCATCAGGTCACCAGAGTCATGGCCAAACAGAACTGTCACTGAGCGGTTACATAAAAATGACAGGTCTGACGTTCACACTGTCCAGTACCATCAGATGATCGAGGAACACAGTACAGATACGAAAAAATGACACAATGAAACAGACGAGACAGACAACTTACCTTCTGATTTTAACTTTGTCAAAACAAATATCAAATAGTTGTTAAAGTCTGGATACTGGTTCAGCTGCTCAAGTCTCTGGGAAAAGTGGTTGAGGAAGACAAGGTGCTGACTGTATGTATGGCATGTGAAAAGGTTGTTAGCACATCATCATCACAGTGTGTTACATGGTAGTAATGGCAAAAACAGATTCTTTCATCTAAAGATATGTAGAAAGGGCAAAGGTTCATGTGGTCATACGGTGGTGTAATGTAACAGTATAAGGATGTGTGTATGTCTGTATGTGTTGGGGAAGTGGGTGTATGTTTGTAGGGGGGAGTCATAAATATGTCAGTTGATGTGGCGAAATATTTTACGTACCCTGACAAGACGCCGTATTTAGGCTATAACAGAGGCTCATCTACAAGTTAATGATGCAGTGCATTTAAAGCGTTACATAAGCAAATCATTTAAGATCAACGGGCAACCAGGCTAGACATAAGGGCAAGCAGCATGGAGCAGTGGACAATAATTCTTCTCTGTTATTGTTGAAAATGCTGTAACACATTTGCAGTTGACAACAGTGTAGATGTGTAATGCTTTTTAAATGTTACATAGCTATAATTACTTTGCCATATCGCTGTAGCGGGTAAAATATGTGATTTTTAGGTTTGAGTGTGAATGAATCCTAATAAAATGGAGCAGATGTGACACTGAAAACATAAATAAATGTAGCATTATCCAGGTTTTTGGTTGTTGCATTAAATGCTAATCAAGGTAGTTGTGGGAGAGGTTTTACTTTATTCAGATATCAATCGTAGCTAACATCTCTCTTTCATTGTCCTGTCACAAGGGAAATGTACATTTTTGGATGCTTGTGCATGCATCAAAACCAGTAATGTCATGCGTATACAGCGTGCTCTTTGCACATAAGCATTGTGTCTACATTTTAGTGTAACACCCCGAAATTACATTACTGATGTTTTGTTTATAGTCTTATATCATTCATGCTAAAGAGCAGACACTAACTGGATATATGGTGACACCTTTCTTTAATAATGTCTGACATTTCACTGTACAATTATACTCATGTGTAAAATCAATACTTGTTTAGCTTTACGCTCACCCAGTGCTGTTCGAAGATGAAGTAATGGATGATACAACGTTACAGGAGTGTTGCATGAAGCTGCTTTTATTCCTTCTGGAGCATAATGTAAAGTGAGGGTGTTTATGGAGACGAGATTAATGCGACGCTTGTAGAGTAGCGAACCGTAATATTAACCCGGCATAATAAACGCCGATATCTAATGTTATAAATGGCCAGCCATGAGTAATTCAGCACGGCACGGCTTGGCCTGCTTTGCGAGGAGCACGTTGAGCTTATCGGAGACAAAAAAGCACCACCACCTGCGTACCTGCTTTCTTATAACGGTAACCACCCAGGCTAGTGTTAACGTTAGCTATCGCTAGCCTGTTGAGTCTATCTGACATTTATTAAGCACCAACAACTAACAAAACGTGTGTTATAAGCATAAAGGTTGTTATAATTCATGTTTGGCTTAAGAAAGGATACTTGCTGGACGGATCTCTGTGTGGACGTATCTGGCGACTGAGACTCTTTCAGCAGCTGTAGAATTTGTTGAAGTCCTTGCTCGTCTGGCTTCCACTCACACTCCATCTTGCTCTAACGTTACTGCCGCTGCGGATAAAGAAATAACATTGGCTGACACAGAGGATTTGTTATCAAATGACTCACTAACGCGTGACGTTACCCCCTAAGAGACGAGAACACGTTATCGCTACATTATCTATGCACATAAAATAATTTCAGATACAGTAATGCTTTTACCCGTCTCGTCTTAGCCGACGTTCCCGAGCGGAGCTGACTTTCTGGTGAAATGTGACCGTCTGTCCGGGGTTTCAGACATGGGCCTGTTACAGCAGGCACATCCGCTGAAAAACCTGGGGCTATGGCGAGCCAGGCGGTTCAAAATTACGTTGACATCAGTTACTTAGCTACATAGACAATGCTCAAACAACGTGTTGTCTATGTGTTGTTAATGTGTTGATTATATGTTAATTGTTCACATGTTAACAGCATGTTGACAACATGTGTAACAGTTGAGTGTTTTAAATCTCGTCTAAGGACACCTTTTTATTCTTTGGCTTTTAACTCCATGTGAGTTGTGTGGTCCTCTGATGTCTCTTATTGTTATGTATTTTAGTATTTATTCATTTGATCTCTTTTTTTATTTTTTTTAAACCCGATGCTCTTATTTTGTTTTTACAATATTTTATATTAATTGTTTTGTATGTTTGAGTTTTCTGTGCAGCACTTTGGTAACTTTGTGTTTGTAAAATGTGTTATAGAAATAAAGTGGATTGGATGTGTAACTGTCTGAGGGACAGTGCTACTGACATTACATGTTTAGTCTATATTTTTGATAATTTAGTATGTGTTTGAATTCATAGAGTAATTAAAAACCTTTAGAATGTAATACAAAAAGAGTTTAAAAAGGGGTGTTTGATCTAAAATAGTACTGTACATGTTCACATTTTGTTGTTTTTTATTACAATGCCATTTTTTTATAAATTAAAGCCTACAAAAGTATGGCTAGCTATTTTTTTTTTTTTAAGAGTGGATGGGTTAACAACACTGTCGTATGGGAGGTGAAAAACAGGAATATCTTCATAATCAAAGGAGCTGCTACTTACTAGCTACCCGCTAATGTTTGCTAATCTCTTCCGTTGTGTGATGAAGTCTTCACCTAAATAGAAAAGACTAATAAAATGTCCAGCGTGGACATTTTTTTGTGTGTGTTATGAGTGTGTGTGTGTCAGTCAATCGTAGCGGCCTGCGTCTGCATATGCAGCCAGCGTTACAATGTAGCCTACCTTTTTGAGATTATTACGGTCCAAAATGACTAATTTTGCGGAAGCTTTTGTAAAAAAAAATTGCGATAAAAGCTGTTGTCTTTTGTATGTTTGAGGACTGGCGAGAGGAACCGCATGACCATTCACCTTAGCCCTAGTGTGGTGTTCGGGTCTGTGGGACCGGTTTTCAATGTTTGATAAAAGAAAAATTATGCAATTTATAATATCTTCTAACTCACTGCTATGAAACTTAACTGAGTCCTCCTACTGTTAGTTACGTTTACGGTTAGTGCATCCAAGCACACAACAGCTATCTGGCATGTCTTTTTCACCTCAAAACACCAACGTTTGTAAAGTAAAACTGGCAACGTCCTGGCAAGATGATTCTCTTACTAGGGTTTGTTGCTAGGAGACTGATGCCTGCCAGCTAGTAGCTGTGACTTCACATGCAAAGTATGAATAGAATACAAACAACATGTTAACAACACACTGACAACATGTTATTAACACATTGTTTGAACGTTGTCTATGTGCTGTTCATGTGTTAGAAGTCACATTTATGTGAGCTGCTTGGTCTTCCATAGAGCCATGCCTATAAAGAAAGCCATGCCGATAGACTGCTGAGTGGTCCTAGTGCTAGACAGATCACTCAAATGTTCACAGATCTCCATAAGGTTGGCTTATAAAAACCATAGACCGTTAATTTTAATTAATTAATAAATATGCAGTCTATTAAACAAAGGATTTTTGACATAAGAGCATTATCAAAGCCCTTTATGCCAGAGACAGAACAGCTGTGAGAAAAAGTCTGCTACACAAATTAGTATTGTTATCAGTTCTCTAAACATAACAATTTCCTTCTAAAGTTCATGTACTTTAAAAAAAAAAATATATATAGATATACGTCAAAATATACGTAGATATACAACAATACATGTTATTCTTACAACATTATTACAGAAATATATTCTATATTATTTATATAAGTTCTATTTCGTTTGTCCTCTGTTTTATTACATATATTCAACAAGCTAAATGTAATGTTTTAGTCTCATCAAAATGTGGGAGAAAAAAGGCTCTGAATAGACAAGTGGATTTAAATCATAGGAACAACTCAAACCATATGACATGCGTAAAGCGAAACGAAACAGCAGTTCTTCAGTCTGATCATTGACTCAACTCCAGAAGATGGCAGTAGTGCAATTTTAAGGATGCAAGCTGCCTTTAAATCTCCAAGAGCGTAAGGCTGCAGCCTGGAGCGTCCAAAGAAGAGTCTTGTGTTGACCATTTTGTTCCTCTGGATGGCAGCACACGACACAACTGCTGTCTGCCTTGGACGCCCAATGAAGAAGTTAGCATTACATTCAGTACGCTGCTGCCTCTCAGCGTACAGAGCAGCATCCCGTGGACCAGCTTTTCTATCAAAATAATATATATATTTTTTTCATACGAACGTGTACATACTTTTTGTTAATCCTGCTACGGTAATAGTCATTTCGGATATTCCACAAGGACAGCATAAGGAAGCCCGAGAAGAGCCGAGGACGTGTGAGACTTCATAGTTTTTAACAAACACTGCAATCCCTTTGGTCTGCCTCCTTCACTCTGCTTGTTAGCTATTTACCAAGAGAGTGATTTTCTACCGTCCAAGGAAACATGAGCTTTCTTTTGTGAGTAATAATTGTGTCATGAATGCTTATTTTCCATTGCCACGAGGATTTATCGGGAAATATCATTAGTGTTAGCGTTATAAAGCTACATAATAGCGATAGCATGATACGGGCTAAGACTACTTGCTGGACTCACCTCTGAACGTCTGCGAATGATTCACATTGCGTTTGGTAGATTTTTAGGATAATTAGCGTTGGCATTGATAGTAGAATATTTGTACAGGTATTAGGTTGTGCTTTAAAACTTAAAGCTAAATTGCACTGACCCCAGAGCAAATATTAACTGAGAGGGGTTGTCATTCTGGCCTGGATATTTCCTGGTGTGGACACTTTGTTGCCACGGGCTAATCTAGCACCGGTGTGTCAGAACTCACCAATCAATCTCTGACGCAAAAAGTCGACGATTTTCCTGACGATAAAAGTAACAAGCTTGTGTCTTTGATATTTAACGTTAGTAATCAAAGGGCGGATGAGGATGCATTTTTAGGTTAATAGAGGAAGAAGAGCCCAGTTATAAACCCAACTCTCAACAACAGAAAACGTTTTACAAAATAGGTCACCACTTTTTACTTATAGAACACCCAGTTTTAAAGATTTTAAATTTTAAATTTAAAACCTATTTAACACTGAAGTGCCATCATAATTCAGTTTTATTTAGAATGTTAAATCACAAGTTATTTCAGTTAAGTTATCTCAGGACACCGAGTAGGCCTAGACCACATTTTCTCTTGCCCTATTAAAATATATATAATTAGCTATTTTTTTTTTTTATAAAAAATGATCTAGTATGTTGACTTTGATATAGATTAGTTTTACTAGATAATAAAGCTCTAAATAAAGGAAAACTATTTTAGTGTGACCTACCATGTTGTGATGACTCAAATTCTTGTTTAAGGGGGCAGTGAGAGGGATTGATACACTACCTCTCCAAATGACCTCATTATACACAGAGACGTACTGTTCTGGTGGTCCCCCATCCTGATTGTGCCAAACATTACGAAAAGATAAACTCGTTTTGTTAGCTTTTAAGAAGATCCTTTTTGTTAGAAAATTTCCTCACCTAGGGGCACTGTGAACTCATGACTTGTCATCGTATCTGACTGCCTCCTTATTGATCACACTATTTTCTCTTCTTCTTTGAAATGTGACTCACAGTGGAAACCGTTCATCCAAGACGTTCAAGCCCAAGAAGAATATCCCGGAGGGTTCACATCAGTACGAGCTGTTGAAACATGCAGAAGCTACACTGGGAAGTGGAAACCTGCGCATGGCAGTCATGTTGCCTGAGGGTGAAGACTTAAATGAGTGGGTCGCCGTCAACAGTAAGCACCAATCTCCCCCCCTCCCCCTCCCCTTCTTGACACACCCTTTTTAGATTCAGGTTTCTGGCAGAGTGACTTCACCTTCACACACCTTTTATTTGTACATATGTTACTCTCCTTTACATTTGCATGCTTCTCTGTAGTCTTGTTCCTAAAGTCGCAATAAGTGCACATCAAGAATCAGTTAAGAGTGAACTATCAGGGTTGGCATTCCCTTGCACATAGTTTTGGCATTGCCTCTAAAGTCCATGTGAAAAACCACTGTGAATGTTGAATAGACTTAATTGTCTTTGTTGTGAGAGCCATGTTAACTTCAATTTTGCGTTACAGTGCTTGTAAGGTTTAAGATTTAGAGTGTTTTAGCACGTTATGTTGTTTAGCCATTTTACTACTGTGTGTGTGTGTGTGTGTGTGTGTGTGTGTGTGTGTGTGTGTGTGTGTGTGTGTGTGTGTATTTATACCTACATACATAAATACGGTTAAGTGATTTGAATTTTGATTTTATCATTCTGTTTACAATGGAACAACGCCGACTTAAGCATATGTTATGTGGGTATGTTTGACATAATACATCTCCATAACAGCAGGTGGCACTAATCTGTAGTGTCGCCCACCAAAAACAGATAACCGGAATGACGAATGCGTCTCGTGAGTCTGGCTTCTCCCGAATTTCAAAGCTGACCATAATGGCAGCTCATTAGGAATACAATCTTGTATTTTACAAAAATAGTTCACCGAAATGTGTTTCTGAAAATATTTTAAGTGAGAAATAGGCCTTGCTGTTGCTGAATCGGCTTAAGTCACTGACTTCGCCAGACTGTCCGGCGGCCGATAATCGGGTTGGTGTGTCAGCGCCTTTAAATTTGACTGATTGCTCTACTGTCATTTGAGTCTCTTGGAGGTAATTGCAGTTGATTTGGAGGGACTGTATTGCATGGTTCCTTAAACATTTGGATGAATTTTGGAACCCTCTGTAGAAAACATGAAACCATCACCATAATTAAATGACAGGGAACTTTCTGTTCCTGTTTTTGCACGTTACCACTTCCCTTATTCCATCTAGACCAAAGTCTCTCTACGTACAGGATATATGTGTATTAGTAACTATGTTTTATTTCATTTTATTTTTATTCTAATTTAAATATTTGTATATTCTATGTGTGTGTAGCATGAAGGGTCTACAACTTGCATATCATTGTGCAACCCTATGTTGAAAATGTCAAAAAAATACCTTTTATCCAGTGATTTTACACCCTGTTAACAGAGAATCTAATTAAGTTCATGCATTTTCTAGCTTTGTTAAGTGTCATAAGGGGTAGTGGAAATGGATGGATGTTAGTCAGTGCCACACAAGCTTTTTTAACTTGCACAATAAGGGGAAGTTGGAATAAAATTGCTGTAACAACTCCTCTCTCTACCAAGTTTATGACTCTCCTCATGATCTCTGTACACAAGAAGCAGTTCACTTCTTTTTTTTAAGATTTCTTTTTGGATGGCATTTAGCTTGTGATCATTAGTTATAGAGGAAGAGAGGGGCTTATGACATGCAGCAAATGTCCCTGCATGGCAGAAGCAATAGACCTGATCTATTTATGTTTTTCCCGTTCTCACAACCAATTGTTTCATTGATGACATGCACAGAAAATACAAATTTGAATAAAAAAGATTAGCAGGGTTTTGCCTTGAAATGTGCATTTTTCTGTATCTAGAATACCTCTAATTTTGCTCTCCCTCACTCATCATGAGCAAGCATCAAATCTAACTTCAACTACTTTTTAGAATAAACACTTGTGAGAGCTGTCTGCACTTGACCACTTAAACTAAAACCATCCGTTCATTCCATTATCTCTTACCTGGATAACCACTAACATCAGCAGTGTTAAATATGTTTATATGTCATTTTTTAAAGTTTTTATTGAGCCGTTTTCGACAAAAATGTTTATTGAAGACTGAGTAAACCTACTCAAACATGAAAAGGAACTTGTCTTCTTAAACAGGACATCACACATCAGCTGTCCAGTATGTATTTTTCCCGTGAGAGAGGCAAATGAAGCACCAACACTAACGCTGCCAACCCTTTAAATGGATTTCTCCAACTAATGGAAAGCCAAAGTTGGTGGCACCGTGCCCCTGGGGACGACTGATAACACCATTTGTTCCTGATAACTGGAGTGTGCACTGGTTTACAGTTTGGACTGGGGCAGTGAAGTAGGGGTGGGTAAAGGGCTGTGGGGGGACTTGATGTAGGCACGCGAGGTATTTGTTCTCATGTACGCTTGATTTGAATATGTTCCCTTTTGCTTTTTTTGTTTTCAGCTGTGGATTTCTTCAACCAGATCAATATGCTGTATGGCACCATCACAGATTTTTGCACAGAGGAGAGCTGTCCAGTCATGTCTGCTGGTCCTAAGTAAGTTTATCATTGTTGACCTGTTTTTAGTCTAATAAAACCAACCAACAAGCTCTGCTTCACTCATCTTGTTCTGTCAAGGCTCAACAGAGCTTGGAATAGGGATGTTGTCAGTGGGACAAAATAACTTTGATTAGCATCAAATGTAACAATTGAAGTTAAATTCAAAATGCAGCAGACTTGTTGTCGTCATTGTTTAAAACACCTAAGATAGACCCCTTAGTCATCTGGCCTCCTGTTGTCTGTATCCTTGACGTTCCACTTAGGGGGTTGCACCGTTGCTGCTACAAAATCCGCCAGATTTGACTCCTTGAGGACGGATATCTGTTGCCTTGGGCCTCCTTTTGTATTGGCATTTTAAACTGATCGATTTTTAAGGACTGTTGTTAATCTCTGAGTTTTCTGTTGCACGAGTAAAGCAACTTTTAAACGTACGCGTTCCACCAAAACAAGTTGCTTCCGAGGCTATCTTGCAGCAGCACCGCAGCTTTTCTCCGGTGCTTAGCACAGCCAAAGATGATTGTGATTGGTTTAAAGTCTGTTACCTTATTTGACATAAATCTATACATTTACCTGTTATTTTGGCTTGTGACTAAGATCATTTACTAATACTATACTTGAGTACAATTTTGAGGAACTAGGTTTTCCTACTTTACCACTACTACTTTACACCGTTCTTTTCGGGGGCGCCAAAAAGCTTTTGTAAATGGGTCAGTGCAAATGAAAGCAGAAATACCATTTTGTTGTTAATTAAATGAATGTGAACTTAGATGGAATCCAATCTGTTTGTCATCTACATTTCCTGTAGGTATGAGTACCATTGGGCGGATGGAACCAATATCAAGAAGCCTATAAAATGCTCTGCTCCCAAGTACATTGATTACCTCATGACCTGGGTGCAAGACCAGCTGGATGACGAGACACTTTTCCCCTCAAAGATCGGTATGCCGTGCTGTGTCCTTTTCTTCCTTTATTCTGTCGAAGCCATCTTTTCTCCTTTGGGGAGATCATCTTGAGTTGTCTGCACCAAAGCACACATGAATAGTGTCCGTTTCCTTATTTACATATCCGATAATTAGATATTTCACAAATCCCTACAGATGAACATTGTGAACTAGAATGTTCTCTGGTTCACAATGTAGAAGGCCATTGAAAAGAACTGAGTACAATTTCTCAACCTCAACCAACTAGCAGAGGCTTGTGCTGTCTAGGGTGGTGCCTTAATAGAGTTGGATGGCTGCCAGCATAAATGTCTCATCTATCTCAGTACATCTCAGTGGAAAGAACCAGTGAGTAAAGGTGTGAGGAGCTTCCTTTTCCACAATCAGTAGATCTAATAACTGGTGTCCATTTTGTACCAGGAGGACCTCAAAGCCTTGCCCCTATCACAAAAAAAAAACAAGACTCAACTGCTTTGCATTGACAGGATTATGCTAACCTCTTACCTCTAAATGATGAATATTCCCAGAATAGTACCGTCTGCTGTCCAAAGATAAGTACCTAGATGAGTGGGCCATGTGTATGTCCAGCCCTGGGTGCAAGCTTTTAATCAAGTACTCCTTGAACTGTCGATCACCTGCTTCTTTTTGAATAATTGATGTGGAGTTGTACTGTAGCTCTATGTACACTGTAAGAAGAAGCTGGCTTTTGGCCACCCAGCTGTTTACTGTATCAACTGCACAGTACACCTGAGGTGTAGAGTGCTGATGTGACATCAACATTTCCTAACTACAGATGAGCTTGTTGTTACCGGAAGGTGCTTCCGTCGTGTTGCACTAATTGTTTGCACTTCCCTTAAATTGGGCTGTCAAAGAACATACTGCATCTTCCTTCATTGCTCTGAGCTTTTAGGACTTTTGAAGATTTGTAACAATAGGTAAATGGGTGGGAAAAAAATAGTCATGTGCAGTTAGGGTATTTTGTTTTTCTTAAGGACCCTTTAACCTGTGAGTGTTTCCATGACGTGACCACTGAATGAGTTATCTATGTCTAAGACATAGATAACTCATTCAGTGGTCACATAGACTAAGACTTAGGTTGTATGTTTTCAGAATCTTCAGGTATTAATGACAAAACTGACAAAACTGAATAACCGCTTTTCTTTCTTACCCTTCTGTTCCCAAGGTGTCCCCTTTAAGCGAAACTTTATGTCAGTGGCAAAGACCATTCTGAAGCGCCTGTTCAGGGTCTACGCTCATATCTACCACCAGCACTTTGACTCTGTGATGCAGTTGCAAGAGGAGGCTCACCTCAACACATCGTTCAAACACTTCATCTTTTTTGTTCAGGTAAAGAATCTGACATTTGAACATCGACTTTAATGTATTTTTTTCACTTGAGTTGAACTGTATATTAGTGATTTAAAAAAAAAATGCATACAGCAGATATTCTGTTTATGTTGGCTGCCTTACCTTTGTCTTTCTCAGGAGTTCAACCTCATTGACAGGAAAGAGCTGGTCCCACTTCAGGAGCTGATTGAAAAACTGACAACCAAGGATAGATAAACGGCAATGTAATCCTTATTTTATTGGTCTTCTAGTTTTTTGCACAGATACCCACCCCACCCTGGCTGTATGTATGCAGTATATACTATATTTCCATTTGGGGAAATGTTTTTAATGAGGCCAGGAAGAAGGAAGAGTCTTGGTAGGTTTAAGGCGCCAGGACTAATGCTATCAGGGATTACACACTTAATTGAAGAAACCACAGACTAACATATTGGAGAAAACTGTTTGAGCTGTATGGAAAGATTCCCAGTATTCAGTCATGGCTTACATTTGGGATGATATAGACATATATGTTCATTAGTCAGTATTTTACTGCACAGACATTTTTTCCACTTCGATTTACAGCAAAATGAGGCATGGCCATGCTCTTAGATTCCCATTTCTAACTTACCTAGGGAAGAATGGTGTCTAAGCGAAGTGCTATATAATAATGGAAGGGCTTTGTTGGTGAAGAATTTAAGCCAAGCCTTTAAGCCAATTTCACCGCACTAGCTAGTTATTTATTCATTAATCGACTTAGAAGGATCTGGGTTGTGGTCTGCTACCTTTTCACATCTGTAAGAGCCCACATCTGTCAATACAAAATAATCCTAAGTGCCTAGCATGGCTCATAATTGCCCTGTATCAACAGTAAGAGCTGTAAGAAGATAAAGGCCATAAACCACTGACTTGATTGACACAACATTCAATTTTCCACGCCACCTCCCTTTAAGTTTGTGTGGTCCCTAATTTCTTCTTGTGCCCCTTTTTCTATTTGTACTGGTAACTTGGTTCAAAAATGATTTTCTCTTAAAACTCATACTCTTCACCAACCTTATCCTTTAGTTAGAAAGTCTCTTTACCAAGTGTTTTGTGCAGGTTATGATAAAATGAATGTGTTGAAGGACATAGAAGTGAGGCTAGAATATTGTCATATTTTAGCAGGGATTAAAAATGAACTAAACATTTATTGTTTTCTAGTCAAATGTTCCCGAATACTAGTCCCCCCCCCCCCCCCAAAAAAAAAAAAAACTTGAAGTAGAAACATTTTTTTAGGAAAAGTCTTCAAGGGATCTGAAACCTTAAATTGTGTATAAATTTCCTCAAATAGAAGTAGAGAACCTCCACTGTTAAAAAATACAAGCATTTTGAATTGGATTATGCTGCATCACTTGTTATCTCACTAGCCATAAAGCACTTTGAACAATTTTCCTGACCTCTTTTGCCTGAATGTTTATTCTGCATAGGCTGTGCTTTGTGAGAAGCTGTATCATGTGACTTATCATAGTTTATTTCCTCCCTTATATTTCCCCAAATGAATGTTGAATTGCTTAACCTCTAAAATTGGCTCTAAGGCACAAGTGAGATTTCTTATGCTTTTGTATGGTCTGAGTTGTTTGTTGCTGTGCCTCAAACAGCAGATGCATGTACCCTTCCTAATCTCCAAGTGTAGTTTACTATGCAATAATTGATCCAACACTAAAAAGGGTTACCAGTTGGCTCATTCATACTTTAATATTAATTTTCCTTTTTATAGTGCTTTAAGTCTGGTGTATGATAGAAATATATTTCTTGTTTAGGTTTGGTTTAAAGAACAGTGAGATGAACATTTTATATATCTTTATATATAATTTGTGAGAGGTGTAATACTTCAATGCACACATGTAAATACTGAGGGTTAGACCTGTCTTAAAGATCATTTTTAGTGAGCATGGAGTGGTAGCTTTTGATTTAAAGAATGCATTGAGTCTTCAGAGGGTGCTTCTCCCTCCCCCATTTGGATATTAAAATCTTGTTTGTTTTAATTGTTGAGTATCTTTTTCCACTTCCTTAGCGAACTATTATGAATGTTACTGCTCACCAGATATCTGAAAATGTAATAGAAAATTAGTCATCCTGAAAGCATCTCATCCTTATGAAATGCCCATAACATTATTGCCTACAGTTTTTCCTCCTTGACTGTAATAATTGATGACATGTTTGTAAATAATGGCTTGGTAGAGGTTTTCAATGCTACTGAATTGAGTTCTGCGGTTTACAAGGCAAATAAAGGTGGTCTTGACTCTTTGAATGAATTGAATGTTTACCATGTGACTAAAATCCTTTACTGAACTTGACTTTACACCAAAATGCAGCGGTGAAAAGTAACAATACATTTACTCAATGACTGATTTTGAGGTACTTCAGCACAGTTTTTATTTAACACTTATTTATACTTCTACTCCACAACATTTCAGAGAGGACTATTGTGCTTTTTTCAAATTAGGATTTGATATACAAAACATACATAGTATACAACACTGTCAGAGACCATTATGCAGAATAAGTATACTTAAGGTACGTTCTTGCTAATATACTTTTAAATACAATGTATGTGGGGGGGGGGGGCAGCAGCTGCTGACTTACTTCCTGGGCGAGACAGCTGCCCAAGCCGCCACTTCCTGACTTTGCTTGGCGCCAAACCTTTAAAAAACGACAAGGAGCAGCAGCTGCAGCGTCCGCATTCATTAGGAAGAACGTATTGTTATATTCGCTGAAAATGTCTTTAACTTCAAAGAGGCCGTGTCCCGATTCAATGAACGTCTCCATGAACGATTCAATGGAGAAAAGGATACATCGGATATCAATCGAGGGAAACATTGGTGAGCGCATCCATTGTGGTAAAAGCGGTAACGTTATTTCACAAAACAAGCTAACGTTATCTTAACCTCATAGACTGTATGAAATAACCTTAACCGCTAGCTAGCTAACGTAGTTGGGATATGTTCAGACAGTGCTAACTCTCATTTATTTTAACATTGGCTAAAGTGTTACCGCATTTTGACAGACCAGTTACTGCCTCTATTTATCTATATGTGAACCTACTCAGTACATGTCTACATACTGTGTTGCCAAATGTCGTACGCAACATGATTTTTAAAATTAAATTCCCTAATTCTGCTTGTGTTCAGCGGCGGGCAAATCTACGTTTGTGCGCCTTTTGGAGCAGGAGAGCGGGGACTGGGAGGTGGTACCAGAGCCAGTCGCTAGATGGTGCAATGTGCAAACAAAGGGCAGTGACTTTGAGGTATTGACATACACTGAACAGCATTCGTGCCTTTTGGAATGTAGCTAGTAATGTTTCTGATTCAGTCAGCTGACACCTATATGCAGACACTTTATTACATCATCTAAACATCTGCTTATTGTTGCCAGTTGAAGGCAAAATGTTTGTGCAGTGCATATTAGCCAACACTGTAAATCAGGGATGAGTTTCATTATCGCCCTATCCTGCAATCCTCACAACCACTGACTCAACATAGACTGTACACAAAAAGATAACTGGGCGAGTGTTCATCTGTATTTAGAGTGCAGCTGCCAACTGTACCACTTCACCACACCCCCAGAGGAACAGACGGTCACACTCTAAACAAATGAACATGCCATCACATCTCTAACCTCCCACACAACTGCAGGCCTCACCCTTAGGCTCATTTTCAGTGGTTCAACGCGCCTAAATATACACAACACGTGCATCACTTCTACTGTGGGTCTGGCAATAAGCAGGTTATTCAGGTTTATTTACTTGAGTCAGTATTTAGCAGTTATTTTCATTGACTAACCAGTCTATTATTTTCTCAATTTTCAATTGTTCAGTCTCCCAAAATATCAGGAAATGGCAAAAATGCCCATTACCATATTGCAGAGCACAAATACAAGTGTGCATAGTATTTCTTTTGTCTTTTTTTGACCAACAGTCCAAAGCAGAGATGTACGTATTCAGTTTACAGTCAAAGAAACCACGGCTGATCCTAAAACATTTAAATTGTTTTCCAGAACTTCAGCTTGACCAGTTTGAAGAACAACATTTTTGTATTTATTTTTTTCTGTTACATTAAAAGCTATAATTAAAAAGTCACAAATCATCACAAAGATAAACACTTTTGTCCCTACAGTTTTAAATTGTTAAAGATTAAGTTAAAAATTGCTCTGCACACTGTGGAGTAGAGTGTAAAATGATAGTACACAGGGGTGTTATCAGTACGTACCACTGTTGAGGGCTCTAACCGCAGCTACAGTAGTTTGATCATGCGCCCTCTGCTGATCAAAAGACAAACACCTTTGCAGAGCTGTGGAGGTGTTTAATAGTTGGCTTTTCAGTTAATCATATACTGGTATGTAAGCCTTTGGTATGGACTGGGTCATTTAAAAAAAAAAAAAAAAAAAAAAAAAAGCTCTCAATTGTTGGTCTTGGATGTTATTATTTATAAGCTAAAGATACAATTTGAATCATTGCTGCATTCATAAGAAAAAAAAAACCTGTATATTAGGTAGGAAAATCAGGCAAACTGTATTAATTCAGTAGATTAAAGGAACACGCCTCTGTTTGTTGAAATAAGGCTTATCATGGTCTCCCCCCCCCCCCCTAGCTGTAGATAGGTGGGCCAACGCATTTTTTTTTTTTGTCTCAGTGCATGCATTGTTTTAGCCCAGTGCAACATTGGCAGCGCCGCTGCTAGTTAGTTTGGCATAGTGGATAGTATCGTATGTTACCGTTGGAGTGGTGTGAGTAAAAGTGAGCCTACAAAAAAAAACATCGTAATTACTTCTTGCGGCCGAGTACAAATGGCAATGCAGATTAAGACTAGACAATTTCCTAGGCGGATATGATTGATCTCTGCGCCCATATAGCAGATCCAAAATCAATATCTGCCAAGAAAATTGTCTAGTCTTAATCTGCAATGCTATTTGTACTTGTTGTGAATACGCGGGTCACAAGAAGTACTTAAGTTGTTTTTTTTGTTGGCGTTTTCCTTAATCAACAATGAAAACAATCTTTAGTTGCAGCCTAAGTAATTACATAAAGCAGATGTCAGCAAAGACAAGAGCTTGATATACTGTCTGTAAACATCAAGCGAGCACTGCAAATTAAAATGAACATTTTTGGACTGCAGCACACTAAGCTAAAATTGCAGTAGATGTTTTGATGTCAATAGTGAGGTATTCACTTAATGCACAGTTTGAAATTCACCCTATCTCTTATGTCCCAGGAGCTGACCACATCTCAGAGGAGTGGAGGGAATGTATTGCAGATGATGTATGAGAAACCAGAGAGGTGGGCCTACACTTTCCAGAGCTACGCCTGCATCAGCCGGGTGCGCGCTCAGATCCGGTCAGCCAACGGGAAGCTCCAAGAGGCTGAGAATCCTGTGCAGTTCTTCGAGCGGTCCATCTACAGTGACAGGTATCGGTGACAAAACTGATGGGGAAGTGTAGGTTTACGACTACAAATCAAAGTATAAAAATAAATTTGTGCACCAGACTTAAAGCCATAGTGGGTAGTTTCTGTTGCCCCCATGAGGAACTCTAAGTAATGACAACAAAACTGTAGAACTGAAAACTTGTAGAAACCCTGAATATGTTGTAAGTTAAAATTCCTTGTCCATTAATTCCCCTCTCATCTTCCAGGTACATCTTTGCAGCCAACCTCTATGAGAGTGAGTGCCTGAATGAGACAGAATGGTCGATCTACCAGGACTGGCACGGCTGGCTGCACAGCCAGTTCGGCAAGCACATCGAGCTGGACGGCATCATCTACCTCCGAGCTTCCCCGGAGGTACTCCCTAGTCTCCTTAGCTTGTTTTATGATATTGTTATATCTAATGACATCCAGATGGAATGATTTCACTGTGCAAAATAGAGATGTTTTCACTTTTGATTATTACAGAATATTTGAAATTTCACTCCACAACGATGTCAATTTTCTTTTTTGGTTTGTGTGTAGAAATGTTTAGAGCGGTTACACCTCAGAGGCAGAGAAGAAGAGCAAGACATCCCGCTGGAGTATCTGGAGAAACTCCACTTTAAGCATGAGAGCTGGCTGCAGCACAAGACTATGACGTGAGCGCGCACACACACACACAGACACACACACACACACACACACACAC
>NC_045748.1:12416581-12423990 GCF_008692095.1 Etheostoma spectabile | reverse complement strand
ACACACACACACACACACACACACACACACACACACACACTGTTAAGTGTTAATGTATTTGTATCACAGAAGAAAGTGTGTTTTGTTATGGCGAGTGCCCAACTCTGTCCTGTAACTGTGTCCTATGTCGCCTGTGGCCCACAGCATGGACTTTGAGTATCTCAATGATGTGCCAGTCCTGACAATAGATGTAAATGAAGAATTTAAGGGGAATAAAATCAGGAACGCTGACATGATTGAGAAGGTGAGTTACAGTTAAACCTTTGGCAAAGATTTAAAATGGACAAGTAATGCCCTAGGTTTGTATTTTTATATCATAACCCACCAGCTGGATGACTTGTACTTGAGTACTTTACTAGATTTCAGAGGCAAAAAAAATGGACATTTGTACTTCGCTGCATTCATTGACAAGCTCTAGTCACTATTACTGACTTAATGTTTTATATAAAGATAAAAAGCTAACAAATGTATTGCTTTTCATAAAACTACTCAACTTTAGAGTTGTTAAAATTGGCTCCACCCCCACCAGCTGCAACATTGAAATGCTACCTTCATGTTAATGCATCAGTAATAATCTAGTGATGTATGAAGTTGTTAAATTTAAGATTAAGGTATGTTTTATCCATTATTGAGCCCAAATAAAGAATTTAAAAAAAAATCTGAAACATGTTTTGATTACAAATCAAGTTGTTTAAAGAACTACAAATATTAGGCATATTTTGTATTTTTGACAGAAGATGAAAGAATGGGAAACATGTTTAAATGTTGCCAGTTTTCACTTGAAAATAAGACTTTATTAGACAAAGTCTTTTACAGTATAAGATGGAGATTGTTTCGCAGTGAGCGGCCATTCTACCCCCATAATGAAAGGTTTTAACTTTTGAAACTTAAATACATCTCACCTTTTGCTTCTGCTGATTTTGCACATCATCACTTGTACACTATGCTATTTAAAGGAATAAATGGGCTGGACTCAAGTATTTTTAAAATGCGTTTTGGGCGCAGGTTATGTAAAGCACAGGTTTTTAACTCACTGTATGGGACTGAGGCCTGAGGAGCTGCTTGTGTAGCAGTTAAATGTTGATGGTAAACAGGTGATTTTAGAGATTGCACTGCCATTCAAAAGGCATTAACAAGAAGTGGTCCTAGTTACACACACAAACAAAGCTTTGGACAAATGTTATGATACAATATATATTTTAAGTTGGTGTGAAGTTGGAACTAACAATGAATAGGAAAGCTGTGACTCACTGTTGGTATTCACTAATGCTAACCACTTGACTGTTGACTTCTTTTGCAGGTGAAAGAGTTCCTGAGCACATTGTAAAGACCACTTGGAGATGCAAAATATAAACGGTGCTTAAAGGAAGAAAAGGTGGATGGGAGTCTTAGTTTTATTATAATGAAATTACTCAACAATGACCTATTTTTCTACACAGTAATGGCGTTTTTCCACTGCTTGGTACCTACTCGACTCACAACCTCTCTCCTCGCCTTTTTTGGTTTTCCATTATGATTTAAAAAGTACCTGCTAATGCTTTTTAGTACCTCCTCAATTGAGGTTCCAAATGAGCTGAGGCGATAACAAAAAGTGATGTGAAAACCTGCAGACTACTGATTGGAGAGAATGGTCAGTATTCACTGCATCATTGCTAGCGACAGTCGGGTGTCCTGAACAAACCCTCCGTGTTTTAAATGGTTAAGCCAGCGTTTATTTTTTTGCTGCCTCCAGCTTGTTTTGAAACTAATTTGTCTTCTGGCATGTGGCAACCGTCATATGCCGAGAATCAAAAGCAACACACCGTCGACGTTCTAGGCGTGTGTGTGTCGCGCACTTGCCAAATCACGGCAGTTCCCGGCTATGACGTCATGCTACAATGGAAAAAGGACGGGGCAGCGCAGTCGTGACGAGTTGAGCAGGTACCATTAATGAGAAACACTGTAAGACCATATGATGATCTGACTGGTGTTTTTATTTTTTTAAACCTTTTTTTATTAGCTTTTTCTTACATCTCTTGTGTATTTATAAATGTTCGGTGTGCAAATGAGATTGTGTCTATTAGTGTTTTTTTTTTTTTTTAATGAACGGACATACATTTTTGGTGTTTTATCTATTACAGGGGTCTTGAATGTGTTTTAAGTCAAGGACCCCTTATCTGAAAGAGACTAAACAGGGACCCCTACTATATTGTATAACATGAAATTGCATAATAATCTGGGCCTGCAGGTACTGTAGGGTGGCCTGAAGCCTTGATACATTTTTTTTTTCATAGAATACTAAGCTGTTAAAATAACTTAATAATTTGCATGATTTTATATGTATCTGGGTGACTAGTGACTAACTATAGGTAAGCCTGTGTGGGGATCTATGTTTGCTAATTTATATTTATTTGATTCACTTTGGGACTTTCAAATTTAAAAAAACCTCTTCCAACTTTTTTCTTTTTTTTTGTGATCAAATATTTTTATTTGCCCAATTGATAAACAATACACTGGGACATAAGAACGTGTCTCAGGAGCAAACCTTTTCTTTTTTCAAACAATGTAAAGGCCCCCCTGCCCTGACTCCGAGGACCCCTGTTGAAGATCTCGGATCAAGTAGGTACCATTGTAGCTCGTGTAACAAGTCTTAGGAATAAAAATTATAAATGTTTTTAACTAAAAGCAGAGATCCAGTTATTATACATAAAGTATTATTGTTATACCTGGTCTTTTTGGCTCAATCTCAGTGTTGCAACTCTTCCAGAAGATGTCGCCAGTCCACACAGCAGTCCAGTCGGCTGTCTGACTGCTCAGCTTCCTACCAGTAGCTCCAATGGGATTTGATCACAACGACCTGGAATAGGTGCCTTCATTTGCCCTTATGGCGCCTTATAATATTATATATTTTGTGTGTGTATAATGTTCAGAGATCAGAGTAGATAGCCAGGTGTGGCACCTACTTTTTAGTTTAAAACCTGAACTGACTAATTTGGTTCAGTTAATATTTCATGTGTGAGTGTGTGTGTGTGTGTGTGTGTGTGACAAAGGTACAAAATGATGAACATCCTCTGCATTTATTCATGAGCAACTGGATTTAGAATGTCATTTTTGAAAAGTAATTTTACAAATTAACTGCTCCAAGCTTTTCAAATTCTGTTGAATTTTTCCATCCAAATACAAAAAAGTGCCTCAAACTTCGTTTCAGATTGATTTCCCCTGGTTTGATAAGTCCGGTGAAATGTAGTTGGCTCTTTATTTTTTATAGATGTGAAACGGACAACAGAGAAACTATTGTCAAGTTCAAGTTTGTTGATGCGCCACCCAAGAGCGATTTTCTGACCTCCACCCCCCACCCGGCTGCGTCACGCAGGAGGAGGCACTTTAAATATGGAAAAAGACACGCTGCGCTCACAGTCTCTCCACACTGCTCCAGAGAGACCCAGAACCAGCTTTTTCTTCAAGATGTCATCTGGGCACGAGCTGAACAAGTCCATCACGATGTGAGGACCGTGTTACGTGTTCAGTCTGAGTTTTAGAGTCGAAGAAACCATTCCAGCGAGACGGCGCTCGGCGTCCCTCGACTTCATTACTTGTACCCACTTGAAAAGCGCCACATCTTGCGCAGGTGAAGATTTCAAAACACTGTCTACAAGCGACTTGCCACGACTGCTGGATGCCAGACTGATCATCTTTTAAAGGCGAAGTTTGTCACCATGAGCACCGAAAAGAAGTAAGTTTATGGGCTTTCTCATTGTCTGAGCGCTTTCAGCAGCCTGTCTGTCACCATGCTGGGAACTTCACGTTGTAGCTTGCAAGTCCATTTCCTGGCCAGGTGTTAAACTGAAATATGCATCGAGTCATCATTCACCAACTAATATGAAACCAAGACGCATTCCGGTTAGATTTTCTGTGCGTAAATGTGAACTTTCATTGGATCATCTGGTGAAATGCCATTAGTAAGGCTCCAGAGGTCTCTTGACTGCGCTACTTCTCAGGTTTTATATTCATAACAGTCCACCATTTGGCTGTATACGCCGCTGTTGCCTCACCACTGTGGCTATGAATTGCCGGTAATCTGTTGTCTAAGAACCTGTCACTTTCAATTAGAGAGACTCGGGGAGCGCAGGCCAAGTTGTGGCGAGTTGCCTGTCTCCAGTGCAACTTTAGGACTAAAGCTGTGTTTGCGCCGCACAGACCACATGGTCTGTGAGCTGACTTGCTTGACACCCCGAAAATGCACATTTGGCGTGGGCCAGACGTTGCGCAAGGGCCAGAGCTGCACCAAATCAGACTTAAAGGTTGCTATCAAACAGGGAAATACCCTTCTAAGTCTGTAACGGTCTGCAAACACTTTTATGGTCTGGAATTCGTCAGCTGTTTGAAAAACCTCACCTGCAGCTGGTGTGAGAGCCAGACCTACTGAGAGTATATTTCCCATGTGGGCCACAGTTCCTCGAAGTGTAACTATCTACAACTGTAACACCTCCTCCAGGCAGCAAGGGGTGGAGTGACTAAACGTGTGTGTTTAGTCTAGAAAAACCCAAGTTGATTCCTCATTCCTCTGTCATTTGTAGAGATTGTGAAATCTGTTGCTCTTTATATTGTTCCATCCAACTGGCATGATGAATGCTCCTATGTGCTCTGCTAAATGAGGATTTGTGCAATTAGATATTCATTTCCTCATCCATTCAATTAAGGGAAATTCCATAAGTCAAGGTAAACCTGAGAAGCAGGGCGTTTACTACAGTTAGTGATATTTGCATAAAAGGTACATAATCACCTGAGTACACATGGCTCAGGCTTGTGTCCTTTGTCACCTCTACTTACTGCGATATCAGACACTTAGATGTGTACAGCTCTAAACCACCCTGCTATAACCTTTCTTATGTTCCATGAAAGTCATAAGTCATGCACAAAACTGCAAACATACTCTCTTATCCACTCCGATGTAGGGATTTACTGCTTTTCTTTTAAATCATTGTATCTGTTTTGGGTTGTTGGCCGGATTAAACGGGACTGAAGATATTTTGGACTAAGGAACTATAATAGGGTTACTTTTTTTTTTTTTTTTTTTAATAGCTTCTAAATAATGGATAAGGAAAACTATTGTTAGGAGCAGGCCTAAGGCAATTAATTACTAAGTGATCCCTGTTTTATACACCTTTTCAGACCAGAAAAGTGGCTATAACATGTTTCTATGGGCATTCTAACATCTAAACTTGTTTGGATTATGCTGACCTCTGCTTCTGGTCTTTCTGACAGAGGTGACTAGAAAATGTTTTTACAGCCACCTCTCCTCAGATTTTGAGCGCTTGACACTCAAACGTTTACTTTTGGTTGGAGTGTAAGTGTGCTCCTAAATCATCGCCTAATGGCTTGTTGGTGAACCTGGCTGCTGGGATTGGGTGCGTCACTCTGTAAAGAGATGGGGATGATCCTTGATCCCGAGCTGCTGATCCCGGCTCCTCACGCACCGACAGGTTTATCCAGCCTATGAGGTCACCAAGAACAGAAGCAAAGCGAGAAGTTTCAAGATTAATACAGCTGGTGGCTCTGAGCCTTCTTCCAGCTTTTTGATTATTCTTTATTTATCAATCAGGCAGAGGAAGTTGTCGCAGGAAATGAAAAAAGATCTAGAATATTTCCTGTTTTGTTCTGTTCCAATGACGTAAATGAGGAGACATAGGATCTTATCTGGTTTCATACTCGTAGACGTTATGCATTTAGCCCCAGTTTCGTTTCCTGCTACATCATATCAACTTGATATGTGTTGAGTAGATTAAAGAGTCTTCACCTCGCAGCTCTTAATAGTGCCTCATTGTTTTGGTTTTTCTTTCCCTTCATTTCATTCCACTTTACATGCCGGTGTAATGCTGAACTTTCCTTCTGCATGTCTGTGTACCACCTGTGGCATGTTTCTCATCTTGAGGGTCTTCCTGTCTGAGGCCTCAGTAAGGAGTGATTAAAGTGGCTCCATAGACTGGCTGGAAACCTGCAATATGAGCTTCCTTTGCTCTCCTGTGTAGCCAGGGGTTTTCACTATGTTACATGACCTGTCTCTACACACACACACACACACAAAGCCATCACCAACTACCTGTTGCGTTAAGCAAATGCTACAATACTAAGCTGTGTTCCTGGAAAGATCCTGGGAATGTTTTATTTTTTTTTGTGCAAGAAGGAATTAAAATGGCTCCACCAGTTTTGAATGTGGTCACTGACCACCTTGTCAGTGCCAATTAAGGCTGTACCAATTACTGGTTAAGTACAAGTTCATCCCAAATGGAATTCTCTGAAGCTGGCAGTATTGTACGTGCGTTCTGTCCTGAAGGAGTGCACCCAGGAAACACACAGAAACCTGGAGCTAATGAAAGCTTCGGTACTCTCCACACAGTGCCGTGTTGGAACTTGACCCCACTTTTTTTGTGGGCAACAATGGGCAACAAATGGAGGGTAAAGAGGCTAATCACTGTATTATACCTCGTAAAATTGGCAGCGAGCCCGGCCACCCCTCATCACTTGTTTGATCTCGGAGCTAGTGTATCAACATGTCTGCAATCAGCATTATGCTTCTATCATCTCTCAAGGACAGATACCATATCCACAGGGGAATTCAGATGAGCTTGCGGTGCAATCTGAGGAACAAGTTGTATCCTTCCTGACTTTGTTTGTTTAGCAGTTTATGTGCACTGCTCCCATCCCCCTTTTTTGTAATTTAATTGCCATCTCCAGTTGTTGATTGTTCAGTGGCAAATGGAAACTGTTCATATGTTTATTGACATTCTTGATACACATCCAAAATCAAATATTTATTTTTTGTTGAACAAAACCATTCCCATAAAGCACTCGGTCAGATTAGCAGCGGCAGATGAATTCCTAATTTGACGCTGACACGTTTATGTAGTCCCAGAAGAGCTAGAAGGAATGGATTGACTTAAAGATCTCAACTGGCTGTCTTGAGATGAGGCCTCTCATAAAAATGAGACTCAAGTAGAAACTTACTACTTTAATGAAATATTACCCTCAGTTTTATTACTTTTTGTAGTTACAAGCCAGTGTATTGTTTCCCGTGTGCAGCTGTTTTGGCAAAAGGGTATTCTGCGATTATGGTTTTTCCTAAACCACCTTTCCTTCCCTGGATTAGTCCACGCTTTGCTGGACTGGAGGAGCTGCATTCCTTCCAACCCTCCAGGAAGGTTGACACTTTCAGTGACAAAGGAAACTCAGTGTGATGTATCATACAAAGAAGTTGCTGACTGGTGCTAGAAAGTCCAGTATGACTGTCATTCCTATTGACTGATCATTGAGGTCGTACTGGGATGAAAGTGGTGTGGTGTGTACATCCACTCACTGCGGAAAAGGAGCAGTTTCAAAAAAACATGTATTGTGTCTGGTCCCTTATCTTATGTCGGTCTGTGTGTGTGTGT
>NC_045748.1:12410745-12416571 GCF_008692095.1 Etheostoma spectabile | reverse complement strand
GTGTGTGTGTGTGTGTGTGTGTGTGTGTGTGTGTGTGTGTGTGTGTGTGAATATGTCTGTTTCTGTATGTATTTGTAAGTTGCAGTCATCACTTTTACTGTTGTGATGTTTCCCTCTTTCCCGTCTTTCCTCTGTTTTTTGTTTTTTTTTTGTCCCGGGACATGTCATGTCTCAGCATATTGTTTGTAATTTTTCAAATAAAAACATTTGATCACAAAACGACAAACACATGTACTAATGTGTGCAGCGTTGTTGGTGGATTGCATGGGTAGGTGACATTTTGGTCATGTGGGTGATTGAAGTAGCATCAGAAATGCTAATGCACTTTAAAACTTGCCAATAAACTAATTTTTAAAGCATTGTTATGCAGTTATTCATGTTTTTAAATTCTGCTCACATTTTTGCACAAAATGTCACCATGAGTGAGTGTGGAGGTGAAGTCCAGACTTGTCTCGATATTGTTCTAACTGTAACATGTGGTTTGTCTTGTTTTGTTGTGCCGAAGAGGTTGACGGGTGCAAAGAGAGAGAGAAAGAGCTTCTAATATTCAGCAGCATTAGTTATAACTGAAGAAAAAAAGATGCTAAATAAGAGTCAATATAACAATTGTGTTTTGTTCTAACCAGAATTTGACCCTATTGGCCTTATAGATGGAATATAAACACATTAGTTATTGGCCTGAGGGCTAAAAATGGCACTGCTTTAACCCTCATTGTCTTTCTGTTGGCCATATTTTGACAACTGTCAACACAATAATATTGATGCTTTTGACTTCTTTTTTTAGACTGTCTCAATGCTTTTGATGCTATTCTCTGACTGTTGCCGTTTTTTGGACGGTTTTAACACTTTGAAGGCTTTCTTTGACACTTTCAACACACTTTCCAACGTACTCACATGCTGTCCTCTGGTTTGTCTGTAAAGTATAAATTATTACCGACTTCTGTGTTACATCTAGGCTACAAGCCACCTTCATTCAGTTATTTCTGGGAAATTTGGTTGAAAGAAACCCAGATTTCTGATATAGAAACTTTTTTATTTTTTTATTAATTTGAATGGTGGTGATGGCACAGTGGATATGACACTTGCCTTTGGTGTGGGAGACGCACATCAACCAATGTGTCCCTGAAAAAGACACTTAACCCCTAGTTGCTCCAGAGGTGTGCGATCTCTGACATATAGCAATTGTAAGTCACTTTGGATAAAAGTGTCAACTAAATGACACGTAATGTAAAAGATTTGGTTGTGTCATTTTGTTAATTATATTTGAAGTATATTTTAGTTTTTCAATAATGGGGAAAAAAGCCTGACTGAAATTGCGACGGAATGATTTGGTAAACTCATTTGGTTGCAAGCATTTTTAATCCATGTTGAATATGTTTTCTCGTTTGCCTTGTAGAGTGGAGGATGAGGCAGTCTTGGACAGAGGAGCGTCCTTTGTCAAACATGTCTGTGATGAAGGGGAAGTGGAAGGTAAGATCCGTGATGAATACCAGCACATTATCTAGCTGACAGACGATACATAAGCTTTCTTGTCCATGTCTTTTCAACACATACTGTCCTGTGCCGGAGAAAAATGAAGTAATTCCTGTAGCACCTACACGTAATTTGACATTTTATATAAGATGAATGAGTTCCACTTGAGCTTGACATTTTTGACATTTCTGAACCGGAAGGTGTTTCTTCAATTGCTCTAATCCTGTCTAGCGCGGCCCATCAGCTAAAGCCACAAAGTAATTTATCTTGAGATGCCCACATTCATTTGCTGAGACATTTATACGTTTCAAAACCCAGCACTTAAGTGTGCATACACAAAGAACCACATCAGAGATAATGTCAAGCTGTTTGTGTGTATTCAGTAGCACTTACAAAACCCTTTTGCTTCCCCTGCATGGAAATGTGGCGGAAGTGCATTGTTTAGTTTGTGCCTTAGGTGGTCTTTAGTTTCTACAAGGAAGCAAGAATGACCACTGTTGGGTGTAACAGATATCATTAAAAAAAAACCACAAGATATGTGTATGGAATGGGAAAAATACACAGTTGCTTCCACGCTAACTTAGTGAAGTAGCTTTCTCTCCACCTATCTGTCTCTCCTAATTACTTCCTGGAAACATTAAAGTCATAATTTCCTGTTTGAGTTGCTGTGTAGGAAGTAGTTGGCATTTATTTGATTTTGCAGTTTGACTGACTGTATCTCTTTAGGACTGAAATAAGCAACAACCAATGTCCTTGTTTAAACCTCAGCACAAGCCAAAAAAAATGATGCGTCAAAGTAGCCTTGTCATAAGTAACAATTCAAGATTGATGTGGTTTCCTAGTAACTTTGAGTTTAATCTGACCTGCGTTCCCTCTCATTGTGTTTGTGGCAGGTCACCACACTGTGTACATTGGTGTGCATGTTCCCAAAAGCTACCACCGCAGGAGACGCCACAGACGCAAGTCTGGCCACAAGGAGAAGCGGGAACGGGCGGAACACAGTTCAGAAGGATACAAGTCGGATGGGGAGAACGCAGACGAATCCCCCGCAAGCATCCTCAAGCCTCTCAGTGAGTTGGGATTTAAAAAAAACAACCAAAAATAATCCAGTATGCAGAATCTAATTTTCCACATCAGTAATGGTGTTATCGCTCTTGAGATGTTGGTTAGCTCAGTTGGGGGAAGTCCAGCAGCACTCACAGTAAATCACAGCCTACAGGATATCAGTGCTTCTGTAGTTAAGGAGGTAGGACGGGATGGCAGCCAAGAAAGCTAAAAAAAAAGAAAAGAAAAGGAAAAAAAAAAAAGAATCCCAAGGCAGAAACCTATACTCAACCAAATTAGTGCAGTAAGGGAATACGAAATACTAATCTGAAAATGACACTGGATTGGCTTAAAGTGTGTAAAGTGAAAACAAGAGGAGTATTATCTGCCACCTCACTGATTAACATTACTTTGTGGGATTTGTGAGTGAGGATTATCAAAAGAAAATGGGTAGATGGGAAGAAAGAATTAAAATAAGAGGCACCACAAATGGCAAAATATTGCAATGTTTCCCAAGCTCCATGAGGACATAACTGCGAGTGGGCCTAACCCAACCTTAGGACTGAGAAGAGCGGTGTAAGAACCAGTTCAGAAAGTGGTAAACTGAAGCGATAGAGAAGAATCTACCAACAGCACTAAATGAATGTTAGTCCACAATGTGGACAGAGATGCAAAATGCACATACAGGAAGCACATAAGGTGGTTGTGAGTCTCGGGAAAACACACCAGATGTCTCTCCAAAGCATGGCACAAACATTAATCCCAAGATTGTTTTTTTTTTCTCAAGAAGGCGGAATTTTAATACCAGAAGGGTCTTTAGATATAGGTCACTTCTAACCTATATGTGTCCTGAATGCACAACAGGAGACTTTTTTTAAAAAAAATTTTTTTATTGTGTTACACAGGTGGGAAAGCATTGAACAACTGTACGTAAATGAGCCATTTAATTGTATAGGGCTCTCCAATGTTTTATCTCTACGCTTTTATAAAGGCTCTGCACAATCGCACAAACCTCGGGTGGATAATTAAAAGATTAGCAGACATCACAATCTGGTTAAAAGCTACAGTATTTGCAAGACATACAATTATCACAAAACTGGAATTCACCTTCAAATAGCACAGCCTGGAATACACTGGCATAATGGGAGAGTGTTTGCTCTCTGCTTTGCTGCTAGTGGAGGTAACCATTAAGGTCTCTAGAGTGGGTTGGGGATGGGAAACGGCGGGGGTTTGCCTCCCAACTCGTGTGGGAGTGCGGCATTTGTGAACGATGACGGCAGCGCCACATACCTGAAGGCTGGCATTAAGATATTCCTGAGCTGGTAATTACAGCGGCATCTGAAATGGACCATCACAAGTTTAAATCAAAGTTGAATCAAATTTGATGTAAAAATAGTAACTCAACCATAGCAGGTGCTTCACACAAGAATTTTAAAGACACCATAAAGAAGCTTAAGCTTTTTCAGGCAACATGTGCAGACAAGAGTGCATTACGCCACGGGCTCTTTCTGTAGACATACAGAAGAGAAATCCCTAAGTTAACTGGCAATGGAAGCGTAGTTCCTAACAACAACTTTAGATGAGTGGTGGGATTAAATAAGTGTATACTTCTTCCAACTCATTTTCAGACATGTCCAAAAAGTGTTTTAAGATGTATCCATGCTATCTATATTTTCTGAATGACCTGCTTTCCTATTTTCTTTTATACGTTCAAAATAAATTTCAAAGAAAGAAAGAAATCTTGTTGCTCTTGTAGAGCAGCAGCTACACCAGGAAACTAATTGATGCCAAAATAATGATTTAAGGAAAACAAGGACAAGGGTTTAGCAGAGGAAACACAGAGAAAGACGCTCTTGTGTGTAACTGTTTGGGCAAAAATCAAACCTCCCAGTGAGAAGGATTTTATTTACTTTTATTTGTTGTGTTGCATTGAGCTGCTGTGACTTCCCCCATGGTAGGATCAACAATGCCTATCTTATCTTAAGTAGATTTTTCTAAATGGATTTGGGAAATTCAACTCTACATTACCGTAAACCGTGTGGAATAGATGAGTGTGGGATGGGAGTATCCCATCCACACATCCCATCCATCAGGGGTGTTATGAGGACACTTGTCTCATCATCGGGCAGTCTGTTTTTATATTCAGCAGTTCATACTGTCTGCTGTTGGGATACATGATCGTTCACTCGACATTTATTCAGGACCTCAGTTACATGTAGGTGTCTTTTCACAAATTGGATGCAGATCAGTAAATGAGGTGAGAACGCTGAGGCATTCATATGGAAATGTATTAGTTTATTGGTCAAACGAGAACAACACTGGGCCTCTTTCGTCCTCTGCACTTGAATGCGTTTCCTACAGGTGCACGATTCAGTAAATGTCACAATTTGATATTGATCAAATATTTTTGATCAATATCACTTGATCAATATCCATTCTTTTTTTTCTTTCTTTTTTTATTAGACTCAAGATTCAATTCAAAAATCAATTCTCCATTCAAGAACAATTCTCAATAAAAACAACAACAACAGATTACTTTTCCCCATGCCATTACAAAACATTTTTTTTAATTTAAAAAAAATAATTGATTTTTTGGGAATTCTACGAATTGATTAATGACTGTGAATTGTTTTTTGCACACCCCTAGTGTTTCAACACCTATGGTTCGATCCCACTTTCCTCAGTCATGCCGGCATCACATTAAGCTGTCGGTTCACAGACTCTCAGCAGCAGACAAGCACCTGAGTAATCCTCTCACGCTGCACCCTCCTCTGACGCTGTAATCCTCCTTTGTTTCGTCTCCTTGTCAGATGTTAACCACCCTGGGTGCTTAGTCATCCAAAGGTGCCATGGTATGATAAGAGCTCTGCTCAATTGAATATGTGTAGATGTCGAAGGCCCTATCTGATAACAGCTTTACAACAATTTACTCTTCAGTTAAGCATTATCAATGTTGTAAAACTCAGAACGGTAGCGGTGAAAGTTGTTTATTTTGTCATTAGTGGTGAAGCAGTCAAAGTTACAGATATAGCCTGTTCCTTAAAGGTCTTTTCTTAAATGAATCCCCTTAATTTTACTCTGTAGCATTTTATGGTTGTATGGTTCAAACATGACCACACACACACACACACACACACACACACAGACTCATACTTCTTTCTAATCCTACGGTATCTCTGCAGAAGATCATCTGAGCTGGAAATAGTCTTGTATGGTTGAATGAGAGGACAGACCCTACTGTATGATGACGCTAGAGCCGCTGTTGGGACAAACATTTTTCTTGTTGAGCAGTAAACCACTTCAGTGAAC
>NC_045748.1:12406886-12410735 GCF_008692095.1 Etheostoma spectabile | reverse complement strand
CTGACAAGAGTTTTATTTTAGGTCTTTATTTAGTGAGGAGGCATGTTGCCTCTCACTAACTTGCTTTTATCCTTCTACTGTCCCTAATAACTCGTTTGCTTCCACCACAAGCTCACTATGAGTAATTGGCATGTTTCCTTGTAAAGGTTTTATTATGAGATCCCTGAAAGCAGCACGCGTGACCATGTCAAGGAAGTGGGGATGGTTTGTCAGAGATAATAGTCCAAGACTTTGATGTGTGCATTCAGGCGGACATGTGGCAGACGGCAAAAACCCAAATTCAAAACACAAACACGCACGCACGTGCGCACACAAACGCACACACTGCTAGACAGTGCTACAGAGCCCTCCACTTGTTGGATTTTCCGCAGTTTTTTTCCCCTCCATATAAATCCCCATAATCCTGTTGGCTCTGGCAAACCATGTGGAGCTGTCCACTTACAGGTTGTGTGGGACCACAACAAAGGCCTGCTTTTCATTGATAACACCAGTTGTGAGACTTACGAGGTGGTGTTGTGTACACCATGTGGCGACAATACGTGTTGCGGTAAAAGTCAGGTTCTTTCAGTCGGCCAGACAGCAAAAAGGCCCCGATGACAACAACTGAAAGATCTCTTGTGTTTTTTGTTTTTGGCTGTTGGTGGATGATGTCAGCGTGTGTGTCGCATAATAAAGCTGATACACAAGATGGGGAGACACTGTTTCCAGTGTTTCTAAGACACTGATCTTGACCTTCCCGCAGCTTAACATTAGATTTCTCACTACAGTAGAAGAGTTCCAACAGTGCTATTTTTAAAAACAAGCATCCTAAATAAAGCTTAGATGTGCTGTGTCAGAATTAAAAGGTTACAGGGACTGTTCCATCGTCAAGGTAGCCACCAGTTTAATCCTGACTGGTACATTAAGAGAAAGCTGCATAAATGGCAGCAATAGCAGTAGCTTACATTCAGTACTCGCTGCGTAACGAATAAAACATGTCATGGAGCATCAAAGCTGCTCTATATTCTAATGCAAGGATAAGAATATGCATGCATTGAACATTAAACCAATATATTTGTTATGATAATAATTCCAAAATATATCAGTACTTTCCTGTATAAAAAATGTTTCTGTAAACTATCTGTGATATATATTATTCCAGCATTTATCTCATTAAAAAAACACTAAATATAATAATAAATGTTAAACCAAATGTTACACCTAAGTAAATATTGCATGTTCAGTTAATGGCGGACGATTAGCTAATCAAGCTTTCAAATTTCGATTTGAAAACTATGAAATCGCTCAGCCCTACTAGAAGTATTAACAACCATAAACCGTTGTTCTTACAATGGATAACCTATGATTATTATTATATACTGGATCTAAAACATTGGGACTCTCCTTATAGTTGTATAATAGAGAAATCCTGGGGTCATAGCAAGCTCTTTATGTCTTGTGTTCCTGAAGGGGAGGATGAGAATTGACTGTGAATGATCAAGATTCACAATTCAGTTTTGTTTTGAGACCGATCTCAGAAGGAAGCAAAAGGTGAAGTTCTTAGTCACCAGGGAGTGTTTTCAAATGCTTTCCTTCCAGTAAAACTACCTGTGCTTTTTATTTATGGGTTCAAGCAGGCCAAGAGGTGTCTGTCATGCTGTATAGAGGCTGTATTTTTACCTTCCCTGGAAATCAAAATGTCCGCAAACAAAGAAAACAAACAGGAAAAGATGCCTGCATTTACTTTTACACAAATGCATCCTTGTTTGCCCAAAACACGCCTCTGACTTTTGATTTGCAGACTAATGACTCAGATTATTTAATCTGCCTGCTGTTATTTGGAAGTCTAATAGTAAATATATTTATATGTAAATATATTTATATTTCAGTATAACTTGGCTTCCATGGACTTCTGTTTTCCTGAATAGTTGGTAATTGTTGATTGTATTATTCCTTGAAACTATACAATTTATTGTTATTACTCTGGCAGTGAGATGTACTCTGTGTATTTGACTTCCAGGTTCTTATTTGCAGAGGAAATGAAATCCCAATATTAGGAAAATATATCAGCTTAAAGCCAGACTGTATCTCGTACAACAATGTGTGTGGCCAAGGGCGGACTGGCCATCTGGCATACTGGGCACTTTCCTGGTGGGCCGACGTGCTTTATCGGCAGCCCATTGTTTTTTCAATTGACAGTGGGCTGGCCCAAAACACTTTAGTCAAAAAATATCACACACGCTAGGTTTTTTTTGTTTTTTTTTCCTTTTCTTTTCTGATAGACGCGGCCCATGAAACACGTAGCTCAGTGGCCCATTGGTTGTTTTCTTAATTTACACTTGACTGGCCCAATCATAGGTTTAAACAGCACTCTCTTTGGGATTTATGCAAGCATGCACCCCCTATCTCTCTTCCACTTTTCCTGTCTATCCACTGTCACTATCAAACATAAAAGGGGAAAAAAGCCCCCAAAATACTCCTAGTATTAGTAACAATATCATTTGTTTGGACGTTTGTCGACTGGTTTCTTCTGGTATCAAATAAAGTCAGGCAGGATTGATTTGCTGGTCTCTAACTTGCCCTTGTTCTCCACGCAGTTTCTCCAGCTGAGAGGATCAGGTTTATCCTGGGAGAGGAGGACGACGGCCCCCCACCCCCTCAGCTCTTCACCGAGCTGGACGAGCTCCTGGCCGTGGACGGCCAGGAGATGGAGTGGACCGAGACAGCCAGGTGAGCTGCTGACCGATCCAAATGTTTTTGTTTTTTTTAAGCCAGGCATGTGATCTGTCAAACCCACCTCCACTCCTTTTCACCTCAAGACCCATTGGCAATGTAGTCAAAAATGTCTTACTTCACAATCCCGGTGCAGTCAGTGGAACACAATCACTTATAAACAACTGTGCTGTGTGTGAGTGGGGAAATAGGCCGAACTCTGGTGAACTCCCAGTCTGCTCTTATCTGATTGAGATCTGTAGTACCTGCCTCTGTAAGATCAGGAAAAGGCAGAAACTTCCACATGGCCAGAACAAGACCTACTGTTACAGTTGGCGCTGGAGTACATGATATCATTACAAGGTTTAACGGTTCCCTGTGTTAATGTACAAAGTGACTTTTACCTAGTTCTGTAAAGTCCAACATGTGACATGTTTGTCTTTTCTTTTTTCTTTCTTTGTGGTACAGGCCGCCATTGTAAATAAGTAGCTGTTTTAATGACTTGCCTGTGAAAATAAAGTTAAAATAAAAATGGAGAGAGCTGTAATCAAATTGAAAGTAAGTCAATGAAAGGCTCATCTGGGTCTGAGGGATACACAGTTGTGCCACAGATCAGCTAGCAAGTAGGGCAAAGGCCCGGTCTTGCAATCTTTTTAGGAAGTGAAAGCAGGGGTTGCATGAACGGGAAGATAAATGAAGTCCTTGAGGTGGACAGTGTCTCTGTGGACAGGCTCCTCTCGTAGTTAAGACGGCTGGTCGCAGGCGTGTGGACCAAAGCCAGAGGGATACTCTATCCCCTGAGGAAACCCCATCCTCAGGCCTCAGGAGAATGGCTCTTTTGTAGGGGGTGACATGTGAGGCATTATTATTAAAAAGAATCCTTGTCCCCGGTCTTACCTTCAAGGCTAAGCTCGTACATGGTAGTGAAATACTCTTGTTTCTCACATCAAGTGGTACAAAGTATTGTCGCCAGTCCAGTGATTTATTTTTTTATTTCTACGCTGCACTGCATCCCCTATTCTTGCCTAGTGAACTGTGACTAGTTCAAAACACTGCAGAGTTGTTTTGTAAAGAAAAGAGAACCCATCTTGTCTTCTTTTGTTTTGTAGCCCGTATTTTATTTCTTTTCACTTTCAGGAGCCTGTTTGTGTATAGTCT
>NC_045748.1:12399158-12406876 GCF_008692095.1 Etheostoma spectabile | reverse complement strand
TTAGGAACAAGTTACCAGAACTAGCACCAAGTTAACTAGCAATGAGGAACACCGCAGTAATTGTACAAGCCCAGTACTGTAAGTACATCTCAACCCTACTGCTATGTTTTTTTGCCCTCCCCCTGTCCAGATGGATCAAGTTTGAGGAGAAGGTGGAGAAGGGCGGCGAGCGCTGGAGCAAGCCGCACGTGGCCACGCTGTCCTTACACAGCTTGATGGAACTGAAAAGTTGCATCGAGAAGGGCACCATCATGCTGGACCTGGAGGCCTCCACACTGCCGCAGGTTGTCGGTAAGTGGGGTCGACCAGAATACCGGCACACTGTCTGAAAGTTTTGAAGAACTTGTGGGGGACTCAGTGTTGACCCTCTAACTCATCCCTTTGAATTAACAGAGATGATCACCGACAACCAGATTGAGGTTGGTCAATTGAAGGCGGACATGAAGGAGAAGATCATGTACACGCTGCTACGGAAGCATCGTCACCAGACCAAGAAGTCCAACTTGCGCTCCCTTGCTGACATTGGCAAGAGTGTTTCCAGTGCAAGTAGGCTCTTTACCAACCAGGAGAATGGTAATGCGACACCTCCTTTTTTTTAATCCCACTTAACCCAAACAATTCCACTTTCCTTCTTACTTATTTCCCATTTCTGATGTGAAATCCTAACACTAACTCCTGTTGTAGATTTTACTTTTCCTAATCATTTAACTTCTTTTCTCTGCTCCTCCTTTACAACTTTGTTTTCCTTGTCTTTTTTCCTTCTGTTTGGATCTCTCTCTGACCCTCCTGCATCTGGGGTATTATAGCGCGCACCCCCACTGAACAGCACCCTGTGCCTTGTTTAAACACACACGACCCAGAGAAACCATGTGAGGTCACGAGGAGCGCCAGCATGGGATACCTCTGTAAGTGAGGCCACAGCACTCCTACTGACAGCACCCTAGTTAAAACATACTCCCATGTAGAACTAGCAGCACAGAGATTCCCAGCTAAAATATTTTCAGTCCATTGCGTTAAAGTCTGGATGTTAATTCAGCACTTGAAACTGTAGCAAGTCAGTGTAGAGACACACAAAGATAGAATAGCTTCACTAATGAACTCCCTATCCACTTAACTTAATGTTTATTTGGCAACAGAAAGCTAAAGTCGTAGACTCTGCTCCTTAACAGTAAATGGGCCGTATCAAACTGACTTCCGAGGTATAAATTCTCACTCATTTGCCAATAGTTGCCTAAGCATGTTTCTGTTGACACGCAGAAGCAGCAGAGCTAAGGCGCCCATGTATCCCAATTCACCGCTCTCTGGAGCGCCTGAGGGGAATGACCATCTGGCATTAGTCCTAAAGCTTAAGCCTTGCCACAATTAGTTTTCTAGCTCTCTTCATGTACTTTCCTGGTGCCGTTCTTTTCTGGGACTCTCGTCTCCCTCCCTTACCAAAAATGTTTTATTTAAAAGATCTCCAGTCCCACACAGCTTTTGATCCTAACAGTGTCTTACCTCTCCACAGGTAGCCCGACTACAGCCCACAGAAACCTCACCTCCAACAGCCTGAGTGACTTCTCTGACAAACCAGAGAAGGATCAGGTAATCTTTCTGTCTATTTGAATGGTTGCATAGATATACAGTATGTTACTATTATGCAACCTAATAATAGATGCTGCATCCATTCACAAAGCAGCGTGTGTGCGTGTGCGTGTGTGTGTGCGTGTGCGTGTGTGTGTGTGAGATGCTGATAGGGAACACCCCTGGGTTTCTCTGTGCAACAAAAGCTCACTGTCTTTGTCCTGTGAGTTTCTAGTATCCACACATGCAGTTTCTCTCTGTCATGATCAAGTAGCTAACTGTAATTTGGCCATGTGGTCTCACGGATGAAACACCACCACACGGATGAAAGCTCACAAAGTTAAACTGTAACAGCTGGAATTGCGCTCCAGCAGCAGTTAATTAAAGTGTAGATTTGTCTAAATTTGACATAACACCAAGGCCTTAGTTAATAATTTCCCTGCAACTAAGTTATTTTTCTTTCACCCAAAACTTTGTGTAGGGCTGGGTACCGAATTGTCTCTAAATGCTTTGTCATTCAATACCTAAGGAGTAAATCTCATCAGTGTCAGTGAGCCAATAAGCATCAAGCATGCTTCTACCTTGATCTAATAACGTCTGTGATTGGCTGTTTAGCGTTACTCGTAGGCCTACTAGAGGCAGGCAGGAGAAATCTATGTTAAGCACAGAGACAAGGCTCATGTTGTAGGAGATGAAAAATAAATGAAAAGATTTGTGCCGTAATGTTGTAAGTTTCTTTTTGTTTTAAAAAAATTATATTGGGAAAAAAAGTGTTGTTTATGAAACGTAATCAAAGTGACAGTTTTGGTATCAGTACCAGAGATGGAATTTCATAGGCTGTAGTACAGTGTGTTTATTATGTGGTGTAAAGTCGAGCTTCTCATAATTCTAGGAAAAGGGTGGGCACTGCCTGTAACAGTAACAACACCATGTCAGTGTCCGCCTTGATACAACTACATTACAATTACATTTTAATCAGTGTGTGTGTGGTGTGTGTGTGTGTGTGTGTTGTGTGTGTGTGTGTGGTGTGTGTGGTGTGTGGTGTGTGTGTGTGTGTGTGTGTGTGTGTGTGTTGTGTGTGTGTGTGTGTGTGTGTGTGTGTGTGTGGTTGTGTGTGTGTGTGTGTGTGTGTGTGTGTGTGTGGTGTGTGTGTGTGTGGTTGGGGGGTGTTGTGTGTGTGGGGTGTGTGTGTGTGTGTGTGTGTGTGTGTGTGTGTGTGTGTGTGTGTGTGTGTGTGTCTACTTATATCTGTATCTTGTAACAAATAACTTATATTCATTGTTACAATGTGGCCTGCCATTTTAATTAGCTGACTTTGTCTTTTCTTTCCCTCCTCTGCTGTCTCTGTCCTAACAGCTGAAGAATAAATTCATGAAAAAATTGCCCCGTGATGCAGAGGCATCAAACGTGCTGGTTGGAGAGGTGGACTTCCTGGAAACTCCCTTTGTGGCGTTTGTTCGTCTGCAGCAGGCCGTCATGCTCGGGGCTCTGACCGAGGTCCCTGTGCCCACAAGGTAGAGCCGCATCACTAACTGAACAACAATTACAATCACTTCCAGTGATTGTCCTAACATCAAACATCTAATTTTCTTTACTTGCTCAGATTCCTCTTTGTCCTGCTGGGTCCCAAAGGTAAAGCAAAGTCCTATCATGAAATCGGAAGAGCTATTGCCACCCTGATGTCAGATGAGGTACTTTACTACGGATGATAATTTCTTTCCTTTTTTTGTATTAAGGAATTCTCTTGGTTGCCAAGTGTTTCTCAAATTCATAGTTTGTGCTTTGTTTTACAACAACAATGACTGATTTATTTTGTTCATGCAAATTTATTAAACATTTTTGCTTTGATCAGTAAAGCAGGATAACTGACCCAGAACAATAAATTGATCCTCGCTGCTTTAATGCGATAGATCTCATCCTCTCTAAGCTGTGATTGGACTAACTAAACCCTGATTGGCTGTGAACCTGAGATAATAGCATTTTGAGTTTCTAGCCTGGGAATGTAGGATACCGATTATCTCTCCACTCGGTCTAAAGGCAGTAAAGTAATTACTTATAAAAATCCTTATATTAAGAAATGTGCCATAAATTACAATATAAAACGTCAACAAGACGACGAGTCTGCAGCCATGCTTGCAGCTCTGTGAAACTCTGTGGTGCTTTTAAGTGCGTTTTATTTACCTCGGAACTCAGAAGCTGACACTGGGAATAACAACACACCCGAGTGGAATGCGTTCCATTTACATGTTGGATTTTCATTGATTTCATTAGCTCTAGCCAGGTTAGCCATTGTTAGCGATGCCATCTTAACGCATTACGCCGTTTTTTGTGTATACAAACAGCGTAACATGTCCCCAGATAGAAGATGGACAGGGCTGTGTGTACGACTGACTTAGTGTGACACAAATAACACACAAGTGCTTATAACTGTATGTTACTACTGCTGTCGATGCACGGAGCAGCCATGTTGGCTTTATAGCTTGGGGTACTCGGTGGTTGCCCGAATTCCGAGCTCGGAAATCCGAGGTCAGGGGGCGCGTTTCCGACTTTGACCTCGGAAAATCTGACTTCCGAGTACAAATGGAACTCACTTTTTGAGCTAAATGCTAACATCAGCATGCTCACAATGACAATGCTAACATGTTAAGTTTTAGCAGGTATCGGTTTGATGTTTATCATGTTAACCATCTTAGTTCAGCACGTTAGCATGCTAACATTTGCTTATTAGTGCTAAACACAAAGTACAGCGGAGGCTGTATGTCATTACTTTGCAGGTGCAGGAAACTTTGACTTAATGATGGCGCTAGATTTAAAAGTTAAGGAATAATAATCACAATTTAACCTGTAGGGAACATGCATGTCTGTGCCAAATCCTATGACTATACATCAACTACTATCAATAGTTTTTGAGACACCCCTCAAAACCACAAACCTCACAGTGGCACTAGAAGAGAAGTAGGATTACACCTCCTACAGTACTTGTCCTTGTGCCAAATGCCTCAGCTCACTGGATATTGCTGTATTAATCATCGCAGCAGTTTGCCTGACCAGCTTTGTTGGCAGTGAACAATTTAAAGCCTAATTGTTAAGCTGCGTTTTGAAGTTGTGGGAGACAAATTAGTTTTGTTGTCGGCAGAATAAATGCAACACAATAAGGCAAACAAAGCATACAATAGTGGTTTTTCAAATATATTATTATCTTTGTCTGCTTTGTGTCCCTGGTGTGTGTCTGTCTATCCCACAAATTCCCACAGGCCTCAGCGTTCTTCTCAGTATATCTTGTATGTCAACACTGCAGGATAGGAAGTGTTTTTCCAGGATTTCCTTGAGTTAAACTTTACCCTCTCAGCTCTCCTGTGATGAGCAGCGTCACCCTCTTATCAGATTTGTTTTGAGTCAGCAGCCCTGTAGCACTGCGTGTTCCTTTGGCCCCGGGGTGCACATAAATAATGACTCAATCTTTGTGTACGTTGTGAAAAAGTTCTGAATCTGATTGGTTGCTAATATTGTAGTGAGGTTTCAATAATTTACATTCCAATGCCATGTTGGACTCTGTGGCAGTAATTATAAAAGTGAGTATTTGGCTCATTGAAGTTGCACATGTTGTTGTTTTTCTACCCAAGCCCTGCATTAATAATTTAAGGACATGTTAGATTAGTGTTTGGCTGATTTCTTTTTTTGCCCTTCAGATATTTAGATCATGTTATTTTGTTGAACAAATACACACATTTGTACAGCATCTACATATGACAGAGAAGATTCCTTAATACTTCTCCAAAACCTCATCTAATAGCCGGTACTTGAACGTGCACACACACACACAGACACACACACACAGACACACACACACACACACACACACACACAAGTCCTACGGTTTTACATAAAAGTGCTGGATTCAGGTTAAATGGCAAGAAGTAAATAATGTGAGAACAGAATGTAAACACTTAGATAAGTAAATACCTGATAGTAATCTCAAAATGAAAGTGATAACAGATGAGTAAGCGAAAAGGTACATAGGAAATAATAGAACAGCGAACTATTGTTAAACAGTGAGAGAAAGAGAGTGCTTCTCTAAATCGACTAGAGATTCTGAAAGTGTTCCCCCCCCCCCCCCAACCACCGTTTTTGATTGGCTGATTTCCAATAGGTTGGCTATGTTTGTTTGCTGCCAGGTGTTCCATGATATTGCCTATAAAGCGAAGGACAGGCAGGACCTGCTGGCTGGTATCGAGGAGTTCCTGGATGAGGTCATCGTGCTGCCGCCCGGAGAGTGGGACCCTGACATCAGGATAGAGCCACCCAAGTCTCTGCCCTCGTCAGACAAAAGGTCCGCTCTAATCCACACAACCTCATCCAAATGAACGATGTCATTGCACATCAAATCTTTCTAGTTTGTATCATCATAACGAGAGACAAAATTTTCCACACATCACCTTATTCTCTTTTTCTTAAAGCGATATTCTATAATGTTTTTGTATACCACGGCTAAAAAGAATTATTGGAAGATGTTAAATGTAAAACTACTGTTCAGCTTTAAGGCTGAAATGCTGAGCTACTCTAACGGTTGCCAACAGTGCAGATACGTTTTAAAGTCAGAGAATGTACTCGGTAACGTTTGTTTTCAGCAATACTTACCTAAAGTTTTTTTTACCCCCTGAGTGTATTGACTTAAGCAAAGGTGCGTTTCATTGCTTATGAATGTAACTTTCCACTCATAAGAAGAAAAGTGTTATCTTTTCTCTTAAAATGATCTCCCTTTTAATCCTGCTAACCTCTTAATGGGAGTAGAATATGTAAGTGAACACAAGATGTTGCAGTCAAATAAAAAAACATAGACTAAGCATAGGTGCTATATTATATTATGTACATGTGTCACAAAGTTCAGAACAATGTGTGTTATGAAACAATCCGCTCACGATCGTCTTGTGATTCGTATCTCATAGTCGACCAGCTTGACCTCCTGGGAGTTGACACTGAAATAAGTTACCAGCGCTCGGCGAACAAAGTGACACCAAACAGAGTTCAGTTAAACAATGTTCTCAAGGTTTAATGGGACACAAAAGAATATACACATTTTCTAACAATCGCTCCATTCACTTTGATAACGTGAGAGTAGATAGATTAAAAAGGGCCACCAGAGGAAGGGAGGATTCATTCAAGGCAGGTTCGTGCAGATAATCCCCAGGAGGGTAAACAGTCTAGCAATTTATGATACCAATTCAAGTCAGATGAGAAAGGTCTGGGTCAGAGTTTTCACAGACTGGAATGTAACAGGTTAACACCAGTTGCCCTCTTTTATCCTGACAAGAATAACTAAACTAAAACCTGAATACTTAGTTCAGGGTTATGTTAAAAACAGGACCTTTATTGCGTATAGGATTAAACACTTATCTGCATGCATCAACAAAGCCAGCTGTCTGACAGGAAGCTGTTTGAGGAACAGAGACTCCCCCAAATCGGTGAGATCTCTGATGGGTCAAAGGCACACACACGGAGCCAAGTGTTCCAGCTCACATGTGATGGCTGGAGATGGGTCCAAGACTCGCTAAACATGCACGACAGTTCTTCTGTCACCAGGCATACACACAACTTCAAGCCAAGTTTTCTTAAAGCGGTTACAACAAACTGTAGTAGACTCTCCTAGAGCCAGACCGAGATATCGGTGGGCCGATTGTTATCTGCCGATATTAGGCATTTTCCAAACTATCGGTGTCGGCATTTATAATGACCGATTAAATGAATATTTAAAACAAAAACAAAAAAAATGGACAAAACACCCTTCAACCATGTTACAATGTCCCTGTTGGCAACTCTTTGATTTGCCAACAGGGCTTTAAGTTTTATATTGTAAGTTTGTATTTTTATACATTTTATTTATCAGAACGTAAATATGTTGTTGCTGTAATTTTTTTTTTTTTTAAGATTATTTTTTGGGCATTTCAGGCCTTTATTTGACAGGACAGCTAAAGACATGAAAGGGGAGAATGACACGGGCCGCAGATCGAAGTCAAACCCAGTCCCGCTGTGTCGAGGAGTAAACCTCTGTATATGGGCGCCCGCTCTACCAACTGAGCTATCTGAGTGCCGATGTTGTCCTGTTGTTTATTTTTAAACTGCGTCATTATATTATTTTAGTGAGGACTCATAAATAA
>NC_045748.1:12396478-12399148 GCF_008692095.1 Etheostoma spectabile | reverse complement strand
AATAACTAATGTTAGGGAAATCTGTTTAAGTTTTGTTACGTGTTTCTGAATATGTTTTTAAATATATATGTCGGATTTTTAAATTCCCAAATATTTGTATTGATTTTGGCCTTAAAAATCCTTAATTGGTCGAGTTCTAGACTCTCCTGATTTTTGTTCGCAGTTTGAAACGCATCCTTTTTTATAATTGTTCATTTTTAGGCACACATTCTGGCGATATTCTCTAGAAATAATATAAGTAACCCTCATCAGCCCATACCAAAACAGATGCGGTTGTTGAGTGATCATTTCTTCTGATTTAGGAAGGTGGACTTCTGCTATTAATTCTAAGTAATCTCAGGGAGAACCTTTTTGTAATAATGAAACCATTGAACTAATGAGGAGCAGTTGTCTTGAAAAAAGACAAAATTACAAGTTCCTCCCTAGGGTTTGGTGCTTTCTCACAAAGTGCCAGCAAATCAGTCAAGCACGGCGGCTTAGTCACAACAGTGTCACCCGTGTTCAAAGATGGAAAAGCGTCTGTCTGAGCTATGCTCTTCATCATCCTTATCTGAGTTTTGAAGTTTGAATTATATTCTGCTCAGAATACAGCATTGTAACAGGTTTTACTGGTGACGTTTATCCCGTAGTGGTTTACACACTGCACCAGTTTTGGATCTCCTATTTCCCCATCCCCCATGGCATTCATCTGTTTCATGTGAAAAGGGTTAAACGAAGCTTTCCTTGAATAGGAATGTCTAACTTTGGGTGCGATGACTCTGCGCACCCTAAGAGATTATCTACAAAAAGATCAGTGTAAATAATACCACAGACTCGGGTTACAAAACACTGCAGAGTTTCATCTGGATCTTAATTGAAGATTATTTTTTGGAGCATTTTTAGGCATTTGTTTTCACAGGACAGATGAATGAGGACAGTTTGTCCTTAACAAACCGGCCGTGTTTAAAAGGTTTAGCCAGCGTGTTTTTTTGTTTTTTTTGCCTAGTCCAGCTTCTTTTGAAACTAATATATCGAATCAAAAGCAAACCACCTTCGACGTTCTGTGTATGTCGCGTTAGGTCACGGCAGTTTCTTGCTATGATGAGCGGCCACGCTCGCCTCACGCATGGGGTGGGACTAATCTGCAATGGAAAAAGGAGGATGGGGCACCGCAGTTCCGTTAATTAAAAAATATCTTTCCTTTCTTTTTCTTTCATTCTGTTTACTCTGTGTGCAACTCAATATCCATATTTAAAACAGAAAAAAACACTGCTTTGTAATTCGCACAGGCAAACACCCTCCATAACTTGCACATAATCCTCGGTGTAAAAATCAGCACCGGTTCCAAAAACACTACAGTTAAAATAATTTCAGATAGGAAACACCATATCTACCGGTACGCGATATCTAGGAGCAGGAAACACCCCGACCAAACCAGAAATCACACTTACGTTGACTGGAGAGAGGCAGTCACACAAAGAATACAGTGGTGCTCAAAAGTTTACATACACATGCTTAAGTTGACTAAAAAGAGGAAACAAAAAATCATGTTTTGGAAATTTATAAATACCTAAATTAAAAAATGGGTAAAATCCAACCTTTAAGGACCCCATTTTCTTTGTGAATGAATAACGTTGTAAATAAATAAATGTTCTTATTTAAATACAGGGGTCATAAGTATACATCCCCCTATGTAAATTCCCATAGAGGCAGGCAGATTTTTATTATTAAAGGCCAGTTATTTCCTGGATTCAGGATATTGCATCCTGATAAAGTTCCCTTGGCCTTTAGAATTAAAATAGCCCCACTCCTCACATACTCTTCACCATGCTTAGAGATAGGCATGGATACTTTCTATAAATCATCTCTCAATGCAAATCAAACCAGGTATTAGTCTAACGGAAATAAAACCATGCCTATCTCTAAGCATGGTGAGAGTATGTGATGATGTGGGGCTATTTTAATTCTAAAGGCCAGGGAACTTTATCAGGATGCATAATATCCTGAATCCAGGAAATAACTGGCCTTTAATAAAATCTGCCTGCCCTATGGGAATTTAACATGGGTATGTATACTTATGACCCCTGTATTTTAAATAAGAACATTATTTATTTACAATACGTTATTCATTCACAAAGAAATTGGTGTCCTTAAAGGTTGGATTTTACCTCATTTTTAATTTAGTATTAAAATAAATTTCCAAAACATGTTTTTTTATTCCTCTTTTTAGTCAACTTAAGCATGTGTATGTAAACTTTTGAGCACCACTGTACCTTTTTAAAGCAACTTACCTCAGTGAAGGGTCCCATCTCTGACACCAAGAAACAGTCTGATCACAGTTGTGAGCCGTGGTTCTTATCCTATCACCTACTGGCCTGGCCTCTGTGAGTTCACTCTGAATAGACTCTGAGAACAAAGTGACACCAAGCTGCTTTTTTTTAATTTATTCACATTATTGAATCAATTTCAAGCTCTAATGATTCATAGAATTCCAAAAATTGATTTTAATATATATTAGAGGTGGAAATCACCAAACGCCTCCCGATACGATATCATCACGATACTTATGCCACAATACGATATTACTGCGATTTTAAATTATAATATTCTGTGATTTATTGCAATTTACAACCTTTTTCCAACTTCTAATTTTTCCCAATTTCAAACGATGTCCCCAAAAGGAAACTTTGT
>NC_045748.1:12388845-12396468 GCF_008692095.1 Etheostoma spectabile | reverse complement strand
TTTATCTAAAAAGATACATTTCTCTTTGTTCATCTCACTTCATGCACTTACTGCTGTAAACTGGGATTATCAAGCAGACAAAGACCAACACACACATATAGTTGAGTTTTTTTAATGGTGTGTATACTATCACATGGGAAAAGTTACTACATTTAAATTGATATTGCTTTGTGACATTTTCTGAATCCTACACCCGTAAATATATGCATTTTCTGACATTTGGTCCATTCACTTTGATAATGTGGTAGTAGATAAAAGGGCACCAGAGAATCGGTGTAACAATTTCTGATACTAATTCAGTCAGATGGGAAAGGCTTGGTTCAGAGTTTTGAGAATGAAAAGTAACAGATTCTTAACTGCATAACCAAGTCTGCATATTTACAATAAATCAGTCTCTTATGCCTGTAGAGTATCTGTTTCAATGGCATATTTTTGATGGTTTCTTGTTAATAGATTTCAGATTTATAAACACACACATCCATACATTTTCAGGAAACGAAAGTGTTTATTGTTAAGAAAATGTGTTTGAAAATAATGTATCAGCCAAAAGAATTTTGATTTCAACCCCACACATTTTTTTTGTGTGTGTGTAAAATGTAACATAGAATCATCATGGGATGTAACTGTTTTCTGTTTTTTAAAGAAAGCACATGTATGCCGGATCGGAGGCGCCACAGATGAACGGCGACACTCCCCATGATGCGGGACATGGGGGGGGAGGAGGACACGAGGTCGGAGAGGAGCTTCAGTTCACTAGAAAGTAATTGGTTTCTTTTTGTTAAAATAAAATTGGTGTGGATACAGTAAAGAAGAATCCATCCCCACATTGTGCCTTGTAGATGGGGAAATAATTACCCTTATTATAATCTTGATGGCAAGTGGTATGTTATCAGTGAAGATATGTATCGTAAAGCAAACTTGGAAATGTGTTTGTAGTGTTCCAGTAAGTTTCCAATGAGGTACTGTGTATATATTCCACACATGACTTAAAAAACACGTAAAGTGCATTAGTGTTGCTTTGGATGCCCTCCATTTTTAAATGTTTTCCTGTCAAAAATATTTCCAAAGTAATCTTTTTGCTTCCACCTTCAATTTTAATTTCAATAGCTGAAGCAATGCTGCACCCACTAACTTGAACGGTTCTGTGTTTAAGGTTTTGTGGAGGTCTTGTCCTGGATGTCAAGCGGAAGCTGCCGTTTTTTGCCAGCGACTTCTATGATGCGCTACACATCCAGTCTCTGTCGGCCATCTTGTTCATCTATCTGGGCACAGTCACCAACGCGATCACGTTTGGAGGCTTACTTGGTGATGCTACAGATAACATGCAGGTAAGTGGTGTCATTATATGTACAATGAGTAAGGTTTACATCTGCAGAGATATTGTGGCGCACAACCAAAGAGAAAGCTCCACACTGTTGTGTACAGCTGACTGCAGTCAAAACACATTTCCTGTTAACCTTGAACCAGCTTAACTTCCAAGTTGTGTTGTGACTGACGACGTATAACTCAGGGCCTGAAAGATGAACTGTGACCTAAATATCCCACTTAAAAAAAGCTGGCCCTGAACCCAACTTTTAGTCCCTAGTATAAATCAAGATTGTGCCTACATTTCCCATAATACGACCGAAGATGGCGTCTCTCATTATACCCTCACTGACTCCTAAATGCCTGCTTCTTTCAAACCCCCAGTTTGCTACACAGACTTTCTGTCTTAAGCCCAAGCCAAGATAACCCTCATGATATCATCATGTTTTTATTTCTTCAAATGTTCAAAAGCTCCCTTGAGAGCCACAGGCATTATATAACGGTTTTCACAGAGTGAGTAGCGCTCATGACGAGTAATCTGAATTTCACGTGTAAAGGTGGTGGAGTTAGGGATTGGATCTGCTCCAGATGTAATGGGTTCTTCCTTGGCCCATGCAACACCCTTCCAAGTTTTTTTTTTGTTTTTTTTTAGGAATCCTGCTAACAGACAGAAAAAGAAAAAAAACAGTCAAACATAACCTCTTTGGCGCAGGTAATAAATGGTAAACAAAAGCACTTCCCCTTTTGAGACAAAAAAGGACGAAAGGTAAAGCAAATCAAACCCTTGGCATGTTTCATAATTTCCAGATTCTTATCCTAAAGGGGGCTGTGTTTTGCCGAGGTGCAGAGAGTAATAGAGTAGAATATGGCTCACAAGAGCTCGGCACTCTATGAATCCTTTCTACACTCAATGGCATGAGTGACATGAATCTGTTGGGTTTAGGGTCTGATGACACAGCTAACAAACTAATGATCAACAAAAATAGTTCACTTCAGCTGATAAGCCATGCTAATTTGGAGCTCATGGGCTCATACTGCATCCATCTGTTGTACGTACTGTTGACAGGACTGCATGTAGAAGAGTTGTACACTTGGGGGTATAATAACACAACACTGCTGCATCCCATCTGGGTGCCCCTGGTAGCGGAGTGTGTGAGGTTGTCCCTGGCTTTGGCCGTTCTCCTGGCTTAGAGCTGCATCTGAGCAGATCTGCAGAGCAACGGCCTCACGGATTTGCCCAAGCTGTAAATAACCACAGATCCAGATTACTCAGCCACTGTAGCCTTGTCATGGCTGCATTTCCAATGACTGCTCCACCCGCCCCCACCTCCCCTTTTCCACTCTGAGTACAGCGGAGGGAATCCCTGCCCTCACCTGACCTTTCTCAGCGCAGGTCTCAGAAAGTTGACGATGTCTATGAAGCATCAGGGTTATAAAATACACTTAACTACTGACGTGACTGGAAATGAAACAGGCCTGTCCTGATGGCCGAGCCTTGCAGCTATGTGATGTGTATAGGGAAAACAAAGCTTCCAGCTGAGTGAGCAGAATTATGATATTAGTGTTTTGAGGCTTAGAAAAAGTTGGAGAGAAAAATATTGTAAAAATGTGCTCGGGACTTTTAAAATGTCACAAATGTGTCACAAGTATTTCTTTCCACACTGGTTGAGCTGATTCTCACTGTATGAATGTCCTGTCTCATCGCTTATGTGAACTTGAATTTTTCCATGTGTGCAGGGAGTGTTGGAGAGTTTCCTGGGTACGGCACTGACAGGAGCAGTGTTCTGCCTGTTGGCTGGTCAGCCCCTGACGATTCTCAGCAGCACAGGCCCAGTTCTCGTCTTTGAAAGACTCCTCTTCACCTTCAGCAAGTGAGTAGCTGCTGATCAAAATAAATTCAGTCACTTTGAAATCAAAGATGTTATTGAGGGAGAAACAGAGTTCAGAAACAGCTGCAGCAGCCCGGCAGATAGTTATAGGTTGTTGTCTATCCCCAAAGGACTTTATGCCGTTTGTGTGTTTTAATAGAAATGCTATCCTGGTGCCCCCTGAAAATACAATAAAAGTAAAAGCAATAATACAATACAAAGAATTCACATTTACAGTAGGATGGCAACTTTGCTTGAACCCTGTGGTGCCTACAACGTTGTACACGACAAATTATTCCTTTTTATTTCATAACTGGTATCTATCAACCGTGTAAAGCCTTGCTTCTTTTTGCATCCGGAAGCTGAGATCTGCAGCATTTCTACGAGGTCTCGCTTGCAATTGCAGTCCTTCCAGAAGCTTTGTTTTCCAACTGGAACGGCAGTGTCTTTTTGGAGCATTTCTTAGAAGAGGAAGGGGAGGAGGTGTTGGGGGTCTGGTAGAGGAAGGCTGTGAGCTGAACCTGTTAAAGTAACCGTTCAGCTCATTTGCTCTGTCACGGCTGCCCGGTGTCACCCCCACACCCAATGATCTTTCCACACCTCCCTCACAGTGTTTTACCACAGTTTGGCCTCCGGTGTAAGTCCTTACACTCCCCAGTTCCTGCTGTACTTTCCTTAGTTCCTGTCAGTCCCCTGACCTGAAAGCTTTCTTATTATTATTTAGAAGGACCTTCAGGTCATTGGTGATCCATGGCTAGTTTTCGGAAAAGGGTTCACTTCCAAAGTGTTTGTGTATGTATGCGCCACTAAGCAAGGCAATCATAGTAACCACAAATAAGAAATGAACAACAAATACAGAAACAAAGATATACAAGAAGAACTGTTTAGCATAACAAAAAGGAGGCTGAATGGGTTAAATGCAATGACGGGGGGAATGTTCCAACAGTTTGTGTTTCCAGGGATTAGATGGCTCCGCTACAATCTTTCCTGCCCGCCTCAACGTCCTGTAGAGACGGCAGATTGCAGCCAATCGCCTTCTCGGCAGAGCGCATGTTACGCCGCAGTGCAGGCCGCCCTTGTCCTTAGCAGTTGCAGCAGCGTACCAAATGGTGATGGAGCAGGTTACCCGGGTCTGTCTGCTTGTACCCCCACACCCGGTTATCTCTTTCATCCTCGCCCACGCCTCCCTCACATTGTTTTTCTGCAGTTTGGCCTCCAGCTTCCTCTAGATAGGAGTCATTTCACTCCCCCAATTTCTCCCACGGTTCCTGTAGTACTTTCCTTAGTTCCTGTCAGTGCCCGGACATGAAAGCTTTCTGACTATCATTTAGAAGGACCTTCAGGTCACTGGTGGTCCACGGCTTGTCATTTGGAAAGCAGCGTACAGTCCGGGAGGGCATGGTGATGTTTTCACAGAATTTACTCTGATGCAGTCTGTCATGTTATCAATGTCCTCGCCATGTGGCTCACAGAGCTCGTCCCGGTCTGTAGACTCAAAGCGGTCCTGCAGTGCCTCCTCAGCCTCCTGAGTCCACCTCCTCATTGTCCTTGTGGGGACAGGCTGCCACTGGACCAGAGGAACATACTTTGGAGTTAGCAAGACAAGGTTGTGATCTGTGAAGCATTATTACACAAAGAGACCAAACAACCCAAATATTGGGGAAAATGGCTTAGGCCCTAGAGGGTCAATGTGTATTTTAACAGCATCTCACTGGAACCTTTCTGTGCTTACTGTAAATCTGCTGGCAGTTTCCAGCTGACTACATTTTCCTTGTTTTTGCCATCAACTTTCCGTCCCGATTTACCCAGCGGTCACACACAACCTTGTAAAGAACCAGATGTAGGAATAAGTGAAAAGAATATCTGATAACTTGTTTATCTATTAATACATATAGAGTCCATCTATTTCACCTCTGGGAAACGGTAATGCTGCAGATGTAACATGTAATTTCACAACACCTAATGGGTATTAACTGTTGTTAAAAGCGGATGTCCCTCTCCTCCTTCCACTGTACTCTCTTGCTCACCCAGAGAGAGTCATCTGGCATTACCGAACACCACGCTGACTATGTTCCATCATTAATAATTCACTCTCATTTAAGTTTACACTGTGAGTGAAGAATGTTGTGGCCTCTGTGTCCGCCAAACGTTTCCATGCCTCTCGCCAACGGTTGCAGAGTCAGCAGCAGCTGTTAGATTGTCTACATCTGTTGGCTATGTATACCACGGGTGCATAATTTCCATTTAAAGAAAAAGCCTGCTGACAACTCCTTGGTTGCAAGTGTTTTACAACTTCAAAAAAAGTATTTTATTTTAAAGGGCTCCAGAGAATGACTATTTATTTTAAATTTTTTTTTGTTTTTACAAACCTTTCTAAAAGCACTTTTAAAAAAGCCTAAACTTCCTATTAATCCGGTTAGACAGAGGGGATTGAAAGTTCAGCAAAATCTTGGAGGGATTATACTGTAATTGCTTGAAAATAATATGTGATGCTGTAGGGAAGACACCTGAACATAATGAATCACTCCCTCCGTGCCAAATCTGTCCTTCTCCTCAGAGACAACAACCTAGACTACCTTGAGTTTCGGCTGTGGATCGGCCTGTGGTCGGGAATATTCTGTCTGGTGCTGGTCGCCACGGATGCCAGCTTCCTGGTGCAGTACTTCACGCGATTCACCGAGGAAGGCTTCTCTGCGCTCATCAGCTTCATCTTCATCTACGACGCTTTCAAGAAGATGATAAAGCTGGCCCACCACAACCCGATTAACTCCGATTACGATCCCAACTTTGTCACCTACTACGACTGCAGCTGCATGCCTGCTGGTATGTACAGCAGTATGAACTTTCGCTGCAGGAGATTACAAGAAATTGCTGGAATGACCACGTAAAGATAGATTACAGGAGGGTGGTCACTGTATCCCGTAACAAAGGCAGCGTCTGATACCACGACTCTGTGATCTTCATCTACCCTTTGCCTAAAAAACTCCCTATTGCTTGGCGCCACCAGACTCTCCGTATCACCAGCGATACCAGGCCGTGAAAGCTGAACAGTCGTATTTGGTTTTGTCCCCTTTGGCAGTAGATGTTTCTACTGTATGTTAAACAAAGCTTTCACCTTATTTTCCCCTTGTTGACAGTGAAGATAACAAATGTTACTAGTATAAGTCGGCCGGTAGATAGCACTGTTTACTTTCAACAGCCAGTTTCTGTGTCACGAGTGACTTGACAGGTTTGTTTGGGAAAGAGATGTTGATACTGATCCAAAATGGCAAGTGTGATACTGCTGTAATAGTTTGTGATTATTGTTTCTCTTTACTAGGAAACTCCTCAGCTCCTTTTGATGTCTCTGCATGGACAAACCGTACTGATCTGGTATGTAGTGTTCCTGTTTTTGTGACATTTAGGAGCATGGTTTCAGATTTAAAAAAACAAACAAAAACTGTAGCTTAATTCATTGACAAAGCTCCAAATAGTGTTGCCTGTTGGTTATTGTTACCTGTCCTCTTTTCTATCCAGTCTGTGAATGCCACCTGGGCGTCCCTGACCAAGCAGCAGTGTCTGACGGTTGGGGGACAGCTGGTGGGAGAGGCCTGTGGCTATGTGCCTGACATCACCCTGATGTCCTTAATCTTGTTCTTTGGGACCTACACCTGCTCCATGGGTCTGAAGCAGTTCAAGACGAGCCGCTTCTTCCCCACCACAGTGAGTGAAAGCACCCATCAGGTTTTTTTTCATTTGGTTTTATTCTGCTTCCTAAAGCAGTGGATGTCAAGGGAACCAAGACTAGTGATGGTACATGTGTTTGTTGTTTACCACACACTTAACTGGCAATTCTCAGCTTTGTCGACAACCTTCAAATGTCAATAAGAGTCAATGTGGGAATGTCAGATTTCACATTTTTAAGTGTTTGAGGCAAAGAAGGTATGAGGCTAAAACCCATTAACAATTTTTTGTCAACAATTGGTGTAAAACTATGCTTTCTCACTATAAATGACAAAGAAATTATACTCGCTGCACTTGGAGTATTAAAAGCACACACTTAATATTTTTTATCTACAAACCACGTAGTTTAACAGGCGGTAGATTTATTTGGGGGGTAGTATTTTTGGCCTTTATGTGATAGGACAGCTTAAGGCATGAGGTGGCAGTAGCTCAGTCAGTAGGGGAGTGGGTTGGGAACCGGAGGGTCGCTGGTTGAAGTCTCCATACAAACCAAAGCATGGTGGTCTGACTGGTAGCTGGTGCCAGTTCACCTCCTGGGCACTGCCAAGGTGCTCTGGAGCAAGGAATCGAACCCCCAACTGCTTGGGGCGCCTGTTGCAATCAGCTGCCTCACTCTTACATCTTGCAAATTGGTGCATGTGCACTGAGCATGTGTGTGTAATTCAGGCCTGTGTCAGTGTAAATTGTAATTTCCCCTTGCGGGATTAATAAAGTATATATTATTATT
>NC_045748.1:12359001-12388835 GCF_008692095.1 Etheostoma spectabile | reverse complement strand
TTATTATTATTATTATTATTATTATTATGAGAGGGGAGAGAGGGCGGAATGACATGCAGCAAAGGGCTGGGCCGCAGGTCGGAACCAAACCGTCTCTTTTCCAAGATGTTACTCAGGCTTCAAACTGCCACAAGCAAAACAATAAAGCTGTCCAACCTGCTGTAAATGTTTACCTCTGCTAGGTGAGGAAGCTCATCAGTGACTTCGCGATCATCTTGACCATTCTCCTCTTCTGTGGCGTGGACGCCTTTGTCGGTGTGGGCACTCCAAAGCTCATAGTGCCAAGCAAATTCAAGGTACATACCACACAAATGGAAGAAGTACTTGTAATAGATAAGTGACATACGTTCACAAAAACCTAGTCATCATGTCATTAGTGTGTCTGGAATCCTTTCACTGAATTGTTTTTAGCTGAATGACCGTGGCCAGCCAGGTGTAGTTTCCTCTGATTACACTGATAATGATCCATGTTTCTGCCGGAAAGCCTCTGAAAGTCTTCAAAATCCCAGTAGAAAGCTTTCTTTGTAGTTTGCCCAGTAAGAGATACATGAAACTAAGGCACTGTCAGTCTTGGAGATTGCTACTCAAATTTCCCAAGTTCCTCGGCTGGCGTTAAGACCACGCAGCCTTGGCATACAGGAAAGAGAAAGATTAGGTTGAGGAGCGGTTAGCTGCATCACATAAGAACTTGATTACCGGGACGTGAGCACACAGGAGATCTTATATTTACAAGTACAGAGCCAGCTTTGTTTGAACACAGTCTTAATTCACAGATTCATCAGTCATGTAATAATGCACCAGACATTTCAGACTCAGTCCAGTGTTAGGAGTATCTGAATGTGTAACAGAGTAATCACTTCAAATTAGGTCATTTTTCTGTTCTATTTGAGATGTTATCCATGTGATGAGATCTTGGCTGTGTACACGTAGAAATACAGCAAGATGATGCGCAAGTCAGGTGTGTCCATGTATTGACATACAGGTCACTTTAACAGTCTTGTTCTTCATCTGACTTATGTCTAGCCCACAAATCCACTGAGGGGCTGGTTTATTCCTCCTTTTGGAAGGAACCCTTGGTGGGTGTACCTGGCAGCCACACTCCCCGCTATACTGGTCACCATTCTGATATTTATGGACCAGCAGATCACTGCTGTGATTGTCAACAGGAAAGAGCACAAACTCAAGGTTGGTGCACCACCTGCAAAGTTGTATTCATTCTGAATATTCTAGTATAAAGTTAAGGAAGCACTTCAATGATGGTGGAACTGGACAGAAAACGACTGAAAAAAGGGCTGCAGCGAGGATTTGAGAAGGGTAACAAAAAGACTAGCCACCCAAAATATCTGCAAAATATTCTTTTTCCACAAACGTTACAATTTGCTGCAAATAAATTGTATCTCCCTGCACACTTGACTAAATGCTGTTTAAAAGACTGTCAAAGGATGAAGAATGTCTGGGGGGGGGAATGCAAATCCCTTTCGTTTTTACAGTAAAATGTTATTTATGTTGTATTACATTTGTATATATTGTAGAATGCTAATAGCTTCTACTAATAAAGGCATCAAACCTCTCCAAATTGCCTGGCTAGCTTTGACTCTGCCTGCTGTTGGAATACATATGTGTGCACCACTAGGTTATAGGATCATTTGGATGTCTTGAGGGAAGAAAAAAAAAACAGTGCATGATGCATACTTCATACTTTTGTTCACTGTGAGAATCTCATTCTTCTGCCTCTTCTTTCCTCCTCTCTCCTCTCAGAAAGGAGCAGGGTATCACTTGGACCTGTTATTGGTTTCCATCCTGATAATTGTCTGCTCTTTCATGGGCCTGCCCTGGTACGTGGCCGCCACTGTCATCTCCATCGCCCACATTGACTCTCTGAAAATGGAGACCGAGACGTCGGCCCCCGGGGAGCAGCCCAAATTCCTGGGTGTCAGGCGAGTAACGCAGCTGCTGCTGCACACAGCGTTGGCGTCATTCAGGAATCTAATTATTTCTTACATGATGGTCTAGAGAGTTTAGACCTTGGTTCTCTATTTTTATTACTTCATGATAATTTGTGTACTCTATTTTAGGGTTCTTTTTGGTACAGTGGGAGGTAGTTAATTACATTTACTTTGGATTCCCACGGGGAAATAAATCCCTTAGCAGATGGCAAGGAGGGGGCAGAGATTTGAGGACAATTGGCCGTACTGCTGTGTGTAAAATCCATACCAAAGGTTATAATGGACACAACACAATAGACAACATTGTGTCATGCACAATTTTTCTTAATGAATTTGAAAGTGTGCACAGGTGTACAAGCCTCATTTCCTCCTGCTTTACTCCCATGAATAACCATAAATGGTCAATGCTGAGCTTTACCTGTTAATAAATGAATCATCAGGAAGTAGAGAAACGGAAGACAAGACAAAAAGAGACACAAATCTTTTAAGTCAAAAAAGTGTGTTTGTGTGTGTGTGTGTGTGTGTGTGTGTGTGTGTGTGTGTGTGTGTGTGTGTGTGTGGGGGGGTTATTAGAGAAACATGCACCAAACTGTTTTTGATTTTGATGTACTTTGGTGATTGATTAACTTGTTTTTCCTCTTTTATTCCCACCAATCCAGGGAACAAAGAGCCACTGGTATCTTTGTGTTCCTCCTGACAGGACTCTCTGTCTTCATGGCCCCGATCCTAAAGGTAGTGCTCCAACTTCTTAATTCTTCCATGGAAATATGGATTACTGTCGGCCTCTTTTAGGACAAACTCCAGTCACACCCCTCTTAAATTTAAAATAATTTCAAATCTTGTATTCATCCGATTAGGAACTCCCATAGTTAAAGTAATTTGATGTGAAAAAAGCATGTTCATCGGGGCTTAACTTCCGATTGCAGCTGAGTGCCTTCTCGAGTTTCCATTCCCACATTAAGCTGCCAAACAAATAATGTGAAGTGAGAGGAGATTGTTAGTGCAGTTGTGCCCCCTTGTGGACATTTTGAGTGTTGTGCTGTCGATCCTGTGCATACAATGTCCTTTTCCACACTGGCTTGTCATCTAGTGTACTATAGTGAAAGATGCACTAAATGTTTAGTGCAAATTATGACGTATTCTGTTTCAAACGGATTTTCATCTGTCATGCTTAATTTTCTTTTGGTTTAATTATTGGTTATGCATTTAGATGGCAAATTAATTTTGGCACGAGCTTGCTTGATTGTAGTGTTTTCCCCAACTGCTTTAAAGTTACATGACTAACACTGAGCAAATAGTTGCCAAACCTGCACCAGTAGCAGCCAAGTGACTGACTGTACGGAGGTGTCTACTAAAAGAACATTCCTAGAAAAGCTGCTTGTGGATTATTTTTAAACCAAGCAACGTTACTCAAAATAAACCTTCCTAAACATTACCTGTATGAAGCAAGCTCTAACATCTTAAGTATCTCTAACTCTGTATTTTAGAATGTGTCAACCTAATATTATTGATATTACTACATATTCTTTTAGAATATATTAACTGTTTTTCATTGTGCTCCCTGTCCTTCAGTTCATTCCCATGCCTGTGCTCTACGGTGTGTTCCTCTACATGGGTGTGGCGTCACTCAATGGTGTCCAGGTGAGTGAGTTCAGTGCCTGCTGACCAGTGTTGGACAAGTTACTTGAAAAATTTGAATCAATTGCCGATTACTCAGTGAAAACTTATTGCAAAAACAAGACATTGTGGTTTAACAAACAGCCAGCCCACGGTTGGGAAGGATTTACTCAGTTAATGTTACCTTAGCCCCAGTGATAGCGGCGTATTTTCCCCAAGGATGGCGAAGGCATGTCTAAAATGTGATATTTCTTTACCTAGTATGGCGAAGGCATGGCTTGCCCTATTCTGCCTCTGATTGGCTTACTCTGGTATTCTTCCCCTTAACAATCCCACTTCTCAAGCCTAACCAATCTAACCAACGATGACAACGAGTACTAGCCGATCAGAGGCAGCGTAGGGCGGGCCATGACTTCGTCATTCCATGAAACGCAACATTGCAGTCCCAAATACACCTCTCACTATCTCAAACGTTGTCTTAGTAGTTAGCCACCATTAGCTTAGCTTATCTTATCATTTGGGGTGTGTGTGTCCGTGTCCCTACTCTGCTTCTGATTGGCTAGTACACGTTGGTTACATTTAGGCAAGAGGAGTGGGATTGGTTAGAATGTCAGGGTAATCAATCAGAAACATTACTGAATTTCAAATTGTAATCCTATTACCGGAAAAAGTAACTACATTACTGTGAAGCATTGCTAAAATGTTACTTATATAATTTTACTTACTATATTACTATATTACTTAACTAACTTCAAAAAGTCTGTAGAATCCTCTCTCTCACAGTAACAAGTAAGAACATCATAATAATAATAATAATAATAAAAGATGTGAAAATGGAAGATGGCGGCAGTATTTTGCATATCCTATGAACATATTGTTAATATTCCCGTGACCTGACTGGCCTGTCTGTCTGTGTGCTTGTGTCAGTTCATGGACCGCTTGCAGCTGCTCCTGATGCCCGCCAAGCACCAGCCGGACCTGATCTACCTGCGGCACGTCCCACAGAGACGCATCCACCTCTTCACCTTCGTCCAGGTCCTGTGTTTGGCCCTCCTCTGGATCCTCAAGTCCACCGTGGCTGCCATCATCTTCCCTGTCATGGTGAGAAACGACTCTAATTACTGATGTAGCTGGACACAATTACAGCAGAAGAATATCTGGGCATGAACGCTAGTCTATATTTCATTTCCGGGATTGTCCAGGTGTCGCCGGAAATTCCGCCGGATGTCCCTCATTTTAGGCCAGATGTCCGTCACCTTTCGCTTCCTTTGTGTTGACATTCTAAACTCTGGTTGATTTCTGAGGACTATGGTTACCTGCTCCTCAGATCTCTGCAGGGTAAATCCAGACAGCTAGCTAGACGATCTGTCCAATCTGAGTTTTCTGTTGCACGACCAAAACAACCTTTGAATGCACACATGTTCCAGTAAAACCAGTTTCTTCCCGAGGTTATTAGAGGCACCGTGGCCCCGTACGGCACAATTGTGATTGGTGCAAAAAAATGCCAATAAACCAGAGCACGTTTTTCCTCCCATCCCGCAATGCTGTGTGGACTGGCCAGACCGGAGAGCTGTGGAGGAAGGTCTGGCAATGCGAGACTACATGAACGCCAATCAAACCATTTCTGTGTCTGCAGATCTTGGCGTTGGTTGCCGTTCGCAAGGCGATGGACTACGTGTTCTCCCAGCACGACCTCAGCTACCTGGACGACGTCATCCCAGAGAAAGACAAGAAAAAGAAAGAGGATGAGAAGAAGAAGAAAAACAAGAAGAAGGGAAGCATAGACAGCGAAATCGACTTTGTATGTTCACCATTCTTTCAACCTAAATATTTAAGTGGAATGTATACGTAGATACAAAAAAGCCGTTGTTGTCGTGATTGTTTACAAGACACCTGTAGATTCTCACATTTAAATTCCATCTGTGTTAATGTTCTCCCTCCCTCCCTCCCTCCCACAGTCTGACTACCCCTACCAAGAAAATGTACCCAGTATAAAAATCTCTATGGATATAATGGAGCAGGAGCCCATGTTGGGTGCTAAATCTATGGATAGTGAGTACTAGCCAGGGCTTGCTTTGCCATTGCTGTAACGGCAGTTCAAACTTAACTTCTAAAGACTTCATGCGCTCCTTTCTGCTGTCATGCTAGCCTTTTTGCAGGCACTGAGAAATTTAACAGCTCACCAGATCAATACGCTTTTCTCGCTATTCTTTAACATTTTACCAGATGCATATGCTTTTCTGACTGTTAACGCTGCTCTAACCTGCTAGTTTCAACCGATTTTTCTTACTGATTTATAAAAGCAGCTTTGCAGCGCTTGCCTGCTTTTCTTCTTCCTGTCTTTTCTGCTGATTCATTATAGATTGTCTGTGAAATATGTATTTAAAGTTATTTTCTTCCCTCCAGGAGATAAACCCCAGAATTTCCTTAACCCGCATTCATCGTGCTGAGCGCTACTTTGAGTCTCCGACAGTGGCAGAGTGAGTGAGTACCAGTTTGGCTTTTGCGTCTCACACATTTTTTTTTCTCTGAAATGAAATGCACAGGTGTGATTATGAGTTCATACTGCCCCATATTGATATAACTCTGAATATCTTCCTGTTTCAGTCTGGAGAAGGGTCCACACACAAAAGGTTTGCCTCAGATTCGAATAAACAGGGGATCTAAGGATAAAGCTTTCTTCTGGAGGAAGGGCTCCGAATCAGATCTGTGAAGGAATTATCCCAAGATGCAACGGAACCAGCGCAACATGGCAAACATCATCTTTTGTACTGTCATACCACTTTGTAACAGTATTTTATTTTTTTTAAACATATTCCCCTCGTGAGGATTTCAATCAGAATGGGTGGAAGTATTTGTCGTACAATTGAAACACTTTGTTGGTACTGATTTAATGCGGGCTGACACAGGACAGATTCGAGCACTCTTCATCTGCACGAGTTCTTGCAGAAAACAAAAGGGCTACTTAAGGTCATCTGTCTGCAGTTTTTACAGGACATTAATTTCTTATGAATGTCTGTGCTAATAATTTATAACAAGCATCCAGCTAACTATGTATTATCATAAAATATGTCTGGGGTACAGTAAGTTTGTAGAACAAAGATTTCTTCCAAATAGCACTGGTTAATAACATAACCAGCCTCTCACCTGATAGTACTGTTTTGAATATGAGTTATATTTTAATGTTCCTTTTGGAGTTTGAAGCACGACTACTGGAATGTTTAGATTAAAACATAGCGGAGGTACTGCACGTCCTCCTTTTTACTTATACTGAACAAAAGGGCTACAAAAGGTCATGTATGCACAGTTACATCAATTTTATATGTATGGGCATAACAATTATTTAACAAGCATCCGTCTAAGGCTGCATATTAACAAAACACATCCAGGAGTGCATGGAGAATACCAAGTTTGTTTCTCTATGGTAAGAAGTAAATGGCTCAACCATACAAACTGGAACTTTTTGGAACATTTTTGTCAAATCTTTCCTTTTTCTTATATTTATTATATTTAAACTGTCTGCAAATGAATTAGCTGTTTTTAATCGTATGGCTATACCATTTAACTTTCCCCGATTTGAAGAGATTCTTTCTGTGGTCTGTATCCACTCAGCTGTCTTTTCCCTGTTTTAGGGAGATATAGATTATACCTGAATGTAGCTCTACCTCTTACATTTCTGTAGGTGCCAGGCATTATATATAATAAACATCTGTCGTACAATTGTGATCAAACACGGATTTATGTTACTCCAACTGGCACTGCGTAGGACCTCTGAATCTTCACTTTGAGTTCTTTTTCGCTCTGTGACACTTAAGATATTGTATTGGTTTTTTTTGCTTGTCAGTATGAAATAATTTGGAATGATTTCTGCCATTATTTTTAAAGGGTAATTCCACAAAAATCACATTTTTCTTTTGGAAGTTTCGCGTACAGAATTTAGGGGGAAAGTGATGGCCTCTAACGTTCTCACACACTTGACTGTGAACTCAACCCTAAAAGCTTATTTGAGTTTAACTTTCCTATTTTAAAATGTGATCATGTTTCAAATCTGAGTACTTTTTTTATCATGCTATGTGTGTTTTGTTTTTAATGCAAATCAACAAACAATCACTGTGAGGCAATGAAATGTTGTGACTTCCAGTCCTGGAAGAGATACTGCTTTATAGCGTACAGGGCAAGAGGTGTTTGTCCAACAGTTGACAATTGACATTTTGATAAGACACTACCTTTTAATGTATCATTATCCAAATTCCATTTAGTGGCAGTTTTATGTCTTAAATTTTCCTGTTTTATTTAAATGACTTGATCATGCGTCTATTGCTGATTGAAGTACACACTGTAACTTAAACTGATTTAGGGTATGAATGCATATCTGAATGTAATATCGCAATCATTTGAAATACATATATTCCTTGAAGAAACGGCCGTGCACAATCAGCGCTGCTTTCTGATCTGATTTGTAGTGCGAAAAGAAGGGCGATAATTAATGCTTCCGCAATCACATTAATATGCTGTCAAGATGTGAAGCACAAGAAAGTTGTTTTGAACCAAAAATCTAAAACCACATTATCTTCGGCTCTGATCTGTGATCTGTACATCTTGACTTCTTGACTCTCGGGTTCTGATTCCACAATCAATGTAACGTTTTTGAACTCTGAAACAAATTTTATACACTGATCTTATGTGCTCTAATAACCATAGATTACTCGAGAGAAAGCAGATGTCTGTTTTTTTTTTTTTAAAGGTGTAGTGTTATGAATGAAAGCAATAAAACAGTCCAAATGATTCTTAAACACGTAGTTGTTTTTCTTTTAATCACTCATCTTTAAGACGTTGGACCATGTAGCTCCCTAACGATGGGTTTTCAAACGAGGGCTCGAAACAATGATGTGTGAAGTCTGACATTCATAGAGCTGATCATCAGCACATGAAGATAGTTTACTTTTATACGTTTTATGCAAGCATACACGCCAGTTAAGTTCACAAAATGTTTTAAGACTTCTGCCAGTGGCTACAACAATAGGGTGTGTGAAAGTCATACAGAGAAGACATGTAATGAGAATATTGTCTCTTGTTCAGGAGATCCAGGCACGTGTGTTTTTAAGCGGGTGAATTGGGTTGAATTCAAGCTCCGAACTAAGCCGTGCTCAGTCTCAAAGCAAAGATGAGAGAGGATGGCTGCATAGTTTCCATGATCACAGGACTCGGGTCGGCTGTAATGAAACTAATTGCCTAATTACTATGAGTGCCAGTGTTCTGACTCAGATCATTGCCAAAAGAGGAACAAAAGACGTAGTAATTAAGGAGAGAACATCAAGGGCTTTTCCTTGACATTCATTCAGCTTAATGTTATTAGATATTACATGTGTTGCCTGAGTAACTGAATATGAGCGATGGCGTGGAGGGGATTACCTGACTGGCTAGTCCTTATAAACATCCTCAACCTCTGCATCCAGGATCACATATCTCACAAGTGTAATGAGTTCCAACATTTTCTGTTGAATATGTCATGTATTCCCTTTGTATACACAGATACTATATGTGTGTTGGTTGTTTTTTCCCATGGTGTTGAATCCCATGAAGCTGCATTGTATTTCAGCTCAAGGGGGCAGTAGTGAATGTCTTTAGAAAGGCAGCCGCACATTCAGGAGTTATTCAGGAGGTAATACACATGAACCCAAACAGAAAAAGCTGAACAAGAGCATTTTTGCTCAAAACAATGTGTAAGTTTGTTGCATCAGTTGATAAAGCGCCGGACAACATCTGAGAGACGGAAACACCTGTACAGTCCAATGATGAAATTTCATTCAACAGTGCTATCTTTGTGAAACTTGAAACATATTGTGTCAGAGGGCTGTGGATTCAACTCTTTGGTATCTATTCAGGCTGTATTGTGTAGTGGTCTATTGAATTGCATTATACTGCAAGGCAATTTAATAATTCTGCCTTTCCACAGTATTACAAACCGATCACCTTTTAATACCTGCTACCTTTTTGAATGTAAGGTAGACAAAATGATTGGCTCGGTCTGCGTGCTTTGACATTTACGGTGCAGGACGTCTTAGGATAGAGGTCTACAGAATTGATGAAAACTGATTTGTAATGAAGGATGAGGATGAAAGGTTGTTAGTAATGGCTTTATTAATAGTTAGTAAATGATTTACTGACACTACAGTAGATCAGTTATCAGCCTTAAGAACTTTATGGTTGCTAGGGTTGCGAAACATCTGTTTCCCCTTTGTCCTTTTTTATTTACTAATGATGCAGTTATCAATGTTGCTAAACCATTAATAGATGTTTTTTAACAAACAATTATTTCGTTTTTAAGTCAAGACTGTAGCTGTAAATGTAAATAAGTTGTTCACAACCTGGCCTTATTAGAATGTATGCTTTTATTTTCTGAGATTTCTTGGTTGATTGTGTGTGTGTGTGTGTGTGTTTGTGTGTGTGGTTTAACTTTGCATACGTAGAGAGAACATACGTATTTCAATCATGAGACTTTGATGCAGATATGCAAAGACAAGAAATGTAGAGTCTTTGTGGATTAGATTCTATCGTTAAAAATTAGTTTGAAGGGGTAAGACTTTCAAGAAACTGACTTGCTGAAGTGCTGTCAACGCACGCGAGCATCCCTCGCGTTCCCACGACACAGTCTCCGAGGTTCATAACAATGTCCTGTAATTGTCTGTCCAGGCTCTGTTCATTGTGCCATTTCACAGGGAGTCATTAGGGTGTTTTTTGTCTGGGTGCTCGACAAGAAATGTATTTCACTTTGACAGCCAGACAATAATGGATTTTTTTTTAATTTTTTTTATCTGGGCCACAGTTATTCAAATCACTCTATATTTATAAAAAAAAAAACTTATGCCGTCTACCACTTCTGCATTTCAAGGTAGGGGGTGTCTTTTGATGAACACTTCTCTGGACCCTCATGCAAGGAACATAATGTTAAAAGAACTTGTTGTGGACTGCAGGAGTGATGTTTGAAGACATAATAGAGGTCCACAAATATAGTCTTGTCTCTGATGACAGTAATTATACTAATATTTCAATTTACCAGAGCAAATAGACTGTGAAAAATGTGTGACATTAAGTTCTCAGAGGCGTCTAATACGAGACGAGGAGTGGGGCTTTTGGGAGACAATTTAACATGAGGTAAACGGAGCAGAAAACCAGGCAAATCTTCTTTTCGACTCACAAAGCCTGTAATAGTTATATGTAAAATCATGAAGCCATGTTAACCCAGATTTTCCCAGTGGATTTTTGTTAGTTTGAGCGTGTAGAGTTCCACCTCCTTAATCAAGCCTCTTTTCCTCTGGTAAAAAATATATAAGTCATTATTTTTACTGTGTTGTAACACACCTTTGGCTTTTTACTGTTTTGATGTGATAATAGCTAATGTTGCAAAATTGTGTAATAACACATCGTTGTGAAATGATAAAAAAACTAAATTATGTAAAAATGCTTTTAAGTCAAATGTTTGACCTTTTTACTTTTCATACTTTTTTACTTTACATTTTTGAGCATTTTAATTATGCCTACCTTCATCATTTTTTTCATGGCAGAAATGGGCCGCCACAAAAGAGTGGGGGCGAGTAGTCATTAATTCAAGCTTCTATAACGAAATAATAAGTTTTTTTTTTAGAATTCATTACTGATGGAGCCTGGAAGAGAACGAAAACCCACTTCTCCTTTGATCGAAATACAAGTTTCATGTGATCGCTGTTCAGCAGCTGTAACACTGCTCCCTCTCGTGCACCTGTCTCTTTCTGTAAATGTATTGCCAGCAATAGTGAGTTTTCAGTGTCTGCAAAGGGTTATACGCTTGTTTTTGTTTTTTGTTTTTTGATTTCATTACGGTGCAATACTTAATACTCAATCACTTAATCTCATTGCTGTTCAATGTTTACTACTCAGGACTTTTGATACACCAAACTATATTTTTGCACAATGTGTATACAAAACTATTTTATATATGTATATAGATGCTCTAAGGACAGTGCACCAGGTTCCCCCTCGCTCTCTTTTTTTTCTGCACTACCCATACTTTATATTTTTATATTTGGTGTCGACACCGTAGAGGGGTTGCTTCAATCTCGTTGCACAGGTACTGCACTTGTGTATAATGACAATGAAGGCATTCTATTATATTCTATTTTATTCTATTCTATTCTATTCTATTCTATACTAAGTTCTAGCTGGAATATAATGTTGTGCCACTGCCTACAGTTTTTCAAGCTACAATGCCTCGCGAGGTATGCAAATGGGCAGACAATGGTTGTCGGTATATGGTTTTGGGTTTTGACTTTGACATTTTTTTTTTTTTTTTTTTTTTTAAAAGCCCATTAGTGTAGCAAAACTGCAGTCTTTCATCTCAGAAGTATAGAAAAGGTTGTACATTTCTTTCACCACATAACACTGAAAGGCTCATGCGTGTATTTGTCATCAGCGGTAGGGTGATGAACTCCTTTCTCGTTTCTGTAAAATGACAGTAGCTCAGCTGGGACTTTTTCAATCACTGCTGTGAAAGTTTTTGCAAGAACCATCTGAAGAGAATGCTAATTAATACTCCTGATTTGGAATTCTCTGACAACCTCCTGTGAGTTTTGTAAGTCATACAGACAGACTATGCTTCAAACAGAGCACATCCTCTGAGAACTTATCTGAGACTTGCACTCTGACATTATTTAAAGAAATGTTGTTTGTTTCAATGTTTGATTTAGCACAAAGCAAAATGTGTTCCCTGTGCTGTGAAAAAGTTTGGCATTGTAGTCTCAGTGGGATTGAAATAACGTCTTTATGCAAATGCGGCATTGTGAATTAATGCTGTTCAGGATCATTTGAGAAAGCGGTTGTAAAGAACTTTGAAAGGGATAATGTAGAGCGAGGCAGTCTTAGCAAAATTTAGCAAATATAGTCTTTTTCTTTGACGTTCCACTTCCGGGATTCTTCCGGAGCCGCAGGAAATTCTGCTGGATGCATGTATGTCCATTTCCTTCCGCTTTCTTTGTGTTGGAATTTTAAACTCCGGTGGATTTCTCAGGACTATGATTAACGTCTCCTCAGATCTCTGCGGGGTAAGTTGAGACAGCTAGCTAGACTATATGTCCAATCTGTTTTTTTTTTACGTGTTGTTTACGTGTTGTTTACACGCTGTTAACGTCTAAAAAATCAACACGTAGACAACATGTTGTTTACGCTTTTTTACGTATTGTTTACGTGTGAGAAATCACGTATATTTGAACTGTTTGGCTTTCCATAACTGTTGCAATGTAAGCTAACTAAGACGTCGTCCCGATGGATGAAATTACAGCGTATAGCAATCATAGACTGTATGTAAAAATGTAACAATCATATACTGTATCTACAAATGTAGTGATCATAGACTGTATATAAAGCTATAGCAATCATAGACTGTATATAAAGATGTAGCGATCATAGACTGTATATAAAGATGTAGCGATCATAGACTGTATATAAAGCTTTAGCAATCATAGACTGTATATAAAGATGTAGCGATCATAGACTGTATATAAAGATGTAGAAATAATAGACTGTATATAAAGATGTAGCGATCATAGACTGTATATAAAGATGTAGTGATCATAGACAATTATTTAAAGATGTAGTGATCATAGACTGTAAGATGTAGTGATCATAGACTGTAAGATGTAGCCATCATAGACTGTAAGATGTAGCGATCATAGACTGTAAGATGTAGCCATCAAAGACTGTATATAAAGATGTAGCCATCATAGACTATAAGATGTAGCGATCATAGACTGTATATAAAGATGTTGCCATCATGGACTGTAAGATGTAGCCATCATAGACTGTAAGGGATGATGTAGCGAGGCGGTCGTTATAGCTAACACGGTCCGTGTACGTTTTGATAATTTGTTTTTTTGTTTGAACCACAAAAAAAACAAATCTTTCTATAAGTTGAGAATCCCTTCGGTTTGACAGGATTTGTTCTAAAGGTATTTTAATGTGTTAATTACACATTCTGCAGCAACTGCAGTGACATTTGCATAAAGGGTTTTCTCTGAGATCACCGACAGTGATGAACTCTGTGTGGAAACCACGTTAGTAGCCTTGCGTCTTGCTCTGTTCTATAATTTCTCCTCCAGTCAAGGATCAGCCATCCACTTCATCAAACACCAGCCTGCTCCATGTCAGAGTGGAGTCCTGCACAATCACTCCTCTCACCCCTGCATCAATCAGATCATAACCCTTCATTAGATCTAACCTCTTCTAACCCTTTAAAAATCCATAATCTCTCTGTTTTTAACATCCAAGCTAATTTTCCACATTGATCAGGAATAATGTTTTGCACTAGTGTGTTTTTCTGTTGCAGGTTTTCATCCTTTTATTTGCGGGATGTTCTGAAGCTTGCGTTTATAAAAACACTTTAGCCAACATGTACCATAAACCCAATAAAAATACTGCACTAAATCAGAGTCAGTTACAGAGACTTGTGCACCACTTAGACCTCACATTTTCTCCATGTAAGCGCAGTGCAGGTGTGAGGTGTAAAAGGTCAGACCTGATCTTTGCGGGTTGTGAGCACTGAGGGGGAGGACAGGTGCTTGATAATTGGTGGGTTGATCCAAGACAAGCAATGACATTCCTTAACTGTTAAGCTACTGCTTTAACCCAGAACTCAGAGACACACAGCACGGACACTGAAAGTCAGTTTAAAGATTTACTTGAACAGTTTTGAAGAAGGTGCAGAGAGGGAAGGGTCCGAATTCGAGGCTGAGGGAGGCACACAGGAGTGAAGCCGGGGTAGAGCTGGGACTGGGAGTTGGTGGATAGTGAGCGTCCAGCTCTTGCTCACCAGGAGATCGATGAGAGCCGAGTAGCGAGGGAAGCTAGCAGCAGGCAAGCAGGAAACAGCAAGGGCGCAGCTGGAGACAACAGGTTCAGAATGGAATCTGAACAGAGGAGAAAATGTTAAGCTGGAGCAAAAACAATAAAAAACACAGGACAAAAATGCAGGTGTACTAGGAGTAGAATCGGAGGTGAACAACCCGGGTAGATAAACTGTAGAGGTGATAAGTGGAATGTGCAGAAACACAGGGAAAAAGGGGAGGGAATAACGAGCAGGACAGGGAAGACTACAGCTGACTATAACATTAACACCTATATGCCCAATACCAAATATAAAAAATTCTAGGTCTCTTTAGATGTCAAAAGTCTGCTCCTTATCAAGGAGTCAGTGCATATAGTGCACGTACACTGTATGTATTACATTCAATTCACACGCCTCTGTACATTTACTGCTCCTAGCACCTGCCCAGCACCTGCACCCCCCAGCACATCTCCCCCGAGTGAATCCCGTCTCCTCCCTGTCATCTATAAGAGCTACAGCAGTCTTTGCCAGGCAGGCGAACTGAGCAGAAGCACAGGGTCTCACGCACTGTAGGGATGAGAGCGTGCAGCTAAATGCTCTGAATGAGTGGAATTTCTGGATATACATAGCCTCTGTAAAGACAGAAGTAAAGGACTCAAATACTGTTTCCTGTAAGGTAAGAAAATAAGTTTTTTTGGGGAAATTTCATATTTTTTAACTTAGATCTGGAAGAAATTGTCACTTTCCACCCACCGTCCTAGGCCTATTAATTATATGTATACTGTATGATCTACTTTTGTTAAATGTGGGGTGGCAGTGTGACTGCATATTTATTTAATAGAAAGACTTTTTGTCAGAAAAATTATGGTTTAGGTTTTCCTTCAGTTATCACTGAGGCACTGTAAAGACTGACGGGAACACAACACCCACTATTGTATTGTAAGTACAATAACTTATGGTAACTTCAGAGTGATAAAACTGTCTGATTTCTCTGCATCTTATGGTCACATTGAATCTCAGTTAAACTATGGATCTATAGGAATTGATAATTGACTACTTATAGGATTTTAGAATTGAGCACCAACAGCTTCTCAGTGTCCATGTAATTGTTACAAGAACAACAGAAAGGAAGAGTTTCAAGGAAAACAATCAATAGTTTAAAGGCAAAAACACACTGTTCTCATTCCACAGAGGGTTTGAATTGCAGATGTTAATGCTACACTAAGATCTTTATATTCAGGTCTTGTTTGGTGCTTGCTACAGTGTGACGATCCACACAGGGATGTGACTGTATGAACAAGGAACTACAATGTAACAAGCAGTGCAGCTATAATCAAAAAATCTCCTTTGCTTGGATTATCTTCTTCAAGATTAGGAAACCTGAAATGAAACTGAGTCAACAGTGGCACAGTAGGCTTTGACTGAAAATGTATTCATGAGGTTCAGGCAGATTCAAAATTAAAGGAAAAAATGTGAATGATGGTACAATTACTACAATTAAATATTCATCACTGAATTATCCGGACCCACTTTGCTCTGAAAAGAAATGTTCACTTAGATTTGACAGTGCTTTAGTTGCACAGTAGAAGTTGAGCTGCACGGCATGAACACATCAAACAACAAAAGACAAGTTAGATTAACTAAAGTTTTGTCATTCTCCTGCAGAAGGCAAAACATTAATCATGCTGAAGTTTTTAGACAGAAAAGTTTCCAAAGCCCATTGAGATGTGTAAAATGTACCAATCACGTAAGCGTCAAAACGAGTCTTGAGTCACTAATTACCTCATGCCCTCCATGACTGATGTAACCACTTGGCTGGCTATCACCCACACTCTCGAGCTGCTCTCAAAACAGATTGGTCGTTTTAGTCACCACGTTGCTATTAGAGTGTGTGGGAGAGCATACACTTGACTGACTCGACCAACCCACAATAATCAAATGACAGAAATGGACAACTGATTTCTGGATATAGTTCTATTGTTTTATGTAATTACCATTGAGTCTTTATTCTGGATGGCAGGATTGCACTCCCACTGGGAGGACATGTGTAGCGGTGCTGTATAATTGGTAGATTTTGTTAATGGAGGATATTGGACATTTAACACATGCACTAACATGGCGAGCACATATTAAGTCATCCGTATAATATACCTCTGCCTGTCTCTATTTCTCTGTCACTATCACACCCAGATATCACCATGACCCAGAACCTAGTTCTCAACACCACTTGGGAGGGCTTGAACCCTTCCAATTCCTCAAGATTGCAGGAAACCCCTTTGACCCACCAGAACATCACCTATGTTGACTTCTACCTCCACAAGCCCTCTGTGGCTGCGGTCTTCACCGTCTCCTACCTGCTCATCTTCATGGTGTGCATGGTGGGCAACGGGGTGGTGTGTTTCACCGTGCTGCGTAGCAAGAACATGCGCACAGTCACCAACCTGTTTATCCTCAACCTCGCCATCAGTGACCTGCTGGTTGGCATCTTTTGCATGCCAACCACACTGGTGGACAACATCATAACAGGTCAAGTTTTCACTCTCTTTCACAATTTGCCTAAATTGAAGCTGAGTTATAAAAGGAGGAAACTCCTTAATCAATATGTAATCTAACTTCTGTATTGGCTTTGATTTGGAAATGGTTGAAATATTCATCTTAAAAGTGCAGGAAAGCAAGTCTAATTATTTTTGCCCACTAGGAGTATTTGAAGCATTTAAATTATTCATGCCTGTTTTTTTTCCCAAATGTTTTTTTACACTTTCTTTTCCTCTTTTCTGCAGGGTGGCCATTTGGTAGCGTAGTGTGTAAGCTAAGCGGTATGGTTCAAGGGATATCCGTGTCAGCCTCTGTCTTCACTCTTGTGGCAATAGCTGTTGACAGGTGAGGGTTAATAGTATCACTGCTTATTATGTGCTTGTAAAAGACTTCTTTTCCTTCATGCGTTTACCTCCAGTCCCCTTTTATGTCAGGTTCCGCTGCATTGTCTACCCTTTCAAGCAAAAGCTGACCATCCCTACCTCAAAGTTAATTATTGTCATCATATGGGTCCTCGCTGTGTCCATCATGTGTCCCTCTGGGGTCATGCTCCAGGTCACAAAGGAGCAGAGGGTGCGTATAATCCTTGGCAACAACAACAGCCGCTTCTTTTACTGGTGCCGGGAAAATTGGCCCAATCAGGAGATGCGCAAGATCTACACCACTGTTCTCTTTGTTAACATCTACCTCGCTCCTCTCAGCCTTATTGTCGTCATGTACGCCCGCATTGGCTTCACCCTCTCCAAGAGTGCTATTTCTCAGGCGAGGGGGGGTGGAAGCGTGTTGGAAGAGGGCGGTGGAAGCGGCAAATCTAGCACGGAGGGGCGTCATACAATTTCAAAGAAGAAGAATCGGGTGATAATGATGCTGCTGGTGGTGGCGCTGCTCTTCATCTTATCCTGGCTTCCGCTTTGGACGCTAATGATGCTGAGCGACTACGCCAGCCTGACAGAGCACCAGTATCGTGTCATTAACATCTATGTGTACCCCTTAGCTCACTGGTTGGCTTTCTTCAACAGCAGTATCAACCCCATCATCTATGGGTTCTTCAACCAGAACTTTCGCAGAGGCTTTCAGGCTGCCTTCAAATTCCAGCTGTGCTCTGAGTGCATTGGGTGCAAGAATACCTACTCCCATCCGATCCGAGGTAACGCTGTACTCCCAATCCAGCCTGCTGTCCTCAGCAGATCGGGCTCCGGGGTCAGACCAGTGTTAATGGGCAATGGGAAAAGCTCACGTCAGGAAAGAGGGAGCTTGGCTGCTAGAAGTCATATCAAAGAACAGGACCTGATCATGGAGGACTTGGAAAAGGTTTCCCAGATTTAGTCCAACTGAAACTGTGCAGCACATGGACACTTTCAAAGAATCTGAGGCTTCTGGAGAACCATTCTGTTTCAAGGACAATAAAAAACAGGCCTGAGAAATATTTGATTTAACTCCATGTATATTTTTTCCAAGTAAATGTACTTGCAAGCTGTGCAACATTTGTCATCATGAGTCAATTTAAATATTCATAGTGAATGTTTAGCATGGCGAAGAAATAAATTCTTGAATGCATAAGCAACATTCAAAGTGAAGGAACATGATTATTAACATGATTGTTATTTCACTTGTAATTCTTAACATGTCCGTGGTTGATGTGGCAATGGTTACCGTGGCAACAGCAAGTGCACTTTGCCAGCTACTTTCTCAGAAATGCACCAGGAGAGCAGGAAGTGTATCTGTATCTGTTTGCCGTGCAGCCAAACAATTTAACGTTGTTGTAACAAAGATACTGTATATGTTCATGCTGCACACGGGGCACAGTAAAGTTGGTTGCCTTGCTGAAGAGTTGGACATGTGCAGCTTGTTGTTATGTCGTTGCATTTTTGATGAAAACATTGTTTCCTGTGACTGCTCACAATAAGTCACCCTGTTTTTTAGTTGAATTGTTTAAATTGGCCACGACATCAGTAGGTGGCTTTAGATTTTCGTGTGGATTGCTTTGACTGCGTTTCTTTTTTCCCCGCCTACTGTTAACGTATCCAACTGTGTTAATCCTATTACAAATTATCTTAGCAGTGTGATAATGCTGTGAGACTTAATGAACGCGCAGTTCAATCTGGCTGTTATTTAGATGAGCACTGCATGTTACTCCTACTGCTGGAAGTTTTCAGTGTTTCAGAAAGAATGAAGGCCTGGAATTGCACACCTCTCAAAGGTGATGTGCAAGGCAGTGTGATGAAAATTGTGTCAGCTTTCTTAAGTAAAAGTGCATTCTCTAGTGTCTCGAGGAAATTGTGCTGGGCCGATGGCTGTGATGAGCAGTAGCAGGGGAAAAGGATCGCAGGCTCATTTTTATTCGCAGGGCAGTAGACAATTTGAACCATTAAAGCACTGCCATGTCAAAGAGAAGAACATTTACAAGCATATTAGCTTTACTAATATATTACCATTTCTTAGTATAAGTGGAAAAGTAAAAATGTGTAATGTAGAGCCTCGTCTAAAAACAACAGACACAATAAACTATACACAAGGTGTGGAAAACAGTCAGAAAACCTTATGTTTCAATCAACAAAAATGTCAACACTACATTATGATCTGTACAGCAGTGGCTGTGAGCAGGCCTGACTTTCTCACATAATGTTTGTGTTATTTTGCTATTGCCGTACCTATTTCAGGTGATGTTTGTTGGTGATGTGGAGCTGTTGTAAAATTGAGTGTTGTAAAATGGATGTTATTGTCTGATTTGTGCCCTTTTTCCGCATTTCAAACGTTCTTGTTACCCTCAACATATGATTGATCAGTGCTGATACTGGACCAGGATAACATGTACAGTTAAAAGTGCATACATTTGATTGATATTCATTGTGATTGTAAAATATTTAATTTGATGGAAATGCTTGTATTAAAGCTTTAGTGCGTAACCTTTTGATATTAATAAATGTCTGTTACATTCAAGCCATTGCCAAAAGAGTTGATACAACGTTAATTTAGACAACGAGCTCCACACATCTCTCTCTGTATTTCTCAATCTGGCTATGTTCAGAAGATTGTGGCGTCTGGCAAATTTTGCGCGCAGATACTCAAGTGAACATAATTACATGTTCTGAAGAGCCCATCATGTTTTTTTAATCCTCCATGTCCTCCTTGGTTACAAGCAACTGTGTGGCGGAGGGGTGGGGGCGCTACAAAATTACAGAGGGTTTGTGTCACGCGGATGCAACAACAGTGTTGTTATTTTCTAAGAATTCCTCATAGCGGTGACAGAAACAACGCACTACAGCTTTAACTCATCATCATTATGGAATCCTTTCATTTTTATGAATTATTTATTATTTTGTACAATTATTGCAAAAACGGATGTTTTTCGGGTCAATATTTTGCAAGATATAATACAAGATGCGTTTGTGCCAAAATCTTTTGTTTGTTTTTGACCACTAGTGGTGCTATGGAGCAATGTTTTTAAAAAGTGGGTCCCTCTTTTGGTATGTCAAGGACATGCATACGTATCGTGCCACACATGCCTGCTTTTGGTTTTGCAATTTATTAGAACGCAAGGACACACAAAAAACTCCACCTTTAAGGCCTTTAATAATGTGTTGCCAAATCATAATGATGAACAGCAGCACGTATTGTCAAGTTCGGTAATGTGTGGTTTATGAAAGTGCTCTCAATGACACTAATAGCAGCAGATAAACAACCAGCCTCAAGAAAAGAAGGAATATCCCTCTGAAAGAGCCATGACGTGTACACAGCGTATTCAGTGCACACTGGATTGATTTTTTCAGATTATTTTGGCTGTGTTTTTATTTTTGGTTCTTAGCTTGAACAAAGATTGCACTGACCGGTTTGGTTATCAACCACCACAAGAAGAATGTATGGAAATATGAACAGTGTTCCTCAGTGTGTGAACTTGTCTCTTCATACACATGTTTATGTAGAATATATAATGCATATTTCAACAAAAATCTTTTGGTGTATTCATTATATTTAATTTGGAAAAGAATGTGAATAAAGATATTGTACTGCCAATGTTCTTTGCTGATTATTTGCCAAAGTGATTTGATTGATTGCTAATGAAAAATAATAATGAGCAGCTACAAAACTATATGTTGAATTATGTGACAATAGAAATAAAATTGTATTTCTATGGATGTTACAATGGGTAAGTGATTATTGTTCTTACATCTCAGTAAGACTACAGAGAAGGAGTGAAGGTTTTGTGAGAGAAAATGTTTGAGAAAATAGTATGTGTATTGATTATGTTAAAAGTCTATTTGAGAAAGGCGGTTGCTTATCCAATACACAATATTTGATATCCCTTTCCCACTTTCCAAAACACCAACACCCACTAACAACTGACTTTTCTCTTCAGTGGGAAATGCTACAATCGTCATTTCCTCCCACAACAAATTACTCAGAAGTGTCACGGGTACATTGGAACCAGCTTGGATCGGCGGTGATGGAAACAAGACACCCGCATGGACACTCTAACTTTCCCTTTTTCCATTTTCCAGCAGGATGCTGTGACCACGTTGCCCTTGACGGTAACTTCTGTCATCTTGGCACCAAATTCTGTTCATCTCCTCCCAAGTGACGTTCAGACATTGTTCCAAATTACTTGTTGGCATGGAGTTTTGAAAGAGAGACTGAATAAGTAACAGATATTTAAAGCGCCCATATTATGCTCATTTTCTATGGGGCGCCGTTTGTAAAGCGGCTCGTGCTGAAAATAACAGCAACATTTGTCACATTTAGCTTTAATAATGTTTAAAAACCTGGTATGAAATTTGAGGTCACTTCTTGCACATTTACAACAATATTTGTCAACTTGGAAATATTTTAATAGTTAAATCCAATATTAAATGTTACACCTAAATGTTAAATGTTAAATCATATGCTAAATCTAAATCTAAAAATCTAAATCTAAATGTAAATCTAAATTAAATCTAAATGTTAAATCTAAATATTAAATTAAATCTAAATGTTAATTCTAAATCTAATCTAAATGTTAATTAAATATTAATCAAATTAAATGTTAAATCTAAATCTAAATCTAAATGTTAAATCAAAATTAAATCTAAATTAAATTGTAAATCTAAATCTAAATGTTAAATCTAAATCTAAACTAATGTTAATCTAAATGTTAAATCAAATCTAAATGTAAATCTAAATCTAAATGTAAATCTAAATTCTAAATCTAAATGTTAAATCTAAATGTTTGGGTGAAAAAATATTTAGCTATATGCAAATTAATGCGGTAACCGGAAGTACCAAAATAAAAGCTCGAGGAGGTCAGTGTATGTTTATAGTGTCAAATAACAAATAAAAATCCTATGGGAGATATGGACTCTTGACTGGATAACCGTGAAATAAACTACCTAAAATAATAAACACAGTTGGGGAAAACTGTATTTGAAGAGTACTTTGAGTTTTAGTGTCACTTTTATGAATGGTGTGGGAATTTGCCACTAAGCCAGCCACGGGGGGGCTCACTTTGACTGGTCTGTCACGTTCGCTTGCATTAAGGTCAGCAAGAGCTATCCCGCCGCCCCGACAAGACACTGCGAAATGTCAACGAATCCGCGTTAGCCGAACATCGGCAGAGCCGTCCCGGTGGCTGAACAAACTTATTCAACAGCGACAGCAACAGCCTCAGGGCCACCTCGGGAAGCATGTTTTCCAAATCACGGAGCTAGCAACCCTGTTGTCAGGCTAACTTAACTAAACTAGCTAAAGGTAGTAGCCAGTAGAGATTTGCTACTACCTTGCAACAAGACAATGCTAGCTCCGTGATTTGGAAAACATGCTTACCGAGGTGGCCTGGTGGCCCGAGGCTGTCGCTGTTGCGTTTAATAAGTTTGTACAGCACCAGGACGGCTCGCCGATGTCTCGGCTAACGCTGATTCGTTAGACATTTCGCAGAGTGACATGGCCAACAGTACCGTGCCCTGTCGGGGGGGCGGGCGGTGATAGGCTCTTGCTGACCTTATGCAATCGAACATGACAGACCAGTCAAAGTGAGCCCCCTTCTTGGCTGGCTATAATCCCCCAACATTCATAAAAGTGACATTCAAAACTCAAAGTTCAAAGGGGGGGGGGGCTCACTTTGACTGGTCTGTCATGTTCGATTGCATTAAGGTCAGCAAGAGCCTATCACTATCAATTATTAAACAGCAACAGCGACAGCCTCGGGCCAACGCAGGCCACCTCGGTAAGCATGTTTTCCAAATCACGGAGCTAGCATTGTCTTGTTGTCAAGGTAGTAGCAAATCTCTACTGGCTAGCTACCGTTAGCTAGTTTGTTAAGTTAGCCTTGACAACAGGGTTGCTAGCTCCGTGATTTGAAAACATGCTTACCGAGGTGGCCTGAGGCTGTTGCTGTCGCTGTTGAATAAGTTTGTTCAGCCAACGGGACGGCTCGCGGATTGTTGGACATTTCGCAGGTCTTGTCGGTGCTTGTCGGGGGCGGGCGGGGATAGGCTCTTGCTGACCTTAATGCAAGCGAACGTGACAGACCAGTCAAAGTGAGCCCCCCCGTGGCTGGCTGTGGCTATAATTTCACACCATTCATAAAAGTGACACTAAAACTCAAGTAATCTTCAAATACAGTTTCCCCAACTGTGTTATTATTTTAGGGAGTTATTTTCAGGTTATCCAAGTTCAAGAGTCCATATATCCCAAGAGAGGATTTTTATTTGTTATTTGACACTATAAACATACACTGACCTCTCAAGCTTTATTTTGGTATTCCGGTTACCGACATTAATTTGATATAGCTAATATTTAGTTTCACCCGAAACATTTAGATTTAACTTTAGATAGATTTAGATTTAACATTTAGATTTAGATTTAACAATTTAGATTTAGATTATATTTAGATTTAACATTAGATTTAGATTTAGATTTAACATTTAGATTAGATTTAATTAGATTTAACATTTAGATTAACATTTAGATTTAGATTTAACTTTAGATTTAGATTATATTAGATTTAATATTTGATTGATTTAGATTTAACATTTAGATAGTAGATTTAATATTTAGATTTAACATTTAGATTGATTTAACATTTAGATTTAGTTTAATTTAGATTTAACATTTAGATTTAGATTTAGATTACATTGATTAGATAACATTTAGATTTAGATTGCATATAGATTTAACATTTAACATTTAGGTGTAACATTTAATATTTGGATTTAACTATTTAAAATATTTCCAAGTTGACAAATATTGTTGTAAATGTGCAGAAAGTGACCCTCAAAATTTCATACCAGGTTTTAAACATTATTTAAAGCTAAAGTGTACAAAAGTTGCTGTTATTTTCAGCAGAGCGCTTTACAAACGGCGCCCCATAATATGGAGGGTCATTATTGTATGGGGTTGTACAGACTAGGTTTACATGGTTTAATTTTCAAAAAACACCATATTCTTGTTGTACCGCACGTTGCTGCAAAGCCTCTTTTCCCCCTGTGTGTTTAGACACACCACACATGCAGAGTAGCTAGGTAACATCACTTCAGCTAGATAACTCTTTCTCCAACTTTGGTCGGTACAAGGCAGGATTAGCTGTGAGACTTCTTCTAAATGAGGGCGCGTTTGTGGAATACCTGCAGGACAGGGACATGGAAGTAGTTCTTTTTTAGATTATGATGAGCTAGTGTGTGTTTTAGCAGTGTTTTGTCGTTGAGAACGAGCTAGCATGCTTGCGCTAGCATGTGATACAGTTAGCCACTTCGTCTCGGCTAGTGACGTAGAAAGCTGTGCAGACGTCTCACTGAAGCTACGATGTCTGTGTGTATCGCACCGGGGATGTAACGTTTTCCAAATCACGGAGCTAGCATTGTCTTGTTGTCAAGGTAGTAGCAAATCTCTACTGGCTAGCTACCGTTAGCTAGTTTAGTTAAGTTAGCCTTGACAACAGGGTTGCTAGCTCCGTGATTTTGAAAACATGCTTACCGAGGTGGCCCTGAGGCTGTTGCTGTCGCTGTTGAATAAGTTTGTTCAGCCACCGGGACGGCTCGCGGATTCGTTGGACATTCGCGCGTGTCTTGTCGGTGCCTTGTCGGGGGCGGGCGGGGATAGGCTCTTGCTGACCTTAATGCAAGCGAACGTGACAGACCAGTCAAAGTGAGCCCCCCGTGGCGGCTGTGGCTATAATTCCCACACCATTCATAAAAGTGACACTAAAAACTCAAAGTACTCTTCAAATACAGTTTTCCCAACTGTGTTTATTTTAGGTAGTTATTTTCAAGGTTTTATCCAAAGTAGAGTCCATATATCCCAATGAGAGGATTTTTATTTGTATTTGACCATATAAACATACACGACTCCTCAAGCTTTTATTTGGTACTTCCGGTACCGACATAATTTGCATATTAGCTAAAATTTAGTTTACCCGAAACATTAGATTTAACATTGATTTAGATTTAGATTTAACATTTAGATTTAGATTTAACATTTAGATTTAGATTTAATATTTAGATTAACATTTAGATTTAGATTAGATTTAACATTTAGATTTAGATTTATATTTAGATTTAACATTTAGATTTAACATTTAGATTAGATTTAACATTAGATTTAGATTAATTTAGATTTATATTTAGATTTAGATTTAGATTTAACATTTAGATTTAGATTTATATTTAGATTTAACATTTGATTTAGAGTAACATTTAGATTAGATTTAATATTTAGATTTAACATTTAGATTTAGATTTAGATTTACATTTAGATTAGATTTAGATTTTACATTTAGATTTAGATTTAGCATATAGATTAACATTTAAACTTAGGTGTAACATTTAATATTGGATTTAACTATTTAAAATATTTCCAAGTGACAAATATTGTTGTAAATGTGCAAGAAAGTGACCCTCAAAATTTCATACCAGGTTTTTAAACATTATTTAAAGCTAAATGTGACAAAATGTTGCTGTTATTTTCAGCACGAGCCGCTTTACAAACGGCGCCCCATAATATGGAGGGTCATTATTGTATTTTGGGGTTGTACCAGACTAGGTTTACATGGTTTAATTTTCAAAAAACACCATATTCTTGTTGTACCGCACGTTGCTGCAAAGCCTCTTTTCCCCCTGTGTGTTTAGACACACCACACATGCAGAGTAGCTAGGTAACATCACTTCAGCTAGATAACTCTTTCTCCAACTTTGGTCGGTACAAGGCAGGATTAGCTGTGAGACTTCTTCTAAATGAGGGCGCGTTTGTGGAATACCTGCAGGACAGGGACATGGAAGTAGTTCTTTTTTAGATTATGATGAGCTAGTGTGTGTTTTAGCAGTGTTTTGTCGTTGAGAACGAGCTAGCATGCTTGCGCTAGCATGTGATACAGTTGGCCACTTCGTCTCGGCTAGTGACGTAGAAAGCTGTGCAGACGTCTCACTGAAGCTACGATGTCTGTGTGTATCGCACCGGGGATGTAACGTTACTCAAATAAGCAGCGGGTCTTTTTTGTTCTTTTACTTATCTGCTGAAAACACTTCACTGGATAAAACACATCAGGTAAGATAACTGTACATGTGTTGCGGAACAGAGCTAAGCTAGCTAGCTAGCTAGCGAGAAAGTTGAGCATCAAGCTAGGTGACGTAAATTGTGTGAGACAAGAGATGTAGTTCACTGAGCGGTGTCACACAAAACTAAGTGGTCATATGACAAACTTTCGGCTAACTGAGACTTTTTTCGGCTGAAAAATTATCTTTTGAATTGACAAACATATTTGTAATCCATCGTTCAATTCAAACAGGATAAAAAAATGTCCTTATTTTTACAAAACATAGGTCCCATGAGGTCCACCTGAAGGGCCGTGTCTTCGGCTCTCTATTCTCTGTTTACAGGCAATGGGAAAGCAGTCTTTTTTTCCTATAAGCGGGTTTACCGGCTTTTAAAAAATCCTGCACAGGCTAATTTTAAAATCCCTTTGTGGGATTAATAAAGTATACATTATTATTATTTTGGTGAAAAAAGGTGTTTGAGACAATCCCTAATCATTATGTGTCTTCATTACCAAAATCATTACTTTATTGTTGTTACAATACTTCAAAATACACCTACCCTATTTTTAGCAGGTTTAGTTTCAGGCTTTTGTCTGTCGAAAAATACGGCTTGCTGTATTTTATGTTTCTCATTGCATGAAATAACTAAAACCTCGAGCACCTCATGACAATACGCCTGAGTCAAGTAGCCTATCACACAATCTTCCTAACAAAAAGCGAATTTATAATAGCTTTAATGGGCTGGCCATTAAAGTTCGCTTTACTTCATTTTCAGGTCAATTTGTTTTAAGAGTTAATGCAAGGTGTCAGAAATATATATATATATATATATATATATATATAATATGTATATATTGGAAATGTTGCTGAAAACAAGACATCCCTTTAGGGACGTTTACACCTAACATTTATTCAACCTATAATCAAAAATGGCACACAGCATCATGTTTTTTACAAAACTCAAACTATTTAGATATAGAATCCAGTTCTAAAATAAAGTGTCTGTTTAAACTGAGATTTTCTCTTCCACTTGTTAACTTATTACAGTTTATTGTAGGAGATAGAGACATTTATAATGCGTCCACTGACAGGGTTGAAAGAACACGTCTTTTTCTCTCCCTCTGGTATATTACTTACTTTCCTTTTTCTTCTCAAACTTTAATATTCACTCTTACTAAAACAGCATATTAAGGAGAGAAGTGCCAGCAATCCTTTAGCAATCTACACTGTCAGGCAAGCCATAATATAAATGTAAAATGTCAGATGAAGATGCATGGTCCTGTGTGCAACTTTTTATTAGTTTCTTGCTTCTTTTATCCCTGCCATGTTTCCATATTCCCATATTTATAAATAAAGGAGTATGTTGAGTCCTTCTTGGGTAGACTTTATTTCCACAAATTGGAAAAGTTCACAGTAAGAACAGTTGGTAAAAGCAAGACTGAAAGACAAACTAAGACGGAAATGTCACAACCCGCCTCAAGGCTGGACAATGGAGGGGAGACAAATGCATTTATGCATTTATGCATTTATGCATTATGTGCAATCTCAGCCAGTTGAGTTCAATCTCAGCCAGGTGAGTTCAATCTCAGCCGGGTGAGTTCAATCTCAGCCGGGTGAGTTCAATCTCAGCCAGGTGCGTTCAATCCCAGCCAGGTGAATTCAATCTCAGCCGGGTGAGTTCAATCTCGGCCAGCCCGAGTGAGTTTAATCTCCCTAACAACCTGACTTGGCACACCAGGGCCATGTTCCTGGAGGGATTTGTTTAGCAGGCCTTGATCATGTTTTAGCGACTGAAATCTGATAAGTAGGCTACAAAGATAAATCTGCACTACAGCCGGGCTAATAAAACTTGAATGACAGATAAGTAACAAGGGTTCAGAGAGGGCTACAGTGGGAAAGTCTAGTGAAGAACAAGCAGGGATATATGGGGTTTCCTTTGGGGTGAAGTGCTCCACTGTGATCCTCAGACAGATAGACAACGTGAGAAGGGGAGAATGGTTGAACAAAATATAGTTGCACTGAGGATGATTAACAGAGGATGCACATTTACGTTGACTACTTGATAAATTAAAGGTGGACCGTGGAACCTTTTTAAACCATGGATTTATTTTAGGAATTAGACTCACATGGTGTATGTTGCATCATTTTGGGGGAAATTATATATATTAATATGTATAAATCTCATGTAATTCACATCTTTGACTGAAACATAATGATAAGATATCAGTATGGAAGTAAATATTACTGCAAACACAAGTTAAATTTGTTGAGTGATATTTTAAGCCTCTAATTTGACCCGGAAAAGCTTTTAAAAACTTGACTTCCCTTCCAGTTACACATGTGACGCAGAACGTGACATAGTTCCATTTGTTCAGTAAAAGAAACTTGCCGTTATCTTTTATTTTCTAACAGGACACAAACCCCAGTATCCACGGAGAAAGACCTCTATACCCCACCCCACTCTTCCCCCTTCAAAATTTGGCACTTTCATAGCCTACTTCATAACTTTACTTTCTGCTTTGCTTCTGTCATATTTACCACGGCCACTAGAGAACACCGCCACAAAAGAATGCAAATATGGATCGTGATTGCTGCTTGAATAAATGACTTATGAGGGCGTTTTGCGGGGGAGGATCTTCACCCATTTCTTTGCCTGTGCCTTCACCCATTTCTTCACCTATGTCACACTGTTCATCGTTGCTCTCGCCATTAGCTTTCGCACTACGTTTTAATGTGTACAAAAGCAAAGTAAAAACAGTGCGATATATCAGGTCATTTTGTGTCATCTCATAATATGTCATGCTGTCTCATCATGTGAAATACTATCTATCTAATACTATCTTTTGTTACCTCTTGCCCTCTCCTGTCATGTATTGCCATCTCATCTTGTTTGATCTCAATAGATGCACATATCAAAACTAGACATGGTCCGATACCTTTTTTTGCTTTCATGATTCTGATGATTGAACTTGCTTATCGGCCAATCGAAAGAATAGACTAGAAATGTATTTATTTGAAATAGAGACAATGAAAATATGAACATTAAACTTGTAAAACGAGAGCACATGTCTTGAGCTAGGTTATAGCAACATTGCTAATTTCCACCTGTAGTCCCTGGGCAGGTATAATCATTATAAAACTAACATTTTTTTTAAAGAAATTTAACAGGACTATAGATGGCATGGTGACCACAGTAATTAAAAACAAGCGGTCTAGCTAAAAAAAAACAGCAGCCAACACACGCTCTCTCTTCCAAATCCCCAGCACACACACTCAGACAGAGCAGCAGCTTAGGCACATTTGAGTGCAATCCAACTCTAGACACAGATACATACACGGATACACACACACACACACACACACACACACACACACACACAC